>NW_024063347.1:0-512500 GCF_006381635.1 Hibiscus syriacus
GTTTGCCATTTCATACAACTACACGTCTTTGCTTTAGATCGACTAGCCCATTTAAGTATTATCCAGTACTTGAAACAAAGTGTTTGAACATGGTTCAACTCTCCATGACGTTGACTTCACAACACGTTTCGTTATCTTTTTTCAGTCCATGGTGTAACACGATGTTCCAATGTTCCTGTAAATTTAAAAACAATACTTAGTAAATATATAAATATGATAAGTTACGAATTCAAAGAAATAATACTGCATGGTTTTTTTCTTGTAGTACCACTGTTGAATAGAGGCTCGAAAAAACTCCATTAATAGTAATGGGTATTTCCGGGAATGACGACTTAGAGCGTTGATTGATTCTGCACTATTAGACGTCATGAAACCATATCTTGCTCCAAGTTGATGTACTCTTGACCATCTTTCAAACCCGACATCTTCTAGTGTTTGAGCACACTGAGGCAAAACACGTCTTAAACAATTTATATGCTTATTGAAATCCACTTCCCGATAAGCTTTTACAGCCTTCCAGTATGTCCATTTGTGCTTTTTTATACCAGCAGACCTTGATTTTAGATTTCTATAAATGAACACCACAAAGTCCATGAAAAGCATCTGGGAAACACCTTCTAACAGCGTTGTCAATTGAGTTTGCCCTATCGGATATGATTGTCAGATTGCTAATAGGACCTATGCAATCCCTAAGATGCCCCATAAACCATGTCCATGAATCAGAGGTTTCAGATTTGCCAACCCCGTAGCTATTGGCAATATCCCATTGTTAGCATCCATGGCTACTGCTAATAAGTTTACTCCAAGGTATCGACCTTTCAAATGTGCTCCGTCAACTATAATAACTGGGCGCATGCAAGTAATAAACGAACGAATCTACAAAATATATACACAAGAAATATAATCATTTAAATGTGAAATGCATGTAACTAACAAAAATGAGTCAACAAAATTATATTGATTTACTAACCGTAGCACCAATGGCGATAAACAGCAACTCAAAGCGTCCATCTCTATCTGTTTTGATATGAGTTACCGACCCAGGATTTTTCAGCTTTAAATTGTGACAATAAGCCGGCAGTTGGGCAAACGATGCTTCTGGCGACCCCCTCAACAATTCCAAGGCATAACATTTGGCTCTCCAAGCTTGAGAATATGATATACTAATCTTGAACCGAGCATTCATGTCAGTCATAATTTCATGTCCCCGATATACCCTGCCATTCAAAAACATTAACTCAGCCAGAAAACCACCCAACACCTTTTTGTTTGCCTGTCTATGGTGAGGAAAAACTTGGGTTCTTGAACATGTATGTTTATCAATAAAAGTCCTAACTTGAAACATTTTGCAATCTTTTATTCTCTTTGCAATCATACGCCACGTACAGTTTTTGTCAATCATACACCTTGTTTCGAAACGATCTTTGCTTGATTTGTTAACTTTTAGTTGATAGCCATCTTCCACACATTTCGTATATAAAGCTATCTTCAAGTCTTCCTTTGTATCAAAACAATCTTTCTTGATACGAATAACTTTTGTGTAACAATCAACTGCTTTCTTTATCAACTCTTCTTCCGGTATCTGAAGTAATTCTGGCATATTCCAGTTATACGCCCGTGGCATTTTTTTCTTCGGGGACTTTTCTTCTTCTTTTTCTTCTTCAGGATTATATGAATTACAGAATGGATGTTCAACATGTTCATTCACAGTCGTAACTTCCTCCTCATTATCATCAACATTACATTCTTCGGCAACGGCTGTTTCATCATCAAAATTCGGGTATTGACCAATATCAATATCATTACACGCATGGTCTGTTTCTTCTTCTGAAACATCATCAAAATCCGTGTATTGACCAATATCAAAGTCCGGATATTGACCAAGACCAAATTTCGAATACTGACTAGTACTCACAATTTTTTCTGTTGGCTCATCGTCTAACTGGTCAATACGAAAACCGGAATTTGGTGCTGAAAGTTGATTGGGATTTGGATTAGAGAAAGGTTGTGGGTTTTGAGAAAAACTTAGTTGATTACTACCCGCTACTGACCCAACAATACTACTTCTAGGTTCAACAACATACAATGTAACATCATCTTGTGAAACACTAATGTAAGCAATGAATCGTTCAACATCTTCATTGTCGGTTAACAAATAAACTTTACCATTTCTCTGAAGATAGCCTAAATCCACTTAGGGGCTCTAAATTCAATTTATTTGAAACACGTAGCATTAGAGTTTCATAAGTTAACTTTTGTAAAGACAATTTTAGTTGAAGATTCATGGGTAAAGGCATATATTGTAAAACACCATGAACATTATCCCATGACCCTCCAAAACACAAATCTATCCAAACATGATCAACATTAGATGATTTCATGGTTGTAAATTAATTTACTAAACAGACGAGCTGCGAAACTAAAACCTGTTGCCGGATTGGGAAGGATGTCGTTGGATATAGGAACGGATGTCGCCGGAGAGAGTGATAGATGGAGATGGAATGAGTTGCGATTTAGGGATTTAGTTTATGATTTCAGTGTTATATACCAAAATTTCAGTGTTGTGATTTACAGATTCTCGTTGCGATTTACGGATTATCGTTGCGATTTACAGATTCTCGTTGCGATTACGGATTATCGTTGCGATTTACGGATACGCGTTGCGATTTACGGATTATCGTTGCGATTTACGGATACGCGTTGCGATTTACGGATACGCATTGCGATTTACGGATACGCGTTGCGATTTACGGATACACGTTGCGGTTTACGGATACGCGTTGCGATTTACGGATACGCGTTGCGATATACGGATACGCATTGCGATTTACCCATACGCGTTGCGATTTACGGATACACGTTGCGATTTACGGATACGCGTTGCGATTTATGTGTTCGCGTTGCGATTTTCATATTCGCGTTGCGATTATGGAAAATCGCAATGCGAATTTGTACTATCGCATCGCGATTTTCAAGAATCGCGTTGCGATTTGGAAACTGATTGCGATTCTGGGGATCGCGTTGCGATTTTTATTTCGCGTTGCGAATTTTTGGTCATTTTGGCAAATCCAAAAAAAGTGGTTAAAATCGTATATTATAACTTTTTTTGGTCACTGAGACGATTTTCTCTTAAATAAATGGTAAAAAAAACTGTAAAAATAGATAATCGAATAAAACGTCAAAATATCACCTATTAAGAGGTGTCACACGTCATGGAAAGCAAGAACTGTTCATCATCTTCATAAAAACTCTAATAGTTAACTTTTTTTTATTTCAATCTTCATTTTTGTTGCTTTTAATTTTTTTTTATAAATTTATTAAATAATCTCATTAATAAAAAATCTTATTCTTTATAAAGATCTCAAATTTAAGTATATATATTTGTAGAGTACATATTTTCTCAAATATTAAAATAATTTTAAATATATTATTTTAAAATCACTTTAAATTATTAAAAAATTATTATTTCCACTCTAGGACAAGAGAACATTAAAAGTGTCAACTTTAATGTCTATTGAAATTTACATACTAATATTTTACAAGTCTTGTTTTTATGTTATCTTTTTAATTTCATAAGATCACGGTTTATTAGTGATAAAGATAAAGTTAATATTAAAATATTGTTTTATGACATTAATTTAATTAAAAATTAGATAGTAATATAAGCTATGAAGTTCATCAATTACATGTTAAAAAAAGCTATTACGTGGACGCTTGTGCAAAAAAATTGGATTGGATTAAACCATTTCTTAGATGGATAATTTAGGCTGCCTTAAGCTTAAAGTTTGATATTTCGTGTTTAGAATAACAAAGCGAAGTCATTTTACAGACTTTTTCACATCTCAATTCTCCATTTTCAACAATAATGATGTTTATAAAAAGATTTAATCTTTCTAAGCTTAGAAATAAATTTTTATTAAATAATATAAAAAATAAATGGTAATTTGTTTAAAAATAATAATTAATATTTTGTATGAGTCATGTGTCTTTTGCTTATATGTTTAATAATTTAAACAGAAATTGATTTTATTGAAGCGGATAAGAGAACAAAAATACAAGAACAATAAAACTGTACCAATTGATTCTTTTATCTTTTTTTTTCCCTTTCAAACTTGTACAACTCATGGGTCTGAAGTGGACCAAACAGTGAATACCAATTTCAAAAGATGAAGTCCAAGTAATCTTTGAACAAATCTAGTTTGAAATAAATTATAAGCCGCAAAAAGAGCATAAAATTGCCAAAAGTTTATTTGAGTTTGATTTGGTTAGAGTTTGATTAAAATAATTTAATTTGAATTGAAGTTTGAGTTCGAATCGAATTCTTAACAATAATATATTAAAATTTTATTTTTTTCAATTAAATTAATAATAATAAATATTTATATTTGTTTAATAAAAAACACATTATAAGATTTTTATGTACTTAGGATTCATGTTCGAGGTCGAGTTTGAGCATCAATTGAGTTAAATATGATAATGTTTTGAGTTCAAGTTTTTCGAACTCGAGTCGAACTTCAATTTTTGATTTCAAGTTTGAATTGAACTTGATAATTATAAGTTTACAAGCTTTCAAATGAAGTTGAACTTTGAATTTTTGAAATCGAGTAGAACATAACAATATTCAAATTCGAGTCAAGTTATTTATAGCGGTTATCGTCATTAATGCTTTATGATATGACCCATTCCATGTGTGTGTTTGTTCTTCAATCAATACCGTTAATTAATATTTATTTGTTAGACGTGCTCAGGGCTTAGTCTCTAAAATTCTGATTAACAGTGCACCATTTTTATCATCAAAAGCATTTAATTCTTGGCACAATATAAAATTCATTTGATTGGATCTTAAATTCCTAATTATTTGACGCTGCCTTTTCCCAAGGAGCCAAGGCCAATATATGAAAAAGAATATGTTCTTATAAGAATAAATAGAAAGAGAGACAGTGAACTAGGTCTTAACTTCATCATAAGATTGAGATCTCAAAACACAATATTTCATGTTCAAATCTCGTTATATATATATATATATATATATATGTATGTATGTATTTTCTTTATTTATGACAATAGATTCAAGTATTTTATAATAAAATAAAAATTATTAACATATGATCAATGTGATTCTTTAAATGCTTTTTATTTATTAAAACCCAAAAGTAGAGATTTTGTGATTAAAAAAAAGGGGTGAAGATTTTGTGTGCTTATTTAATTGTACCAGTAATAATTTGATTCATCGTGGACGGGGTTTAAGTATTCGACTTCACCGGGGGCCATGTTTACTGTTGATGTTTATCGTTGAGTGCATGGGATAAAGCAGAGAATGTACAACATGATAGATCGTGATTAGAAAGAAAAAAAAGAAGGAAACAAATAAGGAAGATTTATTCTTTTCTGTTGTATTTTTATAATAAATTTATAATTATGAATAAAATTATTAAATTAATTTTTTATATTTAATATTTACCAAAAACCACTTGAAAACCAATACAATTATTTTTATATCAACACGATGATAATTACTGTTAAATTTTGATAATGATATATTTATATATACACACTCGATGAAATAATTAGTACGTGTAGTGTAGTTAAGTATTTATGTAATTTTGCTATAATACTATCTGTTATCGCATGTGCTCTCCAATGTGAAAGACTTATTTTGTTCGCTTTTTAATAATAGTATTTGTCATCACGTGTCTAATTATTTTATTTTTTACGTGAAAGTGTAAGCTATATTTCATCTATTATAATATTAATTATGGAGATTAAAAAATTAAGTAGAGTTATATTTCAATTACGAAAAATAAATTGATTTACTTTTAAGCACAGTAAAAAATAGAAGTTTTAAAATAACACAATTTAATTACAGACCTTTTATATTTTATTTATGATCAAATTAACATGTATTTATTTAGTATTTTTTCTATAAAATTTTGACATAAAAAAAGGCAGGAAATATTATCCAAATGAAAATATGGAGTCGTGTATTTGATATACTGAAACACTTTGACTTTTGAACCGAGAGAAAAAAAACGAAATTCGACTTAACCGTATTGCACTAAGCCGGTGGATGAACCGACCATATTCCAGTTAGGGGGAGCAAAGGACAAAACCAACCGCCGTCACACTCACAATTGATACATGTTTAACTGTTTTTCAAACACAACGAGAGAAGACCAAATTGACGAAGCTCCAGCTGGTTCATTTCACGTGTCAACCTATGGTTGGTTCGTGTAATTTTATGCTTTTAAAGGGCGTGGCAGACAGAGAGTGGAGATTCCGCGGAAGCGCTTACCAATACAGCAAACAGTGAGAAAAAGTAAACGACTTTGCGGTTTTCGACTCTATAAATAAACTCATACTTTAAGTCCCAGTTTTCATTAGCTTTGTTTGCTTCCAAATATTCCTGGAAAGATTTGGAGTGTACGTTTCCGGCTTTTTTCCCAGGAAATATTAGCCTCTTTGGTGGGTGTTTCTTATGTTTCTTTCTGGGAAATTCTGTTCTGCTCTAATATTTCTGGGCATAATCTGTTTTCTTTATTGGTTGAATTGTTTCTTTGGTTTTCAATGAATATCGTTGTTTTCGTGATAAGTTCTCTCTCAATTCTTAAATGAGTAGTCTTTAGTTACAGGTCAAGGTTCGTCAATTTTGAGTTCTATCAACCGATACACACACAAATGGCCATGAAGGAAAACGGGTCCATCCCAAGCCGTGCACCAGAAGAACTGAAGGCAGTTTTGAAAGCAGTGGCATCCGAATGGGGAGATATAATAAAAGACATGGAAGAATTTCTTGTCGTTAAGTTGAAGGGAGCAATGACTAACGAGGTTTTCCAGATAAACTGGCCGACAAAGCACGGTGGTCTTCATCAGAAAGTGCTGGTCCGGGTTTATGGTGAAGGTGTGGAAGTGTTCTTCAATAGGGATGATGATATTAGGACCTTCGAGTGCATGTCCGAGCATGGTCAAGGACCTAAGCTTCTTGGGCGGTTTCCAGATGGAAGGATTGAGGAATTCATCCATTCCAGGGTATCTCTCTCAATACTTTGTCTTTTTTTTATTTATCATTTTGATATATAATTTCTGCAATTTTCCAGATTGTACACACTGTTATTTTACTTAATGGTCTTCAAAAGTTGAGCTTAGTTTTAAGAAGAGCCTGTTTTTCTGAGAAGTTAACTGGCATAGTCATTCAAGTACCTATAAGATATTTTGACCCCATTTCTTCTTTTTGGTATTTACCAGACACTCTCCGCCGCAGACCTCCGTGACCCTGAAATATCTTCCCTTGTAGCAGCTAAACTGAGAGAGTTCCACAATCTTGACATGCCTGGTCCCAAGGATGTACTTCTCTGGAAGCGATTGAGGTACCAAATATGCATAACTAATATTTGTGCTTTTATACTCTTGAGTTGGAAGATCTAAACCCTTTATGTTCCTTACCAGGACCTGGCTTAGTCAGGCAAAGAAATTGTGTTCCCCTGAAGCTGCAAAAGAATTTGGCTTGGACGCTCTCAGAGACGAAATCAGCATCCTCGAGAAAGAGTTGTCGCAGGGCGATCAGGAAATCGGGTTTTGTCACAACGATTTGCAATACGGTAACATAATGATGGATGAAGAAACAAGAGCAATTACCCTGATCGTAAGTATCTTATTCGGTTCTTATAATTTGTCAATGCGGCTTCTATACAGCACTTTCGGTTCTAGTGGCTACCATTGCATTCTTCTTGGTATCAACTTTCTTGCTGTTTCTTTCTTTTGGCCTGTTCTCAAAGGGACAGCTGCTAAATTTGTATATGAATTGAGTATATATGTTCCCTTTATGTAGGACTACGAGTATGCAAGTTACAATCCCGTTGCTTATGACCTTGCAAATCACTTCTGCGAGATGGCAGCAAATTATCATTCAGAGACACCCCATATCTTGGACTACACCATATATCCTGGTCAGTAATTGTTTCATTGACTTCTAACCGTCTGGCATTTTCGGGTCTAATTGTACCCCTTCCTTTTGAATTTTCGACAACAGATTCAGAGGAGCGCCGAAGATTCATCCGTGCATATATAACATCTTCAGGTAAATTATGTCAAAGAGTATGGGGTACAATTACATATTCTAACTGGTCTTAATTGAATGCAGGGAATGAACCCAGTGATGCTGAAGTGGAGCAGCTACTTGCTGATGCAGAGAAATACACCGTTGCTAATCATCTGTTCTGGGGCTTATGGGGAATCATCTCGGTAATCTTTTCGGCACCACCTTTCGCTTCTTTTCGATTAGCTTATCCGGCTTCGAGTTTCTTCATGGACTAATTATGGTGGGGTTGGTGTGTACCCAGGGTCACGTAAACAAAATAGAGTTTGACTACCTGGAGTATGCAAGGCAGAGGTTTAAGCAATACTGGTATAAGAAATCACTTGTTCTTCAGTCCCTGACTTTTTGATGCAGCCAAGGCAAGTTATCAGATAACAGCTATAGATATACGTAGAATAAACCTAGCCTGTTGATAGGTGCTTATTCACTGCTGGTGAAAAGCTTTTGTAAATGACTGTTGTAAGGGTTGTGCTCGTTACGTGGGCATATAATCAATACTCTTTTAAGTGTTGTTTATTTCACGATTCAAACTCTTAAATAGGTGAGATGGGATGCTTGTTTGAATCTTGTGAGATTTTGCTTTTCAATTGCTTCATCAAAGTGCTTTGGGTGCTTCTGCTGGATCCAAGTTTGAACCTTATACACACATTTAATCATGTAACCAACTCCAGTTTAGTATTGTTTTTTTTAAATTGATCTTTAAAAAGTATAATTTAAAATTTAATTGTTCGAAGGATAAAATATTTATTTTAGACATTATGTTGTAATTTGAAAATACAATGTTTAAGAGTAAAATTATAATTTCACCTAAAAGTGATTTTCCACAACAAAAACTAGAAATTTGAGCTTATGGAGTTGGATTAAAAATCACTTTTTCAATTACAATTTTAAATTAATTTTTCAGTATTTAACATTACCTTATGAGGTGAAAATCACTTTTCCATTACTATAAACATTCACTAGGGGCGTGGCTGAGTAAGTGCATAGTGCGCGACGACGTAAGGCCTCAAAAAACAGGATCCCAAAATAGAGTATATCTATCAGTTGTTGCCATTAAGATGTAGAAAATAGATATAGAACAGTGGTTAGATTATTAGGCCCATGACTTTGTTGATCTTAAATTTGAATCTCGTTAACAAACAAATTTATTTTTGGGAAAAACAAATTCAAATTTGCACAGGGCCCCCGAAATAGAGTATATCTATCAGTTTTTTAAGTTAATGAAATTAGTCATTTATTATTTTAGAAAAATAAGTTCCAGATGTAAGAGGCCCTTTACAAGAATTTGCACAGGGCCTCCAACAACTTAGTCACGGCCCTGACATTCACAGATTAAATTTAATATTCTGTAAAAAATTTAAAACCAAATTATATAATGCAACTAGATATACTATATCAATTAACATCATATAAAATTAATAAAAGAATAATTAACATTGACGAATTGCCTTAATGGTTTACATTTAAAATTTACGATGACTAGAGTTTATTTTGGGATGAAAGGAACCTAAGAAGTTTTCAAGTCATAAATCCTATCCCTGCATTAACAAATAACAATTATATCAGCTAACTAACGGAAAATTTTAAAACATTTTGGGCAGGCAAGATCAAAAAAATTCTCCTTTGAAGCCATCCATTGACTGAAAAGGCACTTGAAGGTTCAGAAATTCAAAGAGCTTCTCAACTAAACTAGGCAATTTAAATTTACAGAAGTAACACCACCACTGTTAAAATCGGCTACAACTTCATTCATGGTAACGTCAGCTAAAATTACAAAAAGTTAAACTAAAGATTTACAGAGGCCACTACTACTGTTAACTAACTGATTAACACGGTTTCCATCAGAACGCTTTCGTCCCACTTTGGAGATTTCAGAACAATGATGTCACCGAAACCATCGTCCTGCTGCACATCCACAAGTCCTCTAGTTTTCAACACCTGCAAATTTTGCACCAACAAACGTAACTTAGCTTTCAGTTTGAAAATTCCATTTCCATGTCTATAGGGTATGACAAGCTTCTATGTTAGACTCGAGTGTAAGCAATATACCAATATCTCGTAAAAGACCTTCACGCTTGCTTTGATAAGTTCACCTTTCTTCCTCCCCTTTATTCTTTTGATCTTGAAAACTTCTCTGAGGTCTCTTTGGCACCATTCTGTGCATCAAATTTAAAACTTAACCGATTAAACTTTATAATACAATATTTTACTACCCTCATACATAATCATTTAGTATTTTATCATATTTTCGCCTTTCTTTATTTTTACTATATTATTTCTGGTTTGAACACAATTTCTAGAATTTTCTTTTTATAATACTATACATAAAATATATGTAACATCTATAATCAAATTTATTCTAAAACAAGTTATTTGGTTGTTATCTACCGTCACACGACCTCCCACTGATTTACACTATGTTTATAATATTTATTGTAAAATGCATTTTTAAACTTATACAGTTTTTTATCATATACTTACTCTTTTTACTGTACTAATCTTTTCACTATATTATTCTTTTTCCTATATCGTTCCTTTCACTGTACTGTTTCTTTTTCTATACTGATTTATTTACTGTTTCTTTCCTTTTATTACACTATTTCTCTTATTGTATTATATCTTTTACTGTTATGTATCTGACGTTGTACTATTTCATAAAATATATGTAACATCTATAATCAGATTTATTCTAAAACATGTTTATTTGGTTGTTGTCTACCGCCACACGACCTCCCACTAATTTACACTATGTTTATAACATTTTACTGTAAAATGTAATAATTAAACTTGTACAGTTCTTTATCATATACTTACTATTTTTCATGTACTAATATTTTCACTATATTATTCTTTTTCCTGTATCGTTCCTTTTACTGTACTGTTCATTTTTCTGTACTGATTTATTTACTGTACCTTTCCTTTTATTACAATATTTCTCTTATTATATTGTATCTGATGTTGTACTATTTCATATATATACCATGTATTGTACTATTTATTTAATTTCATTTTATAGCCTAGTACATAATCATTAGAATGTATGATACTCGAGTCTCATTGATTGACTTTTACAATATTCAATTATTATTTCACCTCATGCACCATAAATGTACATGATTCATATGACTGATATGTACTATATTCAATTATCACTCTACCTCATGTACCACAAAGATACATGAGTCATATGAGTGATTTGTACTGTATACAATTATCATTCCACCTCATGCACCACAAAGGTACATGAGTCATATTACTGATCTGCACCACAAAGGTACATGAGTCATATTATGATCTGTATTGTATTCAATTATCACTCTACCCCATGCACCACAAAGGTACATGAATCATATGAATGATATGTACTGTATTTAATTATCACTCCACCTCATGCACCAAAAAGGTACATGAGTCATAGGAGTAATATGCACTTGTTCACTTTACCTCTTGCATCATTGACTCTCATATCTTATAAATTGACTTCTATTTATGTCTTATATCTTTATTAATATAAAACATTTAAAGACTAATTATCAACTTCATACAATATTTTAACATATGTTAATACTTTAACTAACTTAATAATTCATGTTAATATAAATGTTTTAAAAATATTATTAACGGATATTCTATAACACCCCAACCCGTATCCGACCCGAATACGAGTCCGAGATGTCACATAAACTTTTCAAACCATTTCTTATATCAAATAGAGAAATATTCAAATTCCATTTATAACATACTAAATAATTTACATATATTTACTCAAAACGTTTACAAAACTGTTTAGAGCTTATACAATTTATTTTTCTATAAATACATGGCAACTAGATTATATAAAATAAAATACATATTATACATTTCTCTTCTGATCTGACCTTCGGTAAGGAGAACTGACCTGTCTTGCTTCACTTCGATCCATAAGCTCATCTTGGAACCTACATGTGAAACATTCACACGCTAAGTCGATGACTTAGTGAGGCATATAAAATTTCTAATGCAATTTATAACATTTAACCATGAATGCGTGTTTTACAAACTATATCATGTTATACAAACTCACTTCATTTCATCACATCATGTAAAAATCATATCATATTTCATAGCAAGAAATATATATATATACACACACATAGATCATTCTTAACATACTTTACACTTAACCTTATTGATCAAACACTAAACACACAACATCATATCATTTCTATAACATTTCATATCACAAACATATATGTGTTATTGTCTCTTTATTAGCCCATGTACATATGTGAGAACTAAAGATATGCGAGTACATTAAAGTTGTGCACCTATGCTGTCACCACAGCTCGTATAAAGATCCACTGAGTGGCATGTGAAATTGTCCCGAATGACCTATGAACCCTCGACTCTTGGCATGTCAACTATACCCCTAGCTCTCATTTCACATAACATAGGCATTCTCTTTCATATCATTTCTTATATTCATATAAACATATGGTTCACTTTTCATATATCACATATCATAGCTCATATCACTGTTCATATGATTTCATATTCATATGTCACTTATCTTATAACACTTCTCGTGTTTTCATATAACATGTATATCATTTCCATCTCTTGTTCAAATATGTTTCCCGTATATCATATATATATCACATTTACTTATAGGGATCACTGTCATTGAACTTAGTTCACTTTTTCATGTTATCACACATGCATATAATCTTATATTTCCTATCAATAACATATAGACTTAAACATATACTCATATGTACTCTTTAATGTAATTTGCTTAGTAATGCCATATACTCATATCCTATAATAATTTCACCTATGTCTCCCTCATAAAGTTTATACTATATGCTCATATAGTCTTATTTTATCATATAAGTAATTTATACTCATCTTATCTCACTTTTCCATTTCACTCACATAAATCATTTATAACCGTTCACATGATTTGATTTCACTAACCTGAATTCATACAGATCATATAACCTATATTACTTATCTCACATTATTTCTCTATTAGTTTAATCTATTTATTTAATTCAATTTCACATGACTCTTATACCATAGTTTCCTTTAATTATAAATCTTCCCTATATCGCTTATCTTATAATTTTGTATCATCATTTATGATTATGCCCCCTAATTTACATACTATTTTCATAAAGTCTTATAACCTTTCTTGTATAATCACTTATACCATATAACATAACTTATACTTGATTATCTTCTTTTCACATATATTTATATCAAATAATTCTTTAGCTTATAGCCTGTGTCACGTGTTCGTTTCATTCCTTATCTCTATATCACATAGCTTATTTTATATTCTTATATAATCATATAGATCATTTGTATTGTTTCACCTAACTTATCACACTAACATGTACTTATACAAACCATGTAACATACACAATAATATGTTAACACATATACTCATGCACACACATAAATCATGACAAACACATACTTCTATCAATGAATTCATACATTTTACTATTGGGAATAGACTTATCGCAAGTCTTATTTCCCATTGAACATCATATACTAAATAATGTGCACTCACATGGCCTCACTAGTCAATATCGATCTCTTATTTCTTCTCGATGATTATTACTTGAAAACTTGTCCATACATTGCTTTCAATCGCTATCTACACAATCATACATTTATACATATCAATATTCCACTTGGCATACTCAAATCTTTCATTTCTTAAACTAAAAGAAAGGTTTATTTCTATTTTCCTTTTGAAGTGTATCGTTACACACTATAATGTATCGGTACATTCCTTAACGTGTGTATCGATACACTACCTATGTATCGATACACAAATTATATTCGATGTTTTCCTGTTCAAGGGGTATCGATACATTCCTAATGTATCAGTACACTTTGAAAGTCTTCCCAGATTTTACTCTTGATGTATCAGTACCTATTGTGTACCGATACACACCAACCCAGAAATCAATTTTAAGCACAAAAATTCACTCTTTTCAGCCTAATTGCTTCATATATCACCTGCTTTCTTATTCTTAACTTACATACTCATGCCTAAACTCATTTATTCTCATTTATCACATATTAACCTCAAAATCCTATCTTCCAAATGGAATTCAAGAATCATACCAAATTTTCTATATGTTCTAAATCCAATTCTATCACTCCAAATCTTTTAATTCAACTATTTCCAAGTCAAATTTAAATTTAAATTCTACTTATCAACTCTTTTCTAAAATTTCATTTAAAAACTCCTAATATTTAATCTCGCTTAACTCATTCGTCTTATGGTTTTAAGACAAATTAAGCTTTCCTTAAGTTTAATTATCATCTAATGATCTTAACCAAATATTAAATTCAGCTAAATATCAACCAATAAGAAATCTTACCTTTGCTCTTGGCTTCCACACGTGAAGAAGAAAAGAGAATAAGAGAACTCTGGAAACTGGAACCTTGTCTCTTTTCACTTCCACGTGTTATATCCTATATAAAGAAGGAAATAAAATCTTTTTTGTGAAATTACTATTATACCCTTTAAAAATTTCCATAATTATCATATAATCCAATAAGGAATTATTCTTATTTATCCTTGAACTTTTAACTTATTTCAAAATCGAGCACATAGTTTTCAAATTTTTCAATTTAGTCACTGGCCCTGATTTGGGATGTTACGTATTCGATACTAATTTCTTTTACCAAATTGATACTAACGTTATTTTTTACAATCACTCACTTGACTTTTCAATATTTCACATTTAACCACTAATAAATTTTTCTTTCAATTATAAATCCAATATTTAGTACATATGCAAATTAGTTCCTTAATATTCAATTTAAATCTATATAAACTATTTTCACATTATATTAAATGTAATACATTAACTTTACTCAATTGACGTTTCACCACTAACTTTCCAAAAACTTACGAATTTGATCTCTATCTTATACAACTTTTCACATTAAACCAAATCCCAGTTTAACTATTCAAGTCTCTCTAATAATTATTTAAACTTTACACATCATCTGATACTCAATTTCTACTTTAATCCCTAATTTCTCCTTATTTATAATTTAGTTCTCTAGCTTATATATTCTTCCAAATTTGATTCTAAATCCATAATATCATAATTTCTCCTCATATTTCTCAATTTATGCGATTAGATCCCTATACTTTCACCATTTTCCAAATTGGCTCATGTCATATTCTAATTATATACTGAACCTTGTAAAATTTTACCATAAATTTTCCTTATTTCTTTCCTGGCCAAATACTTTTAAGTTTCCTAACATAGTTTATATTTTGATTCAAACATAAATTCATCCTCTAAGCAACATCTCCATGAAATTATCATAATTTCATCATATGATAAATGTCATAAATTTCACGCTAAGATAATAAAGTTGGCTCATTTCAATTAATTAAAATAGCATATAATATAAAATATCACAAAATGCATAATTTACCATTATTTCATATACTGGCAGTTTGCACTACCCTCAAAGAAGTATTTTTCTGTATTAATCTATACACTTAAAAATTATTATGTTTGTTTCATTAAAAACTAGACTCGAATACGAATCTAACCACATAAGGCATTTCTTCTAATTCAACTTTTACATTTTATGGCAAAATTTTCAATCTAGCTTACATAATCTGTTTGGAGTAGAATCTGTTGTCCAAGTTTATGACCTATCACCGATTAAAAAATTATATCTTTTTGTATACACCTTTAAATCAATATACGTTTGTTTTAAACAAAACTAGACTGATTCACGAATCCAACAATATAAATCATATTTTATTCATTATTGTAGAATTTATAGTAATTTTCTAAACTTACTGCCCAGATTATCAATTTAAATCGATTTCACTAATTTACATTCTTAACTTATTCACTTATCAAATGAACACAAATGAATCAATTGAAGATCCTAACATCATCAACACAATCACCTTCATCACAATATAGTAATTTCCAACAATTATATAATTATGCTTTATTTTCTCAAGTCATGTAAAATAGGCTCCTAATACTCTCCAACTTGTTTCAAGCTTGACTCATCAAGTAAAACTCATTTCTAATCAATTCTAACCATTCTCAATCAAATTCTAAGTAAAACAAAACAAATTCAACCAAATTTCTAACAAATCTATCAATGGCCAAATCACCATACCAATCCCGCCAACAATCATTTTAATTACTAAATTGTACTATCTCACTTTATAATGCAAATCTCACCAAATTCCACCGATACATCTTAAATTTCTCTATTTAAAAATATCTATATAATTTTTCAACCCAAATCTACCTTTCCGCAAATTTTTATAAACTTCCGATTCGAGCCAGTTATCTATATAATATACCGAATTTTATCATTTAATAGACTTTTATACAAATTTGGGGATCAAAAATCTAAAACCCAGCCTGAAATACTAATTTAGAAATCCAAAATATATCTTTTGAAAATTTATATTTTTAGTCCCTATACTTTTACAACTTTATGCTTTAGTCCCCAAACTTTCAAAATTTACACTTCAATCACTAATCAAATTTTCTGGGTATTACAGTTTGAATAGGATCCACTTTCTCTGGTCTTACTCAGATAAGTTACTACATTTCAGGTCCTTCGGGCTCACAAAAGGCCTCATTGATTTATAGTGCAGAACAGGTGTTTGTGGAGCCATTTCTGTCTGTTCTTCGACAATTAGGGAAGTTGGCTGCTGAATGGGTGTTTGTGGAGCAATTCTGCCCTGCTCCGTGGATCCATCAAACGAAGGAGATTTTGAGAGGTACAATATATCAGGAGGATCCTCATTTCAACAGTCACTGGAGTAATTTCTGCTTGCTCAATGAATCCACTGACCGCAGGAGGTTCGGGAGAGTCCATATGTTTTGTGATATTAATAGATTCTAGATGTCTCAATCTCTTTCCACAGTAAACAGATTTAAGCTCCAAGATGCCTGTCAAGAATATGATTAACAAAGAAGCACAACTAGAGAAATACCATGTAGAAATATTTCTAATAGTGCAATTACAGGGAAGTGAAGGCTCTGAGAAACTCTGGGGAAGGTTGGGAATCCAACGAGTCTTCATTGCACCCAAAGCAGTACGGCCATCCTTTACCCGCTTAGAGACCAAATCACTTGCATCTTTTATCCATTGCCTCATTATGCTGCAAAAATTGAACGTGAAATCAAATGAATTATACAGTTATCAGCTGTCCTCTTAATTTATTTCTATCCTCTAATTTTTTTGACCAATAACAAATGTCCTAATTAGAGTTTTCAATAGAGAGGTGCCACAGGTATTAAATCAATTGCAAAAAAACAGCATGAATTGAGCATGTTGCAATCCATATATACACACACACACACACACACATTCTAAACAATAGCAGAATCAACTACAGTAGTCCAGACCAGGACCAAGGGAAAAGTACGTTAAGATTTAACATAAAATTAATTTTTGTTTAGCTCATATTGCAGCAGCAAGATGCACATCTCATAAGACGAAACACCATATTACAATATCTAGGGCTTAAAGATGAAACCAAACATTTCCCAATTTAATATTCAGCAGAGTTCATCGCAACACATTATTTCCAAATTATATCATAAATTCCAATCCATTGCTACAGACATGCAATGATGATGCTCAGCACTAAGTATAAAGTTACACAACAATGTAGCCTGCAGTCAATTAGATTCATAACATAAAACTACTTGAACTGGAAACATAAAAAGGGAGATTCTGAGGTAATCATAGCTTACTCATTACAGAACACTATGACATCATCGAATAAACATTTTCTCTTCCTAGAAAACCGAGAATGTTCCTTTCTAGAAGGTGATGGGATAAGCATAAAATGTGGTGTAGTGGTTCCTGCATTAAAGGAGAAATTGTGTATTAAACAAAAGCTTTAAATGATAAACATAATTTTCGGCCTAAAAGCGAGTTTCAAAACGATATTTCCTTACATATGGAGGTTAGACTTCCATACTTTGTTCATTGGATATATGTTGGACATGGGTAGATCATGTAAAATGAAGAGTAAGAAAACAAAGAATAAGATTGTATTTGTCAGATCACCAAAAAGCAAGAATCTTGTTAACTGTCCAACTAATCAAGCACAAGAAAGATTATATCCTTGAGGGGCAAAAAAAGATACCATTTTAATATTTCCTTATACCATTTTAGCAGCAGCCTGACATTTCCATACTTAGAAGTTCTCGTGGCTGGAAGCTTCCCATGCTCTGCATCAGTATGAATCTCTTCAGCAAGTGGTCTAACAAGTGGGGAAGGTTCCTGAATGTCCAAGTGAAAGAATCCTTCAACCTGGAGGCTGGAGCTTCTTCGTACTTTTCCCAACTTGTGATCTTCCACCATAACATGGTGTACTTCATTTTCTGGTTGCACCCTATACGAACTCTTCATGTCTCTGTTAGTTTCTTCTTCACCAAAAGGTTTGATGAGACCTGGAGATTTCTCCTCAACCTGAACGACAAGATTCAGACATTCTTCTTGACAGAGTTCATCGTTATTATTCTCTCTGCTCGGTTCTCTTCCTATATGATTTTCAGAGTCTACAAGGCTTGGAACCTCTACAGTTACTTTCATGCTTACACGATCTTCATGCAAAACAGGGTGCACTTCATTTTCAGATTTTAGCAAATTCAACTCCTTCATCGTCTCTCTATTACGTTGATCTTCAACAAGTGATTCAACAGGTCTTAGAGGTTCCTCATCAGCCTCAGTACACAGGTTTGCTCCTTCTGAAGAGAACCTATTACTGCATTTCTCCATACTTGCTGAGCCAGAAATGTCGGGAAACTCTGCACTTGCTTCCAAGACGCTTTCATTATCTTCCTCCATAGCCTGGTTCATTTCATTTTCTGATTCTAAATGGTCTGGACCCTTCATCATCTCCCTGCTAGTTTGATCTTCAGCAAGCGGTTTAAGTTTAAGGGGAAGTGGAGAATCTTCCTCAGCCTCAGTATGAAGGTTTAAGCGTTCTTTTTCTTTTTCTGATTCTAAATGGTCTGGACCCTTCATCATCTCCCTGCTAGTTTGATCTTCAGCAAGTGGTTTAAGTTTAAGGGGAAGTGGAGAATCTTCCTCAGCCTCAGTATGAAGGTTTACGCGTTCTTTTTCTTTTTCTGATTCTAAATGGTCTGGACCCTTCATCATCTCCCTGCTAGTTTGATCTTCAGCAAGTGGTTTAAGTTTAAGGGGAAGTGGAGAATCTTCCTCAGCCTCAGTATGAAGGTTTACGTGTTCTTCTGACAATAATCTATCATTGTATTTCTCTCTATTTGCCTCTTGGTCTGTACGGTTCACCAAACCTGCCATGTCAGGAACCTCTACACGCTCTCTTTCATTTTCATTGGCAAGGCTCTGAGGTTCTTCCTCTACCCCACCAACTGTTTTAAAATGTGAAACCTCCTCAAGAAAGAAGTTATCACATCGAAGCTTTTCTACACTTGCTTCCGAGTCGCGCACACCATGCAATGTTCTTACTTCTGTCTCAAAGTCCATCTGGTGGCGTGAAAGACTGCTGCGAAAAGAATATGATTAGAAGAACATTTCCAAAACTTTGAGCCGTTTAGCTTCTTTCAAAAAGACAACATATCTTAACGTATAGAACTGAGAACCTGGCAAATGAAATTTTTGTGCATACTCTTCAGCTAGAGTGTAATCCTTCAAGAAAGCATCATCCAATGCCGCAATCTGCACAGAATGGAAGAGTCAACTTCAGCAAATCAGGACTTTTGACTGAATACCAGCATCAAAATTGAAATCTAAGCAGGAAAACCATCATTTATAATCTGACAACCTGTAAAACCATTAAAATATCCAAGTTGCATGTATAGGTCACACACATTCCATACTAACAACCTTCCATAAGTAAAAGTTTTCCCCTTACAGCCTAAAAAGAGGAAAAATTGACCTGAAAACCAATAAATCCAACTTTTCACTTATCCAGGTTTATTGCAATTACTAATATTAGCCTCTTCAACTCAATAGTAACAGGATGAACTCTTGTTTTTTAATTGGGGTAGAGGTAAGGATACCATAGAGAGAGCTCAAGCTTACATGCCATACAACACAAATATCTGGCCATTCGGCCAAGAGATTGCTGGAAACTAAAAAGAAAAAGAACGAGTGACGGGCATTTGAAAGGGAGGGGAACTAACCGACAGAAGAGGAGATATTAGTCTCAATGATTTGAGATTTCTTGAGCTTTTTGAAGAGAAAAGCAGCTACCCATATGGCACCTAAAGGCCCTTTCTTTGACACTAGCCACTTCGAAATAAACATAGCTTTAATATCATGCACTCTCCTCGTCTTCATATCTTCAATGTTTTGGGTTTTGATTTACATTAACTTTGGAAGTTTTAAAACTCTTCATTGTCCGGCGGAAGACGAAGAGAGCAAAGCAAAGGCTACTTAAAGAACAAAACGGCCGTCTAGCGTACCTTACAAGCTTCTTGATTTTGAACCTTCTTTTTTATCTTTCTTTTCCTTTTTAGGAGTTTTATGAGGTAAAAAATAACAGTGTTGTCTTCCGGCTTCACCCTTAGCATTTTCGGGCTACTGTACCTTGCAAGCCTCTTAATTAGTATTTCCCAAGGTAATTGGTTTTTATTTTCTATCATCTGTTTTAAAGCGTAAACTATTCTATTAGTCATCAAAGTATATGGTCGGTCTTATTTTTTATCACTAACTTAGATTTTTTTAATTGGTTTAATCATTAACGTTTTATATTATGGATGTGTCTACAGTGATCATCAAAGATCAAAACATATCACTAATACAATATACCGAAATGCACCACTAACTAAATTATTTTTATTAAGTAAATATTAAAAAACTCAAAGACCACTATGTGATTTATTTAATTTTAATTATAATCATTTTGGTCAATAAACTTTAAAAGTTATAAAATTATCATTAAATTTTATCAAACTATTACAAAATTATCATATTTTTTTTATCAAACTATTACAATCTATATATTCTTATAAAAGCTTACATTAATCAGAATTCAAGTTAAATATAACTTTTATCAATTATAAAATAAATACTTAGATTTGATGCAGCGGTAATATACTGTCTTCCTTTGAGGACCTGGCTTCGAATCCAATAATTGGAATCAAACGTTGTTTAAGAGAATCCATTGCAATTCTTGAAGATAACACTAAAAGCAAACTCTCCTGGAATTCTACAAATTTCACATCTTAAAGTTCCTCCCTACCAAAATAAAACAAGTGGCAAATAATGCCCCCCTCCAGTCAAGGCCACTTAGAAAATACAATGTATTAAAAAAAATGGATAAGAATCATGGAACCATAACATAATGATTAGACCGCATCGGACAACCATGAACAAAAAAGATTTTGATTTGTAATCAACATGCACAACCACCACTTTGTTCGGTCTCGGTCACAGCCTCTGGTATGCCCTGGAAGTATCTGCAAACCATACATAAACGAGATGTCAATTAAAAAGGGAATCATAAAATGCATTGCCTCGTCGTCAATCTTAGAATGTTATAGCCATCTACACAGAAAATAGGTATACACATAGACCCAGTATTTTTTAAGGAGAAAGTGGAAGAGGGAACTGTTCGGTATGCATAATTCTGGAAATATCATAGACCCCACATTTTTTTAATGTTGGAGAAAGAGGATGATGTTTCCAAGGAATATGTCGTTAACGAAGTTCGAACTATACTCTAACAAGTCACGTTGTAATGTTTCTATTTTTCTTCTTCAAGTATTACTGTCGTATTCCTTGGAAACATCCTCCTCTTTCTTAACAGTTATGTCTCAAAAGCTAATGATCACACAGCTGTGCAGTATAAATGCAAGACAAGATAATAATGATATTGAAATCTGCAGTGCTTGATGAAACAATGCATCTTTGTCAATAATACAATGTCAGAACAATACTGATGTAATTGGCAAAATTCACTATTCACTCCAACCAGGGAATATAATTCAAGATAAACTTACATGTCCTGCTCTCGCTCATTTGCTAGAGCATTTTTGGCAATACAAAGGAATGCAGCATCAACATTGATATCTTCTTTTGCTGATGTTTCAAAGTAATGCATGTTTCCTTTAGAAGCACACCAGTCTTTTGCTTTCTTCTCGGAGACCTACATGACTCAAAACATCACCTTTTAGGCTGAGGAGCGAGGACAAAAGAAAACTAGGAAGTATAGATACTATATAACTTTACCACTCGACTATTACCGCCATCTACATCTATCTTGTTTCCAAGCAACGCAAAGGGAAACGTCCTGGGATCAGTTGGATTTGCCTGGCAAAGAAAATGAAAACAGAAACCATATCAACATTCAAAAAAGTGGAAATCACTTTTTCAAAGAAATTAATATACAGTTTAGTAAAATGGAAACCATAAAAATAAGAATGCAACCTAAGAAATTAAATTGGTTGCTAGAAAATATCATGCACATTGAAAGGTCAGCAGGTCACATATGTTTTGTAACCATTTCCAGACTAGACAAGCATTACCGTGATGCAACTAGGCACAGGAAGAAAAAAAAATCCACACTCCCATGATAGTCAGTACTCCTTAAATGTGCTGTTACATAATGCATAACTACTAAGATGCTCTTTTAGATCAGTTTACTTAAAGCCATATTGCTCCTAGAAACCAGCTTTGACTAGATAACTAAGGAATGTTTGGGAAAATGGATTGATGACCAAAGGAACAGCAGATGGCCAAAAAAGTAGACCAAAATCAGGAAATCAGTATGGACATTTGAGGCTATATCACTTACTCTAGTGGCCAAATGTAATTATCCAACATATTTCTAAATAAATTTGTAATACCGTATGTTTTATTCCTGTTCACGAAGTGAAAAAAATGAATGACCATGTTATGGTCATGTATGTGAGATTGATATTCAGCTCATCAAAATGAGACTGATACCTCTCAGGTCATCAAAAGAGAGAAAAATCTTAGGACTAGTTATAGGGAAATCAATACTTCTTTAGGGTTTTGATAAAGATTCTGCTTATGGTTTCTCATTCCATACGTTCCTTTAAATAAGGACCGGCCCTATCACATAATTAGGAAACATATTCTATAAATGAAATAAATTAACTGAAATAAAGTCATAACCTGGGCCTTAATTAGAGAATCAAAACTAATGACCTTTCTAACCTAGATTCAACCTAAAACAGATCATGAAATAAAGAAAAATGCATACAAATTGAGAAGGATAAGGACAAAACCGGTTATGACACCAGATCTTTCTCTATATATCTTAAAGTAGTATGCAAAGTGTATTTATCTAGACATCTACTGAAGCTAGAGAATCAAATTAAATCAATCTATATCCAAAAATCAAGCCATCTAAAGTCAGCCCTATAACTAGGTAAAGCAAATATTTACTTGCAATATTTACAACAAAAACAACAGATAACAGGAAGCAATCTAAAAAATTCATGAGCCCAACCACAATGTGGCAAAACTAGGTTGAATAATGTACTTGAAATTATGGAACCATTGTTCATTCCACTGTCAAGATCTTAAGAACTTGAAAGAAGACACTCCTAACCAGAAGTATCCTATGCGTTCCTTCTTCCGTTTGACACATAAAGGAAACAAAACTTTGGTCAAGGTAACTCAATAAAACACCAACTTGCAAGAAGATTTATATTATGGGATTCATGTCAATTGTGCCTCAAATAAGTAACCACTAGCCTTTTCAGAGAAATAATTTTATAAAAATATTATCTTCATTTATAACAGTTTGGCTTGAAAAAGTGTCAATTGGGAAAGTTCCCTGAAGCGCCTGCAATCCCTTACTGAATTCACTAGCCATGCCTATCACAAGCTTAAGTAAAGAAAACTTGTGAACATCAGTGTTGTCAACGTGTAGCGCTAGACAAGGTTGGCAAGGTTTTAACTTTTAAGTTTTAACCTTAGACAAGGTTGGCAAGGTTTTAACTTTTAAGTTTTAACCTCTAAGTTTTAACCTTTAATTGTAGACTAAAGTTTAATATATAATGCAGTGCTAGCCAACATCCCTTGACAAAAAGAATATATTTCAACTAAGCAGGTTTATCATGGCAGGGGTAAATAAAAGGAGTTCAACATGCATTACATATTATTTTTGACATTTTTACATCTAAGTTGAAGTTATAGAGGCATAAAAACAACTTAAAGTGAAACATATCATTCAATAGGAAAAGCAAAATACAGTTCACTGAACAACTAAAATGATCAAGAAAAATGAAAGACTAGAGAAAGGGGCAAAGAAAACCTGCTTAAGAAACTCATCATGCCAGTTATCAAGGGTGTCGAATGATTTCATAACATTAACATCGTAAACTAGGACACAGCAATCTGCACCCCTATAAAAGGCAACTCCGAGACTCTGGAATCGCTCCTGTCCTGCAGTATCCCATATCTATCCAATAGAATGCACCCCACCCCCACCCATCACCCAAAAAAAAGCATAAACATGCCTTCCATGACAACTTTAAAATTAAGCTATAGAGAACATAGAAATATCCAGAAAGAAAAGAAAAAAAATCTTACCTGCAGAGTGACAAGGCGATCATCAATCTGTAGTTCCTTAGTGACAAAATCAGCACCAATTGTTGCTTTATATTGCTGACTGAACTTCTTATGAACATATCTAAATTCAAGCAGTTAAGTCTAACACGAATGTACCTTTTAAAGTCAATAACAACGTATAAATGAGCCGAGAATATTCAGATAAGAAACTTAACAACAATGAATCAACTTAACCCAGAATACAAAATTTAAGATTTAAAAATTAACCCCCAAAATTAAAAAAAAATGCACAAAAAGAAGATTCAAATTCAATTACTGTTGAAAGGATACTGATTCATCAACGACGTCTTGCCCACCCTGACATTGACAATAACCCGTTGATTATACAAATAATACATATCAATTATTAGTAAAACCTAAAAATTGAAAACGAACATACCCGCTGTCGCCGAGAACAATGACCTTGAGCAAGGTTCGTCTTCGCATTGACATTGCGGTAAAACTAAGGGAAAATTTTCAATTTTGATTGAGTGGTTTGAATTTGATTTATGTTTTATTTATCTTTTAAAAAAATCCTTAACTTCTACACTTATGAAAATTGTTTTGCCCTTTTGGGTGTTTTATAACCACAAGTACTGTAGATGCAAAGAAATTCCTCTTTTCATTCTTTTATGTTCTGTCTGTTTTTTATTATATTATATGATGAAAGAAAAGAGCAATCGTTGTTTTTATAAGCGTAAACTACACTCAAAGTCACTGAGTTATGGGTTTGGTAACAAACAAGACACCCTTTTCTTAAAAAGTTATAAATAGGTCATTCAATTAATATATTATTACAAACAGGTCATTATCGCGTTAACATTAAAATATAATGATATAATAATATTTTTACCTTTTTTCATTATGCCATAAAACAACAACAAATTACTGTTAAGCTTATATAATACCAAAAAAAAGTAATATAAAATTTATGAGAGAGCACAAACAATTTAGGAGAAAAAAAGATTAAAATTCTAATTTTTAAATATAAATATTTAAATTTATTGAATTACTTTATATTAGGAAAAAATTAATAAATTTTACAAGTTTTAAGCACTAAAACTATTATTATATCGTGTCATGTCACTATTTTATTTAATATTTAACAACGAAATGATATTTTTGTAACAATATTTTAATTGAAAACTTGTTTGTATGTTTTAAAAATGACATATTTGTTATCAAACTCATAATTAAGTGACCTTAAGTGTAGTTTATTCGTTTTTAAAAAATATATTTTTATTAAATTAAATTTATATTATTATGCCATTATATATAAGAAGAGTACATAAGATTATATAAATTTAAATATTTAATATCATATGATCTAAAAATTAGAGTAGTATGAATAATTCAAGCATCAAATAAAAAATAATTATTTTTTGTTAAATACTAATAACTTTTTGGGTTATTGTAACTTTGATCCTTGACTTTGGTTTTAATATACAATTTAGTTTTCTTTTTTAACATGATTCTTACTTTAATTTTGATATCAATGTAAAAGTAAGGGATTGAATTGTATAGGAAAGTGAAAGTTAGAGGCTAAATTGTATATTAAAGATAACATTAGAGTCTAAAAGGTAAATTACCCTAACTAAAAAACAGGAAAATTAAAGGGTAAATTACACCGTTCCTCATTGTATTTTACTCTCTCTCCTATTTTACTCACTGTACTTTCAATTTTTCTAATTTGCTCATTGAACTTTGCATATTGAATCATTTTGCTCACTCTCTTGATATCTCTCTAACTCCGTTAACAAAAAGACAAAGGATGCCACTGCCAGCCACCATCGACCACCGCAGATGGTGGTCGTTCGGTCTCAAATTTCATGGGTCACTTCACCTCGACACCGTAAGTCCAAATCCGGCCTCCATTTTGTTGGAACTTGCTCCGAAGTCTACGATTTTGAGATTGAAAATGAGGAAGCCGAAACGTTTCAATCTAGATTCAAGGGGTTTGGGATATTTTCTGGTGAAATAACCACCAGATTCAGACTCATAGGGTCGAGATGAATCCAACCATGAAATTTAGGATTGAACGACCATCATCAACGACGGTGGACGGTGTCTGGAATGAAAATGGTGTGGTGGCCGATGGCGTTTCTTGTACCATGTCATAACACCGTTAAACAATTAACGACAGATTGAGCAAAATGATTCAATCTATAAAGTTCAGTGAGCAAATTAGAAAATTGAAAGTACAACGAGCAAAATAGGAGAGAGAGAGAGTAAAGTACAGTGAAGAACGATGTAATTTACCCAAAATTAAAATTGGAAATTGCGGTGCCAACCATCGGAGTTCGATTGCGTGAAGGAGGTTAGTGGTGTGATCAATGTTTGTAGGGATGGTATACGAGTACAATTCCGTAGATTTCGCACTGAGCTTATTTTAATTGAGATAGGGATGCATATAAATTTAGTGGGAAGTGGGAAAGTGTGGATGTAAAAATTTATACCCATTGTGACTAGTGAATAAATGATAGGTTTGAGATCTTACATGTCCCGCATCTATCCACTCCACATTCGCCCGTTCACTAATATCATCATATAAATTTTGTATCATTAGGTATAGTTTCATAAATTATACTGTTTTTATAAATATTTTAATTATTTTTATTACGTGGGAGTGACAAATGGTTGTTTTTGCACTTGTCATTCGGACAACCTCCGATTTTTATTTTTATTATGACATAGAGGAATTACGGAAATACTGATTTGTAAGAATTAAGCATAAAAAATAAAAGAATAATTAGTATTATAAATTGCATAATGCTTGGGATTCGTCCAAGTCAATCAAAGGGATAATTTTCCACTTATTTTTCCGGTGTGAGTTTGACGTTGCTTAGATTCCACAAGGAAATTCACATGAAACCCCCTTCAAAAAAAATATGTGCTTTTACAATATATATTTTTTTGCTCGGCAAAATCCAGAAACTTTATTACTCTTAGCAAAGACATTCTCATCCCAACTAAGTGCCTAATTAAAAAAACCCCTAAACCTATATGGGGAAAGAGTGCTCCACAGTTAAGGGATATTACAACCGAACTGCAACAATCAAGAAACTAACAAGAATCTAAATAACATTGCCTACTAAACATTCAAGCAAAAACCAAACCAGTCCACCCACTACATTAAAGTTTAACCTGCTATCTTACCAAGAAGCTTTAAACATAACTTTTCTTCTCGATCCAATTTTAACGAAGATGATCGGCCATGCTGTTTCTTAACCTTGACGTGAACTCAAAACTAACATCCTTAATCTTTAATATCATCCCATCAATTTCTTCAAAGGTTGTTCCCCACCTCCAAGGACGACCGGAACAAGATTGTAACCAATTTAATACTACTGCAGAATCGGATTCAATGATCAAAACTACCTTCCTCAGCCACTTAGATCCATAAAATAATTCCAATGCAAATTTAATTGCAACCAGTTCTGTAAAATCAACATTAACCAGAGAAACAGGCCCGAAAAACATTGCCACCACATGACCCTCAGAATTTCGTAGCACCACCATACCTCGCTACCTCTTTATTAGCCGATCCATCCACGTTAAACTTTATTTTTCCCAATCCTGGAGGCTGCCAAATTAAATTTGTCTTCTCTTCTCTTCACAAGAATCAACACAAAACCCGGACACACCCACCAACGTTTCTCATCCAGATCATAAAACTCCTTGAGTGCCTTGCACCAAACCAAAGCTCGCATTTTGACTATACAAACAACATCTTTAAGTTTTGCTATTTTCTCCCTGAAAACGAATTCGTTTCTGACCAGCCAAATACTCCACAATGCTGTCGCAAAGCTAACTTGCCATGCTAAAAATCTTGGAACAGACCAGCAAACCTGGAACCCGAATTCAAACATCTCGTCTACAGTAGACATGCTACACCCCTCAATTTGCCACCACCTGCAAAAAGACATCCAGAAAAACGCCATATATATGCAAGAAACAAACAAGTGATACGAATCTTCTTCAACATCACCACACCATGGACATAAGCATTGATGCTCGTTTAACTTAATCTCTCTTCTTTTAAGAAACACTTTTGTTGGTACTCTATTTTGTTTTAGCATCCATAAGAAACATTTCACCTTCGGGGGAACCTTGAGACTCCATATTTTATCATATTTAGGCTAGTCAACTTCAATGATGTTATCATCCCCCAGCAATAATTCAGTCAATTTTTTAACCGAGAACTTCCCATCGTTCTCGTGAATCCAGATAATGCGATCAGCTACGTCCGGTTTGATTTGAGCTTCACCTATTTCTCCTTTAATTACGTTGAAAACGCTTCTTTCTCTGTCCAAGAGTTGTCTAACAAATAACACTGAAGAATCACTCCACTCGCTTTCCCTTAACACCTCGAAACTGTCCGAAATTTTCTTGAGACTAACCTGTAGATTCGAGGAAACCTATTCATAAAAGATTTCTCACCCAACCACACATCCTCGCAAAACCACACTGTCTTCCCGTCACCCACTTGCCATCTAAAGGAATCAAAGCTCATCCATTTAGATAATTCTTCACTCCTTAGATTGTTAATAATCCCTCTCCAAATAATTGAAACTTCCTTGATTTTATCTGTACTCACCATCCAAGGTAGCTTGTCCGAACCATATTTAAAACTTATCACCGACCTCCACAAGGCATCTTTTTCATTTGCAAACCTCCACCCCCATTTTGCTAATAAGGCCTTGTTTTTAGCTCCTAAATCAATAATACCAGCTCCTCCTTTTTTTCGGTTTACACATCTTTCCCCAATTAATTCTTGACATCTTCCTACCCAACCATAAGAACCCCACAGGAAATCTCTTCTTATTTTATCTATCTTTAATAATACTGCTTTTGGTATAGAATATAACGACATGTAGTACAGTGGCAACGAAGATAAAACAAGTTAATAAGCACCCTCTAATATTCTGGTATGTCAAGCTCCATCCTCACCGCCACCTTCCTCACAACATCATCAAACCCAAACCCTATTTGCACTCACACCATGGAGTTTGAAGATTTCCTACTTCTACCCCAGCCGGAAACTGCCTCCGCCTTCCCTACTATTTTTCCGGTCAATCCTGGCGCGCGTGTTGATTATATGTTGCAAACATAAACCGACTTCCTTTCCTTCCTATATTTATGTTTTATTTTGTATATATAGGTTTGTTTATATAATTCTTGGTTATTTGTTAGTGATTGTGGTATTAAATTTGTAGAAACGAGGGTTATGCGATGACAACGGAGAGAAGGTTAAAATTGCTTTCAGAACAGAATCTGGAGTTGAGGTAATGGATGACGGGTACAAATGGAGAAAATATGGGAAGAAAATGATAAGGATAACCCTACTCCAAGGTAATCTGGTTTCATGCATGTAAAAGTTTCAAAAGCTTCAAGTTACAGCATGCATGTTTTTCAGTTTATGAATTGATGATATAGCTTCAATCATTTCGTCGTCGTCATCCTATGATTATGCTTCCTAGAAAGATCGTGTTCATGCATATATATATATGAGTTAGGATCCACTTCACATAGTGTAAAACTAAGAGTTTTATACCCTTTTAGGATCGTTGGATGAGGAAAATCAAAGGCTGAGATTAACTCTTATTTTTTTCCTAGTGAATATCCTCTCATTTTCTACTGTTAATCTCAGTCTTTGATTTTACCTCATCCAATGATCCTAAAAAGGTGTAAAACTTTTTAGTTTTACACTATATAATTAGATCCTAACCCTATCTATATATATGTTGGAAAGCAAAATTACACCATTAACACTATCTGGAAAATAAAAATAATTCAAATTTAAACATTGTCGTGTAAAATCACTGCCTTAGAAATGAATTCATCTCTATGTGTGTAATCTCTCCAATAGGCGATCGTCCTCGAAGTTAACACGATCGCTTCGAGATTTCGCACACTCGAAATCGAAGTGGACTGTCAGCGGTATTGCACTTCTTGATCGGAAAGCAGAGAACAACTCGAACATTCTTTAAGAGTGGATTGTGAGCTACAAAGTGGATCGTGAGCTACGAAGTGAATTGAGAAACTGAAAAGACCCTCTATTTATAGGCTTGAAATAGGAGTAAAAGGGTCTAACGAATTTTCTAAAATTAAAACCCTCATAGAGAAATTCTTTAAAATATAGTATTACACGGACGTGTTGAAGACACATATTGTCACTTGCTACAAGCGAGACGGATGGACGACGACATGCGAGAGTTTCCCTTATTCTCTATCACTCAACAAGAGTATGGAGAATGCAAACCTTAAATGCTCATTCAATTATATTTCTCATTCTACGTGAGATTGAGCATTACCAAGGAAAGAAAGATGGGCGCTTTGTGATAGCGACATACGAGGGGAGGCATAACCATGAAAGCTCCCTCACATTTCCCCTATCTATAATTGATCAAACTGCATATTGCTTACTTCTGCTCACTGCACTTTACGCACACAGTTTCATCAACCCTAAGCTATATAACTAAAATACTATTCCTACTACTGCACTTTTTCCCATCTCCATTACTCTCTCTATTTATATGTTATCTAATTGACACTATTCTTAAATAATAGTGTATAATTCTGCTCCATGGTCATCAACATTTTATTTAAGTATATAAATAAGATATACATAATTAATTAGATAAAGCGTTAGATTCCTTAATAATATTTAAGGTTTAAATTTTAGTATTATGAATGCAACAAGTTAAATTTAATACGACCGTCCTCATCCCATATAAATAAAGAATATATATTTAAAAGTATATTACATTAAGAGTAAATAATAATAATAAACTAATTATAGAAACCAACATGCTTCCTAAAACCATTAAAGTGCATCGATTAGATGCTTATGAATAGAAAATAACTATACAAGAAAATAACTAAAAATTCAATCAAACAATCCATACAAATGATAAATACAAACAAACATCATTGATTGTGGTGAAAGATAACACCATAAGCACTAACATAAAAATGCATATGACAATAGTGGTTTGTTGACAAATTGACATTACCACAACTCAATCACAATATATCTTCGATGATTTTAAACGTCTATGAATGCCTAGTCTGAAAATTCAAACCATGTCCAATCTAACATTAAGAAAAAGTAGAAGAAAAACATACAATAAGAACGAACAAAAACTATGCTACAAAAGCAGATAAACTCATCCATAATTTCATACGAAAAGGGAAAGAATAATAAAACAAAAAAATTATATAACTCAAATTATATGGAAGAGGAGAGAAGAAAGAAAAAGTCATCAGTTAGCTAAATAGCATAAAGTTAGTGTCGTCGTCACCGGTAAAATATATAAGAAATATAGAAAAAAAATTATAGTATATGTACTTGATTATTTTATATACATATAGACTTTTTTATATAATATTTAAATTATTTAAACTCTTCTCTATTCTTTGAATTAAAGAAGATTGTGCATTTACGCCTTTTCTACTCCCAGTTTAATAATATTAATATAATTGAAAATAATTTTTAAACTGAAAAACACATAAATTAAATTTTAGTAAATGAGAGTAGAAGAATTAAATTTATTTTTTCTAAATAGAAAAGAATAATTAAATTTCAAATATATAGAAAATCACAAAAACTTGGAGCATATTTTTTTAATCATACAGAACAACTAAATTAGTATTCTGACTGTAATTCTTCACACTCAAACAAGCGTTCCACACTTCTAAGGACGAGTCAAATAGTAATTCTCCAATAGTTTATCCTGACTTAGAGCTGCTAGAAAACCAATAACCTTGTTAAACTCACGTGAAATATGACAAATCCTCATCAGCTAGGATTGATTCATCAGAGCTCTCGTAGTATCCGTGATAACATCCCCTTCTAGCGTCAATGGTATCAGAACTCTCGTAGCATCCGTGGTAACATTCCCTTCTAATATTAACAATTTACGCATTAACGTTTAAACAATCCAATCCTTTAAATCTTGTTAAACCCCAAATAGAACTTAGAGCATATTTTTATTGCAATATAATTATATAAGTTATACAATTATATAATATAAATGATCTAACAAGTGGTCAAGTCTTAAATGTTAAAGTTTATTAACTGTTAAATCGATTGATATTACTGATGTTACACCATTTAGAAGAGGTAAGAATTCGTTTGCATTTAAACCTAATTTGCCACATGGAAGAGAGGCTATTAAAAACCTTTTCAATCATTAATTTAGTGATCGGTTAAGTGGTGACTCGGAAGATGCAGTATATGCACTATAATTATTGCAAGTTGAATCTCCATTTCAACCCCCCCCCCTAAATAGTTCAACCAAACATAAAATTGAGCTTTTTGTGTTAAATAGATAAACTATTATAAGATTGAAAGGAAGCGACAGGTAGGGCATTGTTGAATTCTTTTCCTGCTCGATTTAGGCCCAAATCCAGCTGTTAATTGCTCACAGCTTGATAAAAACATTCAAAGTCGTAATTAAGTTTCCCGTCATTAAATGAGCATCTTGTATTTCATCAAGATTGGGGTCCAATGGAATCCTCATGTAAAGACTTTCTTGCATGCATTCAAATACTTTTCAATATCATAGAAGATTCTTATTAAAAAAATTCACGATCGTCTAAACTACTTTTAACACATTTCTTTCCAGCATTCAGCACGTCTGTATTTAAAAACACTTGGTAAGAAAATAGATATATCATGATGGATGTCACTCTATCCCCTTCACTACAAATGAGTTTGATTTCCACTATTATTTTACGCGTGTTCCACAAGGATCAACATATTTTCTAGGCAAAACAACTTAGAAAAGCACAAGATTTAACAATGTTCAGTAACTTATTGGGCTTACAAAATGGCTTCAAGAGTACCTCCATTCACCAACCAAACTTCTTCAAGGCATCCTTAGTCCTCTTCCTCATACGTGTGAAAACAATTACAACGCAAGCAAGGACCCAAGGAGGGAAATCTCCAACCGAAATGTTAAATTTCTTCAACCATTTGGGAGTATCCTTCACTAGTAGAGTTATGACAAGTGTAAGAGCTGCTATTCCCACCAATATTTTGGTTATAGGTTTGATCAATGAATCCTGAAATCAAGAATAAAACAAAATAGAAAAAAACATGTCATATCACCTTATTTATGCAGCAACCGACAGTTCTATTGTAAGCATCATTAACAGTTGAATTATTTCCAATCATCAGTCAAGATGAATACAACATTTGAAGCAGTCCATGGTCCATGGCCATGATTGCCCATAAGCTCAGTCATTTACTCATCCACTGAATGCATACACAGGCATGCAGGAAACTATATTACAATTATTAAAATATTGGAACATTCAAGAGACTGAAAGCTAGTTGGACTCAGCAACATGGACCACTGGCAGAAAATCACGTGCATGGGAAAGTTTATACAGTTAGGGGAGCGTACACAAAGGAAATAACACATAATTTATTTATTTGATTGAGTGTAGGTGGGTAGGGGAAATCTATTTGAAGAAGGTAAGTATTTTGTTCTAAATATTCATTCCCTTACATCTTTCGACTATATAGTCAGACTCTCATGAATTCAAAGATCGTTGTATTTAAATATGAATACCTTTATTTAAGATATTGTTCTGAGCCATTTTTATAAGATGCATCCATGTACTTGCATCTTTTGGATCCATTTAGCTGACTCTCCAAATCAAAAAAAATTAAACAAAAGACAATTGGACACATACCAGTATCTGATACCAGGACTTGAGTCAATGTATAACATAGGTGTCAATGAGACACATGTGCTTGCACAACCTACTCCGGTTCAGTGCAAAAAGAAAAAAGAAAAATCTAATTCGGCTCAGTTATTGTTGAGTCAAGCTAAAGCTTTGAGTGAATTCAATTCAAGTATTTTTTTCATTTCTAATTAGTATTGAAATTCTTTTATTCAACTTGAGCTCAAGCACAAATAATCGAACTCATTTTTCACTAGGTAAACAAACCAATCAAGTTAACTCGAACAGTTTAATCATTATCTCAAAGTTTGAGTTCTAAAAATAAAACTCAATAGAGTTCAAGTTCAAGTCGAACTTTGAGCTTCAAATCTCAAATCTAGCTCAAGCTCGAACTTCTTACTGTTTGAACTCGATTAAACCTCTATGATCAGGGATGTAGTCAAACCCTTGGTTAACTTCAACACCATATTTGAAGACAAGTCTAAAATCCAATTAGTCCACCAATAAGATAGGTTTTAATCTGCATTATACGGATTTTTCTAATCTTTTGATTACTGAAATTTAAGCCTCATCTCCCACAGTTTGATCCATGGATCTGAAAGCAATTACTTCTAAGCATCCAACAAAGACTCGGTTAATAGTTATACATTCAAATATAACTATATCTATATCAATTGTAATAATAAGAAAAAAATTTCTATTTGGTTGAGGCTTGGTCTGATTTGAAATGGTTTATGATCCTAATTGAGCATTCTCCTCCTCGAACATCTTATATAGCATTATTAGGTTATAAATAAGCAAATAGTTTCATGTGAAAAATAAGATCCTGCTACTTTTTTTTTTTGATCCTTTTGTTCAGAAATATGTAATAATTTATACTAGAAGAAACTTTTTGTTCAACTCAAGATAAAAATTCTGATCATCAACAAATACGACAAAAGAAAAATCGCATATAACCTAAAACCATTAAAACTGAAAGAAAATTGAAATTACCTTTGGTTCGCCGTCAATGTGAACCACCGATCCGTCCTTGTATCCAATAATAGACCTACCGTTTCTCGGATGAAATCGGATTGGGACACCGCGACCCGACTGGGTACTGAAAGCGTAAATCGATTTCAACCCGTATTTCTCAAGTATATCTCGAACCTCCAGCTGGTTCTGGTCCCACCCTCCCAAGCTCGACTTGAACACGTCGATCGGACCCTTGCCTTGTCGGTACAAACGGATCTCTACTCCAGGTACCTTCGTCTTCGCGGTTCTCGGATTAGGGTCGGATTTAGGCACATCTCTTGAGTCCTGTAACAGTGGTTCGATTTCTCCGGTATCCTTAGAGGTTTCTGTTTCTGTTTCCATCTCTTTTACTCAAAAGCATGGTTGACAATTACTGGCAATTGCAATTTATTGTACTTTTTTTTTACTAAATTTTTATTGTACTTTAGAGTAAAGGTAAAAGGTAGTTTCCCCTCGTAGTAATTTCTTTTATCAAATTCCTCATAGTAATTGAGTTCTATACAAACCGAGTAAATAATGGTATTTAAATACAGTAGAAATTCTTTAAATTAAAACTCGATAAATTAATAAATTCTCTAAAATAATAAATTTGTCTGGTCTCGACTTAGGCCAATGTAAAAAATTGAAAAACTCGATAAAATAATAAGATAATAATTTTTCGTGAAATCCCTTTATAATTTTTGATCCCAAGAAAATCATAAATTAATAATTCATAGAAACTGAAAAAAATATATTACACTCTATTGAAATATGATTCAATAGTTGTATGTTTTCCTTTAAAGTTCAAGTCTATTTGGAGCTCATTATTAATTTAACTCATCTCTTGCAACGTAATTCTAAGAGACATAGACTAATTTGTCTTTTTGTTTGGTATGTACATTATAATTACTTAAAAACTTTTTAAATTAATAATTATTAATTTATCGATAAATTAATAACTCTCTAAATTAATAAATTTCTCCGATTCTGACATTATTAATTTATAGAGTTTTAACTATATTTCCATTGGAATTATTATTTACATAATGTATAATAAATATGTTTAAATATACACTATTTTTTTCAAAGATATATAAACATTTATTTTTTTATAATTTAATATTTTAAATATTTTTATTTTTTAAAATTAAAATTATCAACTAATTTAATGTAGAGTATACCTACGTATCGGTATATCACAGAAATAAAATATTTTTATTTTGTTTCTTTTAACCGTTTTATCACATCAATCAAATAATCTAATCATATCTCATATTTGGTTCTTAAACAAAATATCAAACATATCTATAATTTAAATTGAACACATAATTTTATTATCTGTTTTTTCTACACATATTTTTTTGATATTTTGTTTCTTGTTTGTTTTTACATAGATTTAGACCAAATTTATATTAATTAATTAATATATTTTAAAAACAATATATAGGTAAGGTAGCTTATCAGATGTTTCCAATATTAGGCTTGGTTTTGAAATTTTCCTACAGGGACCAAATTTATATTAATTAAAAAAATTAATCAAACAATATTTTTTTTGGAAGATTAAGGGTAAATTACACTATTTCTCACTTAATTATATTCTCTCTCTTATTTTTTTAACCCAACTAATTTGCTATCTAAACTTTACAAATTGAATTATTTTGCTCATTATTCTTTTATCTCTCTAACATTTTGATGACATGTTATTTTTTTATTATTTTGAATATAAAATAATTGAGAAATTTAAAAAAAAACTATATGTGGTCGGATGCCACACTCGCCCATCGTCAACCATTGTATATGGTGGTCGTTCGGTCTCAAATTTTATGGGTCGCTTCATCTCAACATCGTGAGTTCAAATCACACATTTTTTTTCCTGAAATTGCTCTGAAGTTGACGAGTTTTTGGACATTTTTCGGTGAAACAACCACCAGATTTAGTCTCAGGAGTCTAGATGAACCGACCCATGAAATTTGAGACCGAACAACCACCATCAACGATAGTGGCCGGAATGAAAATGACGTGGTAGCCGACAACGGGAACCGATTGCAAAGTAGAGAGAAAATGGGAGAAAAAAAAAGGAAAAAGGAACGAAATGAAGAAGAAGAAAAATATTTTATAATGGATTCGAAATGATGTCGTTTTGGTGTATATTTGATTTTTTTAAAACAATATCATTTTGATGTTTATGCTATTTATTGTGTCATGTCATAATACTGTTAAATAATTAACGACAGAGTGAATAAAATTATTCAATTTGTAAAGTTTAGTGAGCAAATTAGAAAAATTAAAAATTGAGTAAGAAAAATAAGACAGAGAATATAGTTTCGTGAGAAATAGTGTGATTTACCCGAAGGTTAATTATAGAATGTATGGATAGATATTGGTAGTAAAATAAGATTTTTAATAATAATAATCGGTTCTCTTCTCTAGTTGTATCCAAGAACGAACACTGAAAATGTTTTTGTTGGTGTAATAAAGAGAGGTGACGGTATCCTTACCATGAGACTCGGATCAAATAACCCACACCTTTCTTTTTCTTTTCCTTTGCATTTTCTTTTAAAAAAATCCCCCCAATTGTCAAATTCAAACTGCTGCTAATATCTCTGTCCCTCTCGCTTTGAATTCAATCCAAAAAAAAGGACATTATCTGCTTTCATTTCGTTTCCCTGTTTGGATTTTACAATAGTAAGTTGAAATTGGAAGGAAAAAGAAAAGAAAATGGAGGCAGCCATGGGACTGATGCGAAGAATGCCGCCTCGCCTCTCCGAGACAACACTCTCCGCTCTTTTAAGCCTTTTGCCTCACCACTCCTCCGATCTCCTCTCTCAAGTCGATCTCCCTCTCCAGGTCTCTTCCTTTCTTTTTCCAATTTTAGTTTACCCATATTTTTTCATTTCTGGAGATTTCGCTATGTAATATTGCTCGAATTGGTTATTTATTATGTTTTATTTTTATTTTGAAAATGACCATAATGTATTTGGTAATTCGTTTGGCTAAAGAATGAAGTAAATTTTAAAATAACGATTGTCTTAGGGTTCTTTTTATATAGAGAAAGCTGGGTCGAAATCATCACGGAAAATGTATTGCGGAAGATCGATACTGAAGTATAAGGTTTTCAGCCAAAATGTATCTGGGGTTGCTTTTTCCCCCCTTTGGCGTTGGAAACCAAAAGAAAGATCAAAATCTGCGTTCAAAAACAAAAGCGGTGCCAATTTTTAGAAAATAAAATTTTAATGATCCGAGTGCGTACTTTATAATGTGTTTCCTTTAAGATTTAGTTAGTTCGTGTTTTAAAGTGAAAAGGGGCTGAACATTTATTTATTTTTGAAAAGTTTCAAAAATTTATGTTTTGAAAAGAAATTTTTGAATGTTGTATATTCATTCTTCACTCTATGCTAGTTAGAATTCATGGTAGTCGTTTTGAATGCATTTCAACATTTTGCTTTTGGTTAGTTTCTTAAAGCTGTGAAACTGAGCAACTTTATTTAATAAACGGATCAGGATGAAATTGAATTGGGGTTTTATTTCTTTTTGACCTTGATCACATGCAACATTTGGATTCTGGATTGAGTATTGTCTTCTTTCTCGTTTTTCTCATTGATTGCTTGAACTTAAATTGTTCCCCAAGAGATGCTCCTCCTTGATGTTTGCATATTATTAGCTCATTATCATGGTCTTGATTTATGAATGTCATAGAAAATTTTTTTACTGCCTTTGAATTTTTATCCATCATTTTATAGATCCTTAAGTTTACTTCAATTTTTGTGTATGGAGCTATTAGCTTTCTTTTTTGCACTGTTCTCAAATGAAATAACTTAGATTGTTTTTGTCTTAGTTTTATATCATATATAATCAGCCCTTTTCCCCTTTGCTGGTATTTGATTTTGTGGTGTTGGGTATCCTCATAACAACTTGGCAACTTGTTACATGCAATCTTATTCACTAACCTATAGGTTTTGTTACAAGTGAAGCTTTCACGTGATATCAAAACATATAACAACAACTGAGTTTTGTTCCCTTGATTTGGATGAATTAGTTGATTAGATTTTCACATTTTCCTCTGAAACAGGTTTTGTCTGATGTGGACAGTGGAAAGAAGTTCATTTTGTGCGAATACAACAGAGACGCCGATTCTTACAGGTAGCTTTACTCTTCTGATTAGTATATCGATATATAAATTATAAACCCTGAACTTAATTTTGCCTCTCCTATTGTTGCCTAAGCCTTCTTAAGCTGTTTCTATGTTCTTGCCTGTTTGTATTTTTGTTCTGATTTAAAATAATGAAAAGTAAGCCCCCTTCTCCTCATTTATCTTGCCTAAATAATAATGGTTATGTTAACAATCTTCCTGAGGTTTTATTTTCTATACTCTTACTTTGTAGATTCAAATTTGGTGATGGACTATACATGGTTACCTATACATGGTTGCCTATGCTGGGTCTCTCCCAATATGTTTATATAAACTTGCACATCTAATCCATAGCACTGTGCACGTTTGTAGATGTTGGCCTTTCCTGGGGGGTCTTCCTCCAAAATGTTTATAGTAAAACAGTTGTTTAGTTTTTATGGTGGAAAAAGATTGAATATATAATCCAGAAAACTGTACATATCACCATGATGTTGAATAAACATTATGAAATATTATAATTATGCCACGGTGGTTTATCTCCTCTGTATATGTTTGTATTTGCATGTTCATTATCTATATGAAGTACATTTGCATATATGATTTGCTCAAACCTAAGCACAGACACTAGCTCCAGAATTTGAATTCTTTCAGTCAGTACTCCATGTTTGAGCTGTTAGTGAATCTTGTCAGCAGCAAATCAATCTTATATCAAATGATATTCCTTCAGTTTCATGTCTCATATGATGCTTTAAGGCCATCTTTTGAGTTCCTTTTTACTTGCATAGTAGCAAATTTCAATTAGAATTCATCTTTGACTAACTTGTAATCTGTGGTTTTGTTCTGTGCAATTGTACTGTTTGTAGATCACCTTGGTCAAACAAATATCATCCACCTTTGGAAGATGCGCCTTATCCATCTTCAAAGTTGAGGCAATTGGAAATTGAAGCTAACGATATCTTTACAGTCTATTGTGACCAGTGAGGTTCTTACTTATGTTGTACTTTGTTTATTAATTTGCTGTTTGTCTGGGTTTGATTACAATTGACCTCTATTAAGTTTTATGCTTCTCTTTTTATTGTGGTTGGATATGGAGTCTTAAGGCATCGCTCCATCAAGTTAGATTTTTTATGCAGTATCTGCTTTTTTATAATTCATTTATTTATGTTTAACCAATAATACAATAGGTATTATGAGGGTGGCATCTCATCTGTCTACATGTGGGAAGATGATCACGAATGTTTTGTAGCCTGCTTTTTGATAAAGAAAGGTAAGCAGCTTAATTTTTCCCAAATAAAACCAGTAACCCCTGTTAGTTCTTCTGATTTGGTTTCCTTGGCTTTTGGAGAAAGATGGCTCAAGGACTGGGCAAGGGCGAAGAGGTTATTTGGAGGAGGGAACTTGGGATGCTATTCATGTTATAGAGGTGAATTTCAATGGCTTTATACAATTAGGGATATAGAACTTTCATTCTTATCTCAGGCCTCTTTCTTTTTGTTGTATGTTTACATTTATTCCTCTATGGGTAGTTTGTTACTTTATATTGGATTCTCTTGCTAATGTTGCACTCTCACCTTTTATTTAGGTTGGACCAGAAGAAGAAATTACTCGATATTGCTTGACTAGTACAGTCATGCTGTCTTTAACTACAGATGACGTGTCATCAGGCACTTTCAGTTTGTCTGGATCTATCAGAAGACAGGTAATTGGTGGGATTTTTTAATAATGAAGAGTTAAACTGTTGGAGAATGCAGCTTTATGTTCATTGAAAGTGATTTGTACTCCATTGATAACTGTTTTTTTTTTTTTGCAATCCGTTAGTATCTATTCAATTTTGAAACACTGGGAAGGGGAAACAGTTTTTTGGAATCTCTTGATCCCCAAGTGGTGTTGAATTGATGACCTTGGACATCACAAGCGATGATTGTTTAGATCTATCAGAAAAAGTGGTTCATAACTAGTATTGATCATCTGAAATCCTGTACTAGGCTTTCATGGGTTTTCTTTCCTTGCCCTTTTTAGGAGGGTTTTTTTTCTTCCATAAACCATTTACAGATGGCACAATCGGAAGGAATTATATGATAAAAAAGGATAACTTGCCTTACAATACAGATCTTTTTTGAAATTTTTTGTTTTACATTTGCTCCTGGTATCTTGGACCACCTGAAAAATCCAAGAATGGAGCTATGTTACTTGGACTTGGGTGTAAGTTTTGAATACAGTTATGTGTTGGACACAAGTTGTTTAATGGGTATTTCAGCAAAAATGAGGAGTGAGATTAACATAGCTCTATAGCAAGAAACTTAAAAAGTAGTTTGCTAATTGCCTTTGTAAAGTTAAATACTCTCGGTGCAGTTTGTTTGGGTCATTAATCTGATATCATTAGAACTTTTCTGTACTAACTGCAGGCAGAATATTAAGTTCCTCTTCCCATCCGTAGTAAGTGGACTTAAATTTATGTTCCCACTTGCCCATAAAATATCGGATCGAGTCTTAAAACATGGTGTCCAACTCGTTTTTACTATTTGATACTGGTGTTATGGACTGAGCATTTATTGTTTAGTTAATGAATTTTACATTACAGTTACCCTATGGCTTATCATCCTTCTGTTGTTTCTGCTCTCAAATGTGAAGTTACGGTTTATCTTTCTTGTCCGTAGATGAACATGAACCTCCCAGTTGCCGATGGTCATCTCTCCAATATGGGAAAGATGATAGAAGAAATGGAGGGTAAGCTCCGGAACTCATTGGATCAGGTACACCTACTACTTTACCTGAACTTTCTTTGCACACCGACATTGATAATTGAGTTTGGTACTACCAGGTCGAAATATTTACATATTTTGCAGGTCTACTTTGGAAAGACGAGAGAGATGGTTTGCACTTTACGACCGCCTAATGAGGTTGTGCAGTTGAGATTGCCTAGTAGTTGACTTGGGTATATATACCATAAGAAGTTGATGTTTGTGCCATGCTTCTTTACTAGAGTGACCTCAGAGTATGCTTTGTGTATGGGATATATGTATTTGAAAGCTCGAAAAGCCAGCCAGGACGGGATTGTCTCAAGATCTTTCATATGAGACCATATATATTGGAATGCAATACAAGCAAAGATTATAATCCTACTTCTCTTTAGTCTTTATACTCTCGATCTAAGAAAATCTAATAATGACCAGACTCTTCCACTAGAAAGGGAGATCAACAAGCGAAAATAAAAATAAGAGCATAAATAATATTGTTATGTAGCTTAACGCATCCGACTTGGCAAGATATACGACTGCGAGACGAAACATGCAGCTCTAAACGCTTTTGACTTCAGGTGCAGCACCGGACAATGAGGCATCTTTCTTTGAAGCTGATAATTCTTTCACAGTTTCATCTTCTGTATCATTGTCGTCATCTGCAAGGAGATCGCATCGAGATACGTTGAATTACTACCAAAATATTATCTCTTTTTAAACATGCAACCAACTCAAGATCCGATACTAATCGATACTAGATGGATTATGAAACTTACCATCCTCCCCTTCAGCCATATCAAAGCCCTCACCACCACCCATGTTTATCTTCTGTAACAAGAAGGAAATAGAAGCAAATGGTGTCAAGTCCAATTTAGAGACACTCGAATCGTAAATATTAGGTGATAAAACTGCCACTCACGGAGAAGTCAAAGTCGCCAAAGTCCATGTCAGGTCCGGCTGGCAACAACAAGCCGGTGGTGAGTCAAAAAAACGAATCCCCTTCACCATGAAAATAAAGCAGTGGAAGAAAACATATAAGAATTGAGAGAATTGTTCATACGCTTAGTGTCCTGATCCTCCTCATCTTCGTCGACCCATCAATCCCAATCGACTTTAAAAAACACAGGGGGTTTCTCTTCCTGTTTCAGCAATCTGTTCCACTACTTGCTCTCGGCCTTTTTCACGGGGTTAGTGATATTTCTATTTCCAACACTAGCCCTGCTTCCCTGCAAACCAGATCACAATGACACACATTAAACTATATAGGCAGAGTATGTATTAAGGGTTGATTCTAAGAATCGAGACTTCAGCTGCCAACATACATCGACGTCAACTTTGTCGTGCAGATCAAAGTCGACTTCGTAGGGAATTTTGTCTTCCCACTTGTGGCAGAGAATAAGAATTTTCCTTCGGGCTTCAGTCTAAGCTTCACATCCTGAGCATCAGGAAGCTCAATAGTTATGAATACTTCATCTGATCTCTGTGCCCATTTCACTGTTGGATGTCCGCTGCAACATGAAATTATAAACAAGTCGAAAATGTAGAAACTCTGATCAATCATCAATCTTTCTAAGAACGTTGTTTGGAAATAAAACAATTAATCAACCCATTATTTCATATCTTAAAAAACTGATCCAAAATTGCTGAAGACCATAAAATCATGCTGTTTTATTATCATAAAGTCTGTCTTGTAATTGAAAGTTGAAACCTTGAACAACATCGCATGTCATAATTTCAACCCTACCAAAATGAAAATGAAAAAAAAATCTAATCCGTTGAAGCCCTCTATTTGAAGCAGAGTAAAAATAACATAAACCCAGAAAGAAAACTTTTTTAAAAAAATAGCCTTGAAAGGCCAAAACAAGGGTAAACAAACAATAATGACAGTGGAAGTTGATGTTCAATTTCGTTCTCTTTCATTTCCTCCATCTTCTAAGCAAAAATTAGAGAAAGTGAGTGATGGAAAATAATAAATAATTAGAGAGAGGAAAAACCTCATGATTGGGCGATTCTCTGCGTACTTGATTGTTTTCACTCAGAGAATTCCTGTGCGACGCAGCAGACTGTAAAATATAGAGAGGTTTGGAATATATTTATAGGATCTTGGAGGTAAAAATGAAAGGGAAAAAAAGTTAAAATTCCAGGGTAAACTATACATTTAGTACATTAACTATTATTTGTATTCTGTTTTGGTATCTAAACTTTATTTTTTTTAAACTATACTAATGTTTAGTTTATGTTTCATTTTAGTACCTACCATTAAAAATTAACAAATCTGATGACGTGATGTCATAAGGTAATGTCACATTATCATTGATAAAAATAAAAAAAATATCATGTCAGTAATTCTATTAAGTTTTTAACGTCATTGTATCAAACTAAAACATAAACTAAACATTAGGTATAATTTAAAAAAAATTAGGTATTAAAATAGAACAAAAGTAATAGTTTTGATAGTAAACATGTAGATTACCAAAAAAAAATTATGTTACTTGTTATTATTTAACCATTTTTTTCTTATTAAAATTTCCTTTTAACGATTTTTACAAGGCCTTTAGATGTAGCAAAGGTATAAATGAGACCCATTCTATTTTAGTTGGATTCAAAAAATCAAATTTTATTTGATAATCATTGAACGTGTTCGATTTAAATAATTTATACTAACAATTAAAATTTATTTTTAATACATATTAAATATTATAATAGTAATTTTCTTTGTCTACCTTTGACATGTTTTAAAATACTTTAAGTATACTATATATTTTTTAAATACAATTATATATTCAAAAAGATGGACTTTTTAAATATGTACACTTATAAGCTTGAATCTTCTCCTTTGCTCTTAATAAATTCATTCTCTAGTATTTAAGTGTTTCTTTTGAGATACATTTAATAAATTTATCAAATTCAAAAGGATGGATTTTTTTAAATATTTTTAGTAAATTCATATTTTAAAATTTAGATGTTCTTATTACGATGAATTTGATGAATTCGTCTACATATAAGATTAATTTTTTTTTTTACTCTGAATGAGCTTATATCTCTTGATTTGAGTGATCCTATTGAGATAACGAATTCATCTAATTTAATTTTGAGATGTTAAACTTATTAATAAATTTGAATAGTCTATGTTAAGGATGGTAGTTATTTAGTTCAGGTTGTTATAAGTTGGTTATTTAGTTAAGGATGGTAGGGTTTTGTTTATTTGTAGATACTCCTTTATTGTTGTATGGAAGTATAAATAAAACTTTTTCATTCATAAGTTCACCGTAATATATTGTGATAAATTTGATGAAATCGTTTTTGTAAGTATAAAGTAGTAGTCACTTTCTATGGAATACATTAAATCACTTTTTTAATAATTATTACTAGTATCTCGAGGTATATGAATTTACTCTTATTTTAACAAATTTTATATTCGTTCAGTCTTAAAAGAATAAGTACTCATTTCACTATGTATTAGTTCTATATATATATATCGGTGTTTCAACGTCTAATTTCGTTATTATTTACTTCTAGTTTGTTTAAAAAAAAAAAATTATTTGTCTGAACTAGTAGGAGATTGTGAATATTAATGGATGGATTGAGATATTTTAAGGGAGTGATTAGAGAAGATAATATATATTTTATTGATAAGTTTCGCTTTTATAAAATTTATATTTTGTTCACATCCAAACGTCCATTTCTTTCTTTCTTCTCTCATTGTATTTGTTTTTCAAAAAGATCAATATTAATTAAGTTCTGTCTTTCTTGCTCAAGTATACAAATATGAAAATACTGTGTAATCTTTAAGGATGATATTCATTATACAAAATCATTTCTAAGATAATAAAATTTATCATGATATAATAAATTAATTTTATATTTATATTTTACTTAATAAAATTTCATTATGTGGATAATATTTTACCAACATATATTACAATAAATGTGTTTTTGTCTTCTTCTATAATTTTTGTAATAGTTAAATGAGTTGATTAAAACCTATTACCGAAGAATTAAACAATATTTTTATATAGACTAGAGACTAATATTAGTAAAAGAAGCGCAAGCTTCCGTTGATAATACCGACATACTTGCCACTCAAGCAACAGAAGTTGGTTGGTTGACGGATCATTTGACCAAAATTGTTTTATTTACTAAAGACTATATTATTTCTCATAATAATTTTGGAGTAAATATAAGATATTATCTATTTAAAGATTTTTAATAATTTAATTGTAAATATCATATTTTATATATATGATGGTGGAATATAAATAATTCTTTAATTATAAAGAGCTGGTTCTAGCCAGCCAGGTTTTTCTTAAAACCTAATATGAATATATTATCGAAACTTCCTAGTAGTTTAGTCTAACAAGTAAAATCTCTTTCGAATTTCTTCTCTGACTGCAATCCTCTTTTATTTCTTTTTGTTTCGCTGAAAGAGAAAAAAGACCCCTAAATTTGCTCGAACTGATTGTAGCCTAAGACCCGCTTTCCAATTCTACATCATGTGAATTAATTTAACTCTTTAAATGTTTGGTTTTCATCAGTTTTTGCTGTCTTGATCAGAAAGTTTCCATTTTTTTAAATTTTATCGTAAAGGGGAAAAATAAAGTTTTTTTTACCACTAAGAGAGATGTCGGTGACGGCGGAGGCTGCGACGACTGATTCGCTCTTTGGCGACGATCAAGTGTGGCCACCGGGATTCCGGTTTCATCCAACCGATGAAGAGCTGGTTCTTTATTATTTAAAGCGGAAAAACTGTAGAAGAAAGCTCAAGCTTGATATCATAAGGGAGACTGATGTTTACAAGTGGGATCCTGAGGAGTTGCCTGGTAAAACTTTCTCCACCCCCTGAAATTGTTTATTTTTATTAATCGAATCTTGATCTTGATTTATATGGCTGCATTTTGTTAGTTTAACTGATAATTGAGAAAATATTTGCGTTGCCTTCATTTTCGTTTCATTAAATTACTTATTTTTTGGGGGAGTTGTTTAACTTTATCTGTTATTGATTTGCTGATTTTCTGGGTTTCTTTTGTGAGGATTATATGGCTATTGATGTAACTCATGTAATATTAAAATAATTATTTTCTTCTTGGAGTATGCTGGCTCTGTTTTGCACAGTAACTGTACTGTTTAGATTTGTTCAGGTTCCATAGCGTGATTGATGGTCGTGGGGTTTAGATTTGATCGAGGCGTGTACGTTAGAATTTTTATTTTGCAAAAGTAACTTCTTTGAACCTCTGATTGTTATAAACTTCAAAGCTGATTAATCAATGGAGTATTCAGATATCTCAATGTTTATATAGAACAAGAATGTTTATTTTTGGGGGTTCTGAATTGAGGCTCTTGATTCCATTTATTTTTCAGATGGTGATTTCTTGTTTGAAAATGTTCAGCGATAGATAGCGTTTGTTGGTTTCTGGTTTTTGATCTTGTTCTATTTGTTGTATTAGCAGTTTTCTAATGAGCAAAAATGCATTTTTGTTATACAGCACAATCGATACTGAAGACTGGGGATAGGCAGTGGTTCTTCTTCAGTCCGAGAGACAGGAAATACCCTAATGCAGCTATGTCAAACAGAGCAACCAGACAGGGGTATTGGAAGGCAACAGGAAAAGATCGTACCGTTACCTGTAATTCTCGGACAGTTGGAATCAAGAAAACTTTAGTTTTCTACAGAGGGCGTGCACTAATGGTGAGAGAACTGATTGGGTAATGCATGAGTATACCCTCGATGAGGAGGAACTCAAGAGATGCCAGACTGCAAAGGTATGTAGCGGAAGAAGTTTTCGGAGGAACTTTTCTAGTTTTTCCTCTTGCATGTGAGCTGTTTTAATTCTGATTTTCCTTTTTTTGCATTTTAGGATTATTATGCTCTCTATAAATTGTACAAAAAAAGTGGACCTGGCCCTAAAAATGGGGAGCAATATGGGGCTCCGTTCAAAGAAGAAGAATGGGCTGATGAGGAATATACTAGTGAACCGGTAGATGCAATCACCCCTGTCAAACAACCATATGAGGCCATTCATGATGATGATGAAAAAGCTAATGATCAAATTCAACCTCCATTGAATGATATCGAGAAGTTCATGAGACAATTTGCTGATGAGATTGTCCTTCCGCATCCACAAGCTCATTTCGACTATGTATTGCCTCGAGTTACTGGTGAAGAAGAGATACAATGTACTTTTCTGGAGCCATCTCCGAGGGATGTGCTCTTTCCTAAGACGCTTAAGGTTGTACATGACCATGCAAGCTTTGAATTCTCCCAGTCCCCTACATCCCATTTGCAGTTGCGTGAGGCACCTGAGGTCACGTCTGTTGCTGACCCCATCGAACAATTACCACAAATATGCGACAAGGACTTTCTGGAAATTGATGATCTCCTAAATTCTGATATTTTGACATCCAATGTTGAGAAACCTGTGGAGAATGGGCAGCAGTTCAATGAGTTGGATGGTCTGGCTGAATTTGAACTGTACCATGATGCTGCAATGTTCCTACAAGACATTGGACCTATTGAACAAAGAACAGTTCCATTCTCATGTGCTGAAAATATGATAAATCAGGTAAATTACCAATTGGAACCTCAATCAATTATAAGCCTCATGGATCCGCAGTTGCAGCCTCAATTGAATGCTTTCAGAGATAATATATTAAATCAGGTGGATTATCAATCTCATTCCTGTTTAAATAACCTGATGGATAGACAGTTGATGCCCAATACAACTGTGGAACAGGTGGATTACCAGTTACCATTCCAGTCTTTTGGAAACGAGCTGGAGCAACCACTCCAAATGGATCAGACCAATGGCTCAATTTGGACGCCTGATCAAAGTGGTGATGTCTTCACTCCATCAGGATCAAATCTTGGGAATGCCTCTCCAACTTCAGGTAGGACAAGTGTGAATATCAATGTGCATTTATCTGTGAAGTTAACATGCAGTCTCTGAAATGTTTTTTTTTTGTTTCGGACAAAGTTGCGGTCTTAGCCCATCCTCATGGAGCTCTTGATGAGATGGATGGTTTGGTAGATGTGCCAAAAGTCCATATGGCAAAAAAAGCCTTTGTAAAAAGGGAATTTGAGCCTGCTTCAAGAGCTCTTCTGATACAAGTATTTTCATTTGTAGTCACTATAAAGTGATTAGGCTGCAAATATTTGATGTGTTTTTTTTCTTTTGGCTTTGGAAACTGCTATACTGTAAATAGTGCTTATGGTTACTTTTTTGGGTCATCTTTAGGTTTGATGTACAGTGTTAATAATCTAGACCAAGGTGAGAAAAACAGTGGTGGTGGTGCAAGCCGATTTTCTTCCGTGTTGTGGTCCTTTGTGGAGTCAATACCGACTTCTTCTGCTTCTGCATCTGAGAGTCCTTTGGTAAACCGGGCCTTGGAGCGAATGTCTAGCTTCAGTAGGTTGAGAACAAATTCTAGAAACACCAATGCTGGGAGGACAGGCAGGAATAAGGGGTTCTTTTTCATTTCTATGTTTGGTGCCTTGTTTGCTATATTATGGTTCCTGACAGGAACAGTTAGGGTCCTAGGGTGCTCGATGGCCTCATGAAGATATATATATCTGGTAAGTTTTGTTATGTCCTACAGTGAAGTTTCTGAAATTATTTCACTGTTCTTCAAATGAATGCCTCAGGAAGTAGAGAGTAGTTTAATGAATGGCATATCTACATACAGCATCATCTTGAAGCAAATTTTGCTGCCTTGTGCTTCCAATATGATTTAGCATCATAATCTTTTAACCATAAGTAAATCTCTGTATCTGGCATGGCACAAATTGATATTCGTACGAACTTGGCATTTTAACAGTTAATTATATTGTTAATGTAGTATAGACCTGTTAAAATATAGACGTATTTAATGGGTTGAAAAAATATTAAAAAGTTGTGTACCAAATTGATCTAAGGAAGATTTAGATGTCAAATTAAAAAGAAATTGTCAAGTTGAACGTCAATTTGTACATTAAAGCTTGATAGAAAGTATAAAAGATACCCGTAGCTTAGCTTGTGCAACTGTAGGATGTTGAGTAATCTCGTCTTAAATGGCGGGCACAAAGAGCAGCAATATGAGGCAGCGTCGACTACAACGCTGGGGCAAGGGCGTACGTATCCTCAACACCACCAGGAGAAGAAAGGGTGATGGAGAAGATGAAGGAGAAACTACCTGGTGGTCACTAGAACCCTTGATTACCCGTCTTTTGACGCCTACTTCCTACTAGTCATATTATATATGCGTTAATGATAGATAACTAAATTGTAGTAATAAGAAAAGTTGTATCTTTTTAGGACTACTTTTAAGAGACGTATGCATGTCTAACATGCGTCAATGCATGGTTTGATGATATATAGTATGTTGAGAATGCGACCATGTGATTTCAAAGTAGAAATAAGCTGGGATTCTAAACCGCTGTCTGAAAAAGAATTTGAAAATGTCACACTAAGCTTTTGCATAATAATCTTTTCATATTATGAACATTCATTGTTATAAAATTAATAAATTATTATCGTTCTTATAATAAAAATAATTATTATGAACTTAAAGTGAGATCTAACTATAAAGGGTGACATATTTTCTTTAAATGGCCGGAATTAGAATAGCTTAATTTACATATGTGTATAAATTTATTCAAATTTAAAGTCGAACATAAATGTCACTATATAATTAATTAAATTGCTGAAAAATAAAATAAAAAACAATTATTATTGTTCAAAGGAAAAATGAAGGAAGGAAGCGGATAAAATTAGGGTTAATTACACTCACATCACATGTAGTCGTTAGACTATTAGTAATATTATGTTCTCATCACTAAACTAATTATTTTGTATCAGTTCAATTTATACGTGCCCATTTCTAGTCGAAAATGACATGATTGTTAATATATATTACATATCAAAATATATAATTCTTAATTATAATAAAATATTTTCAATATTTTTATAATTGTTTAGTTTAATCCTTAACAAATTAAACAATTCTCTGTTATTTTCACGATATTATTGACAAGTTTCGCAAACTAAATCTTCAATTTTCTCATCCTATTTTTCCCAAACCGAATAAAATTTGAAATTAAAAATAACTTTAAAATCCTTATAGATTGGTTATGGTATTGCAGTAGCCCCTTAGTTATTGCTTGGGCATGGATTTTTTTTCTTCAACATTTCTCTAGTACTGAAAGGAATAACTTCGTATGTTACATTTATTATAACAATTTGTTTGTTTTTGGTCCATTTTATTCTCAAATGGAACCATACACTCCTTCTTTAGGGGGAAATTTTGGATTTACTAAAACAAATAGGGGGGAATTTTATATATACAATTGACGTCGGTCTAATATTTTTTAATCTCTGGATAACGCTTTATTTTTACCTAAATATCACTTATAAAAATAAATTTTAAATTAACACTTATTATATTACGGTAAACAAATTGTGACACGTAAAATATAGACGCATCTGACGTGATAAATTTTTATTTTATGTGGTATAAAAACATATTAATTATACGATTAATCTCAAATAAGTGCTAATTTTAAAAGGAACAATTCTACAACGCTTGTTGAGCGTGGATAAGTACCATTAATAATGAACATCATTAAATTAATTTATAAAATATTAAATTATGAAGTACTAAATGTATAATTATAAATTAGTTAAAAATCTAAATTTAATTTAATTAAAATACAATATTTATAAAACATTAGTTTTTAGGGTAAACTATACCATTGACTACTTAACTATTTACCCCTTTTGCTTTAACTATCGATTTTTCAATTTTGTCAATCGGGTCATCTAACTATTTAAATCTTGTCAATCAAGCCACATGCCGTTAAATATTAACGGAGGAGATGACGTGGCAGTTAATAAATTTTGTATAATTACATTTAGTCTTCATTACTTACAAATTCTATTAATTTGATCCTAACTTTTATTTAATTCAATCAATTTAATCCTCAATCAGATGTTGATATGTGTCACTATGTGACTGAATGTTTTTTCTTAATATTTTTATTAAATTTAATAAATTTTCTATCCAATCAAATGGTGTCACATGTCACCAATTGAATGAATATAAAATAAATTGAATCAACAACCGCTGCTGGTGTGGTTTAAACTCAAGACGTGAGGAGAGGAAGTAAATGCCCCAACCATTGAGTTGCGACATTCAAATGACGAACCTATTACGACATAAAATATATAGTTAATGGCAATATAAAAAAAGAAAATGACCTAATAATAACTCCAAACATGGAACAATTGAATAATACAATAATATGATATATATATATATATATATATATAAACAAAATATTATAATTGATCAATATGTGAATGTATTTTATTTATATTTTAAATTATTTTAATGAAAAAATAAAAATAAAAATGATTTTAATATATTATAATTGAAATATAACGAAGAGCTTCGTTGACTTAGAATTTTCTTAATAGTTGAGGGCTTATCGTAGTAAGCATTTTAATTTATGCATTGACTTGTTTATAACCCGGTTAGAGTAAGAATTTTTTATTTTTTTATTTATTCATTTTATATTTGAAGAAAATTTTAAGGAAACTTTTATTGATTAGTCTATTTATATAGATTGTAAATAGATTGAATTCGATCGACGTTATAATATTTTAAAATATAAGATATGATACATTTCAGTTCAATAAAATTAGAATAATGAAGATAATTTATTAAATTAAAATATGTAAAATGATACATTTTAATTATAACATATTAAATTCACTTTTATTTTAATTTTTGCATTAAATGTGATTTAAAATATAAATAAAAATCAATTATAATATTTGTTTATATATATTTTTATATTTTCATATTATTCAATTATTTCGTGTTTGAGTTTTTATAAGGTCATTTATTACCATTAAATATATTATAAATTATCTAGATTATGTTTTGTATATTAAATAAATTCAGTGGTTTAGCTTAGTGGTTAAGGTGTTTAGTTTTTGCTTACATCTGATATTCAAACCCCACTAGCAACGATTATTAATTTAATTTATTAAATAAAAAATATTAAAAAATCCAATAACATAGTGACATGTGTCACCGTCGAATTAAAGATTAAATTTATTAAATTAAATAAAATTATGACCAAATTAATAGAATTTGTAAGTAATGAGGATGAATGTGTAATTATACAAATTTTATTGATTTCCGCATAATCTCCTCCGTTAATATTTAACGGCAGTGATTTGATTGACAATATTTAAATAATTAGGTGACTTGATTACAAATTTTATAATTCACATTTTATAAATTAATTTAATTATTAATCGTTAATTAATTTTTATAGTTTAAATTATAATCACATTTTAAAATAATTTATGTCGAGGTTATATTTAAATAAAAACTATATATTTAAAGGGATTTATTTATTTTTTAAGATTAAATTTAAAAAATATAAAAATATTAAGAATAATTTATAATTATATATTAAATTAATAAAATATTTAGTTTTTTAAAAATTAAATATATTATTTATATCAATCATTAAATAATAACGTCATCTGAACAATAAACACCAAATCCTACTAATAGTCGTATCCTGGATAACGCATAAGAGGGAAAAAGCCTAAAAAATTGAAAAAATAGTAGGAAAAAAGTGATTAAACACCAGCCTTCCCTCTTTTCCTTCCTCTCTGGTTGAAAATTCCTTCAGATTTCACAGAGACAACAAGCGAATCAAATCCTTGTTTCTTTCTTTTCTTTACTTCTCTCGTAACTGAAAAAATACTGAGAATCAAGGACGAATCTTTGGAGAAACCACTTTAGCGCCGCGCCCTACCTTTGAATTCGAAAGAGCGACGTGGAGGAGGAAGGAGAAGAAGAAGCCGCAGCGCCGCTTCACCTTCTTCTCATATTGATTTCAATCCACTTTTCATGGCCTCTCCTCAGCATCGCTGCGTCTTTGGTCTCTCTCTCTCCCTCTCTGATTTTGCTTCTTACTTCTTAGATTGTTTTTTCTGTTTAATTTCTGAGAAAATATTTGTGTATTAATAGCAATTAATCGCAGGATTTGATTTTTTTTCATTCTTTAATTGGTTAAATGATTTTTAACCCGAAGGTTTGCTTTTTCTTTTTACAAAGTTACTGAATTTGGTATTTATTTTGTTTTTCTTTTCGTTGGCAGTTGGGAATATACCTTATGATGCTACTGAGGAACAGCTTATAGATATCTGCAGGGAGGTTGGCCCTGTTGTTTCTTTCAGGTTTGATATCTTCTTTTAGAATATTTCGACATTTGAAATTCAATTTCCCCTTTTAAGTTAAAAGCTTTTAGGTTTGTAATTATACCAGAATAGAATGGTTATCGGTTACTGAATGCAAAACTTTTAAAGCAAACTGAGTTGCCTGATTGTTTCAACTGCGTAGTTGCATAATTGATAGTGATAGTTGGGACTACGGACTAATACAATGACAATGAAATTTTGAGGATATATTTGTTGAGAATTTAAAATCTTTTGACCTTGACAGGTATGATGGGATTTAAGTTATTGAGGAATATTGAACAAAATTATACTCGAGTATTAAGTAAATATCCAAACAGAAACATATAAATACAGTCTAATATTATCGGTGCCTCTTGCATGAACTATGAAATATTCCCATTAGAAATCTTTGTTAACTTGATTTGAGATGATATTGCATTTTGGAAGATATTTTCTATTTTAGAGTTCTTCATATCCAGATTTTCCTTCATTGCAGATTAGTTATTGATAGAGAAACTGGCAAACCAAAAGGTTATGGGTTCTGTGAGTACAAGGATGAGGAGACAGCTCTAAGTGCACGAAGGAATCTTCAAGGTTATGAGATCAACGGAAGGCAATTACGAGTTGATTTTGCTGAAAATGACAAAGGCTCTGATAGAAACCGAGAACAGGTGAACTATTTCTTCACAGTGGCATTCATTTTAATGTGATTAGATGATCATTGGTCTTGATGTCACAGCGGTGTAGGTAGCTATTCAGGAATTACTATAGATCAATTTAATTTAAGCCTATAAAAATCCAGTTTCCTTCCATTCCAAACTGTTTATATCTACATTTTAAGTGTAATTCCAGTTACCTAGGAAAATTATGCTTTCTCTGTGATATCTATATATCCGAACTGATACTTAGGGATGATCTATGCAAATTATTTATACTGCGTAGCCTTTATTGATGAAATTTATTTTAATCTGTTGGATGATATAAAAGGGGGCCTGCACTTTAGTATGTATTATTTGATACATGTCGCATTTCACTTATAAAGTTTTTAGTTTTTGAATTCCTGTATGTTTATTAGTTTATTAGGTAATATATTCCAATTCTTAAAAAGTGAGAAAGGAAAAAAGCTGCAATGAACTTGATGTCATGGGCCATTGCCTCCGCATAAATATCCCTGCCGGAAGAAAGAGATTAATCATTATATCTGGGAAGGGCCTTCAGCCTTTTATACTAGACCATTAATACTGAAATTAGAGGAAAATGAACAATGTGATAAAGTTATTTACACTTATGTGAATGCATGGTTGAGATGTACTTGCAAGGTTATATTTGCTAAATATTTTAGCAAATTTCTGGCATAGTAACTTTTGGACTGTGTCAGTTGGCTTTAACCATTCTATTGGGTGATAGGTCTACTGTAAAGCTACATACTCACATTGATAATCTAACTCTCTGTTCTATAACCTTGGCGGTAGCTGAAGCTTATTTCATTGCAACAAAAGCCCATATACATGCATTATCATACTTCTTAGGATGATACTTCTTCAGTATAACGGTTTCTTATTAGTATTTTTTATATAATAGCTTAAACAGTGAACCTTGTTTTTTCGCAGGGCCGTGGTGGACCTGGACTGGCAACAAATATTGGTTAGTATTTATGTTTCTTTTAGATTATTTTCTTTTGGAGGAATACAGCCTGATTTTTTCCCCTTTAACCGACACATAATAGAACCCCCAAACAAGTAGGAGGCCTAGCAGTCCAGGGTGAATCTTTTCAGCTGCAGCCTATTGGTCTCCATTCAGCTATATCTGCTGCTGCTCTCGTGGCTGAAGCTCTTGGTGGTGTGCAGGCTGGTCTGCAACATAATCAAAATGCTTTACCGGGTCAGCCTGCACCAGCTACTGACCCGCTAACGCTCCATCTTGCCAAAATGTCTAGGAGCCAGTTGAATGAAATTATGTCTGAGCTGAAGGTATACTGAGTAATACAAACTGTTTTACAGAGCTTTTCTCCTTTTTCTTTAATTAATGGTATTCTTTCACGTTTCAGGTATTTTTCATTGTTTGGTCTTTCTTTATAAGAAAATATGAAGAGATATTTATCTCAGATAGTTAATATCTATCTCATGAATTTCATCCAGATTCCCTTGATTAAAAATGTCCTTGAAACACTCCAAATTCCAAAAAACAAATGAGTTTATCGTTTAAATTCAAACCTTTTATGTTTATAACTTGATGGGTTACTTTTTTCATTTTTGTTTTCATCTTAGCTATATGTCTCAAATTATCATTAATTTCGTGTCTGGGAAGGAATTTGAACAATGCTCTCTTTCGGAGAAAAAATGGCAGTTTTATATGGTCAGAAACATTGTTTTTATAAGACTGAATAAAATAATCTTTACAACAGCAATATTGTGTTTAGAACACCCATTATTTCTGCTTCAAAATAGAGATGCAGTGACTTAAAGCAAATTTGAATGGGCTAGCAGATCGGTGGTCAAAACTTGACTATTTATCCTTCTGCCCTGATAACAATAAAAAAGTTATAAAGAACCTGATCATTCCATTGAAAATCAACTTTCTTCTGCTAAGGATAGCCGAAAAATCCTAATTGCCTCTTGCTTTTCGGATTGTTGTATTTTTTATGTTCTTTGTCCTTAAAGAATATTCAAACGTTTGAAGACATTATTTGATAATGTCTGATTCAGTCTTACTTTTTTGCCTTTGTTTTTCAGGCACAAGTAATGCTTGGAATGGTCAACCCCCAAGTGGTTTGTTTCATTGTCTCAAAAAAATTGTTAATCGTTTATTCGGTGCTTTGAAACCGTGTCGCATAAAATAAAATTTTCTTTTGAATTTTGCAGTTGAAGATGCCAAACATACGACAGCCTCTTGGTCAACATGCACAAACTCCATTACAGGACGACCAGCATAGTCGGCAGCCAACATCACAGACTCTCTTCAGATGGTTCAGACTGGCTTGATTCCAAAAGTACAAAGTCAAATATCTTCTGCGCCTCATAATTCTTTAGCTTGCAACCAATTTTCTGCAACCCTACAGTCCACTTTGCAGCCTCGGGCACAGCTTCCACAACATTCCAGCAATCATGTTCTACCACCAGCTGCTGCACATTCTGTAGTTCCCAAACTTCCTTCTATAAACACCTCTGTTAGACCACAAATTCCGATGGCAAATTCTTCATCTTTGAGCCAGCAATTGCACCCTTCATTGCCACACTCAAGACAGCTTGCAACTGCTAATTTAAATCATGGCGGTCGGGTGGTTTTGCCAAAAGCTGTCATGAATTCAGCCCCTGCCTCATCCTCTTATCACACCAGCTTCCGGTACAAAAGCTTTCACAAACTTGAGCTAGAACATACCACTAGAGAAATTTTAGTTTAGTTTATGTTAATTAAAAGCATGCACCTTAAGATTATGTTTTGATTTGTTCTTATATAGTTTTGTTGAGAGAATCATTAGATTTGAGAATTTAGCAGTCCCAGATCTATTTTAGGTTGTGTTTTGAATATTTAAAAAAGAAAACTTTGTTAGTTCTATTTTTTTTAAATTCAGTTAGTCAAATCCAACCAAGAAATATTAAGATAAAGTTGGGTTTTAAGAAAATCTCTCACTTACATACATTTTCCATTGAACACATAGTTTCTCTTTTTCATTTATTGTACATTTAGACGGATCCTTGCCCCTTCTTTCCTCCTCCCTTTCCACAGACAAACACCAGTCCTCTCTCTTGTGATCTTCTTGAGCTGTATCATTGGCTGTATCTTTTTCGAGTTGGTAGAACACTGGTTTTTATTTCTTCTAATATCCCAGCATTTCTTATTAACTTCTGTTTTCATTTTTATAACAGCCCACTCCCTCTAGAACTCCTGGCATTGCGGAAAAATCAAATATTGTTAGAAATCCTTCAGAAGCGGTAAATCGGCCTCTGAAGAAGGCGAAATTAGATTGGGGGGAAAGCAGTTCTCCCTCATTAGGGTTGAATGTATCCAATGTAAGTGGATCCATAACATCACAGACATTTGGTGTTGATTCAGCACTTGATAAACAAGTACCTAGAACAGAAGAGGTGCAATATGCTGAAAAGCAGGTTTCTCAGGTAATGTATTATACTTGGTGACATAAAAGTTAAAAACCTTATCTACTTTACTTTGAGTCCATTTACTCATGCATCATTTCTACAGTCTTAAATGGCAGAATTTTTTTTCTTGGAGTTTGAATGGTAGGGATTAGATGGGTTTTGTGCAAAAGATATATAGTTCCTTTAACTGATATCTTTTCTGGATTTGTTAGTTTGTTGTCAGGGCCAGATGTTTGTATTGTCTTCTGATATCTATGTAATCATTTTGGCAGTACGCAGAATAATAAATATGAAATGGTGAATGAAAACTTACACATCTCAGATATCTTGATTGAGGAGTGACTTTCGCCATGCTATTGATATGCTTAGAAATGGCTGGGGTGTAATTTGGATGTTGTCCTATGTTAAACTATTTTCTTTGAACTCATTGTTTTGAGGACTTGAATATGTGCTGTTTTTGGTGTGTTTAATGAATATGAAAGTAAGGCATATTGAAGTTCAACCTGCTATTGAATGTTGAGTTTTTGAAGTACTTGCTAGCGTTTAATACAATCAAATTTGGTGTTTTGTCCAATTATCAGATGTAAACTTGATTTGTCATTTCCTATAAATGTAAGTCTCTCTACATTTGTAGAAATATAGAAGTAGGCTGAGGAAATTTCTATAACCAAGTTATTATAATTATGGTGCTGGTCATTTTTTTTAACCAATTCTTATATTGGCCAATGTGAAATGCTTTGCATTCATAGTTCAATGTGGCTGATTTGATGCTAATTATGAAACTTATGATACCATTGTTTTGTTTCTCTAACAGCCACAGCTCGCACCAGATGTCGAATCCGTCTTACTGCAGCAAGTGTTAAACCTAACTCCTGAACAGCTGAATTCATTGCCACCTGAACAGCGCCAACAGGTCATTCAACTCCAACAGGCACTTCGGCAAGATCAGATGCAGCAGCCATCGTAGCACGCTTCGAATACAACTATTGTCAAAAGTGTCGATCTTCCATCAGATTTTTCTAGCGTTCTGGAAGAAGACGGAACAAACACAGCTGTGGGTTCTCATTCAAATCCACAATGCTTGTAAAATTATAATTGATTCTAGATTCTGTAGCAAATCTCATCAATGTCATATTTATGAGCTTGTTTCGAGAGTACATGAAAGAGAGAAAAATCAAAATCAAAATTTTGTCTAATCTTCTCGTTGTCTGACATTTGAGTACTTGTCAGTGTTGATGGCGTACTATTTATCTTTTTGTACCCTAGAAGGGTAAACTTGGATCACTTGCTGGATTAGCCAATGCAGATCTCGTATATATTCTCGGATTATGTTGGATTCATGTGCTGATTGTGTCCCCTATCAAGCAATGCTCGCAATATTATTATGCGCCGTGGTTGTGAAATAGATTTCTGTGATTGTAGAATAAATTGTTTTACGTTATATCTTCAATTGTTATTTCAAACAATCCAAAGAATATGTCCGATTTGATCTATTAGTGTTTGAAAGTTCGTTTACTATATAGTAAAAACATTTTAAAAATGCATTTTAAGTTAGATATTTATATTTTATTTTTCTCGTATGTTTGGCATAATACATTTAAAGAATTTATTTTTGAGTAGTTAAGAATTATTATTACAAGATAATATTCTTTTGAAGTATTTTTTAATCATTTGACAACATACGTATATTTTGCATATTCGTTTAATGTTATTATTTATGTTTTAGTTATTTATTTTTCTACGTTGCATTCAAAATTATTAGATTCAATTGAAACTATTTTTATAATATCTAATAATATTGAAATTGTTTTATAAATTTATACTGCATAATGCTAGTGTGTAGGCAGGGATGAACATGTGTTAAGTTTTTGGTTTATTCAAATCTGATTCAGAAATCAAATTGTTTTATTCACAATTAATTCGATTTGGATATTAGAAAGTCCCATATGATTCAAAATTAGATTCAATTTTTTAGATAAAAATTTATACTCGTATTTGACCTGATTTGATTGGAAAATAGAAATTGAAAGGAAGATTTTTATAATTATTTTTAAAGATATAAGAAATAATTTTAATATTATATTGAATAGATTGGATTGAATTTTGTTTATCATAAATTTGAATGCGATCCGACTGCACTCTTTTAAAAGAAATACTAACCTGACCCAATCTACACTCTTTTACAATGGAAATTTTAGTCGAGCAAAATTGAATCAAAATCCGTAGGGTCCAAATGAAATAACCACCCTACGGGTAGGTTCGGGGCAGTTGTCTGGGCAAGGCTAACGAGTGATTAAAGACTGTTTTCTAAGTGAAATTTAATGGTAAAAAATCAGATCAACATCTATTTAGAGTTGAACAGCTAGCGGCTAAAATATCAAAAACTCAAATGATAGCTTCAGAATTAAAAAAAGGATTTTTCTTGGAGGATGAAAATGAAAACATGGTAATAATTGAGTGAATATCAATGATTCTGGAAGCGTGAGAATAATTGAGAAGAAGGCCTCATAAAAAAGTGAATAAAGGATGAAGTCATCTTGATCCACGTACGTGATTCTGTCGACTTCATCAAACAACACCGTCCTTTCATCAGTTATCACAGCCATTATCTCACCTTGTTTCTCTCCTCCTCCCACCCGAAAATGACTGATTCTCCGATCAGATTTGGAATCATCGGCTGTGCTGACATAGCCCGCAAAGTCTCCCGAGCCATAGCACTTGCACCCAACGCCACTCTCTCTGCCGTAGCCAGCCGCTCCATCGAAAAAGCCGCCAATTTCGCCAAAGCCAATGGCTTCCCACCTGAAGCCAAAATCTACGGCTCCTACGAGTCCCTTTTGGACGACCCCGACATCGACGCCGTCTACATGCCCTTGCCCACTAGCCTACACCTCAAATGGGCTGTGTTGACGGCTCAGAAAAAGAAGCATTTGCTAACGGAGAAGCCCGTGGCCTTGCATGTGGCCGAGTTTGATGAGATTATAAAGGCTTGTGAGGAAAATGGGGTTCAGATTATGGATGGAACCATGTGGATGCATCACCCCAGGACACAAAAAATGAAGGAGTTCTTGGAAGATAAGGAACGGTTTGGTCAGCTTAAAACGGTAAACTTTTCCCCTAGGTTGCACCTCTTCCATTCTCAATGAATTTTCTTTCCTAATTACCAAAAAAGATTGTAACTTTGCCAATAATTTGTTAAAATGGCTTATGTATAATAGGGAGAGATGAGTTGAGGTTTTTGCATTGCCGCCGTAATTTAATTCTATACTCGTAATATAATCTAATTCTCTTTTGTTGTGGCCTATGCTTCATCATAAAATATTTTAAATGATGATCATTCCATGTCAATGGTATGCTGAGGTAAACAGAATGACAATGTTGATTTTCCCAGGTAAATAGCTGCTTCTCATTCTTTACCGACCCTGATTTTCTCAAGAACGACATCCGTGTGAAGCCCAATCTAGATGCTCTTGGTGCTCTCGGTGACGAGGGGTGGTACTGTGTCCGGTCGATCCTGTGGGCAGCCGACTACGAGCTGCCGAAAACTGCAACAGCCTTGCGTGGGGCTGTTCTTAATGAAGCAGGGGTGATACTAGAGTGTGGTGCTTCACTACAGTGGGAAGATGGCAAAACCGCAATCTTCCACTGCTCTTTCTTACAAAGTTTGACAATGAACATCACTGCTATCGGAACACACGGAACGTTGCATCTCACCGATTTCGTCATTCCTTACCAAGAGCACGAAGCCTCTTTTATGGCATCGGCAAAACCCGGATTCAACGACCTCGTGATGGGATGGACGCCGCGTCCGAGCCAACATACGGTCACCGCGGATCTACCTCAGGAGGTGTGCATGGTGAGAGAGTTTGCCAAGTTGGTTCAAGATATTAAAAAGAATGGCGCAAAGCCAGATAAAAAGTGGCCTGCAATTATCAGGAAGACACAGTTAGTGTTGGATGCTGTCAAGGCATCCATTGAGAAAGGGTTTGAGACTGTTGAAATTGTTAAGTAATGTCTTAATTTGATCATCTTCCTTGGATGGACCTGTAGTCATTGAGAGTTGAGAGTTGAGTGTTGGCCTAACAATAAAATGTGAACTGCATTCACTGTGTTAATTTATTGTTAACAATAAATTGTTAGACTGTTTCTGTAGTCGGACGGTATGTTTGACCCGACTTGCCTTGGTAATTAATTTTATTTCTTACTTTTACCCTATGATTTTATCTAAGAAAAATTCTACGAAGCTCATCTAGCGACTCGTTAACGATAAATATCATTAAACTAATTTATAAAACTATAAAGTACTAAATGTATAATTATAAATTAGTTAAAAATCAAAATATAATTTAATTAAAATATAATATTTATATAACATTAGTCTTTACAATCTTATTTTAATTATAATTAGATCAAATAATAATTTTCAATATTTATAAACCCTAATTTATTTTCATAGCTTTGTCGTTGCCACCGCCACATGTATTATCTTTCGCCGTCGATTTAGTATTTATCGTTCGTTGGCAGTAAAAGATGATGCTGTGGCGGTGATCGTGACGACGACAACGGCGATAACTTTAAAGTTATGAAAATAAATTAATATTTATAAATTTCTCAAATCAATACTTTATCTAATTATAATTAAAATAAGATTATAAAATCTAATGTTTAATAAATATTGTATTTTAATTAAATTATATTTTAATTTTTAACTAATTTATAATTATACGTTTAATACTTTATATTTTAATTTTTATAAATTAATATAATGATGCTCATCATTAACTATGTTTATACGTAGTAGTCGAACGTGGCAGGATCATCTTTTATCTAATCACCTCATTTAATATTAATAAATTATTGAGAACAAATTCAATTAACCTGAAATATTTATTTATAGGCGTTAAAAACCATAGTTCAAACAACATTCTTGAATTGAAGCCATTGCCTATTGAAAAAGCGTCACAAATAAAAATAATAATAATAATAACAGCAATGAAGAAAAGAAATTTCTGCAGAGATTTGTTAGCAGGATGGCATGTCCGGTGGCGGCGGCAGTAACCTCTCATCGGGCTGCTCCCCGTCTTTTACTATGAAAACAGTCTTCATCCCCCATGTCATATGCCTTTCTATATGGCAATGGAGAAACCAAACTCCTACAAATATAAACAAATTAGTAATCAAATCCATTATAGTGTTATTATAATTATGATAATGGAGAATGGCCAAGCAATTTACCAGGGTTGTCTGCCTTGAATCTCACCGTGATCCAGCCATCGAAGGGGACAACCGCTGTGTTCCGAAGCGGAGGATCTTTGAGGTTATACTTCAAAGGATCCTTGTATATGTCGAAATTCCCGAAGCCAAATCCGACAATGTAAAAGTTGTAGCCATGGAGATGAATGGGATGATCAATCCCACCCAACAATTCCGTCCCTTGCAAAACAATCTCCACCGTGGTGTTATAGTCTAACACTATCACCTCAGTTCCTCGTTTCGGAGTTTCGAAGCCCACCGGAAGAAATTTATCGGTGAAATTGAACAGAAACGGTGGCATGTCCGGGAAATCATCTCCATAGATCCCATTGGTATGCTGATAGTAAGCTTGAAGTAGAGCAGTGGATGGACTAACAAAGCTTATGTTGTTCATACTAGCACCAAATCTAGTCCCATTAGGACCAGCACATTTGTTATTGTGTTGGCAAGGGAAAGTATTAACTGATACCGTGGTCATAATCCGGTTGCCGATGTCTAAGGGAACTTTAACCGGATGGTATTTATCAGCTAAGCTCTTGAGACTACCGAAAAATGAAAAGGCCGCATTTGTGTCGTTGTAGAACGGAAGAGAAGGCAAAGAAGGAAACGAAGAAGAAGTATATTTTCCTCTGTATTGAACAATTGCAGTGGTGGTGGTGTTATCAAAAACAGGATTGGTACCAGTAGAATAAGCTCTAGCAGCCATGTAATATCGGTCAGGCTTTTGGTTGGCCGATAACAACGCATCGACAGTCTGTCCCGGACCAATGGTAACATATTCACTGCTAAGTGGCTTCGTGTAGGTAGCATCCACGCCCACAACCGTGAGATTATGTTTCTTTATGGCAAAGAACAAAATGACGTTCATTGCTGCATTTATCAAGCGAAGTAGATAAGTTTTGCCACGCTCCACAGTTAACTTGAACGTACCTGCAGCCATAACTCATGTTCAAATCATAATTTTCGACTTCTAATTCGATTAATCTTGAGAAATAGTACCTTGTTTGGAGCAAGGGTAAAGATCACCAGGCTGACCATTAATGGTAAATGCATCAGATATATTGGGGTCCCCTCCAGTGTCGTGCAATCTTTGAACAACCTTTGTTATATCCTCTTTCCACCATTCACCTATGATCAACATGCACAATTAGCTATTTGGCTTCAGTGAAGAATCTGATTTAGATCCAAACAGAGTTGAATACCTAATATTATGGGCACATCTGCATCTGGTTTGGGAAAATGGTACCTACTTCCAACCTTTGGGTGGATGATAATGGCTCCATAAACAGTGGCCCTTGACCAGTCACTGTGAGCATGCCACCATAGGGTCCCTTCCTCCGTTGTAAATAAGAGCTTTTGCCTGAATCTTCGTCCTGGTCTGATAGGGCATTGTGTGATATATTCCGGTCCGTCTGACCACGGATACCTTCGCTGTTGAAGTCCGTGCCTGATAACGGCATTACATGAACACAATGATTCGCTACAACATTCTCTACCAACAATATATGTATGAATGTATGCGTGTATGTGTGTATGTGTGTGCATATTTACAGTTAATATACCAGTGAATGGTGATGTTTTGTTTCCCTTGGTTATAAACGTTTACATAAACTGTTTCTCCATACTGAACTTCTATAGTTGGCCCTGGAAATTGTCCATTTACAGTTAAAATCTTCTTTGTACTGCACAGTCGTGTGCACGAAGCTTCTTTCACCTGCGCACATGCATGTATAGTTAATTCATGCAATCTCTCTTAAGAAGCGACATTTAACAAGTTTAGAGTACACACAAACATAGATGAATGCATGATTTTATGTTAAGCGGTAAACTTATAAAATTTTCAATAAAGAATATATATAAAAAAATCCAAAACATATGAAAATTTAAAATTTTCAGGAGGACCATCGCCCCATTTAACCGCTTACTACAAATTTATATTCATCTATTGCTAGTGAGGAAGGTTGGGGATGAAAGAGTAGGAAGCAAAGTATATGAAGGAAGGTTTTCATAGGAAAAATCATATTTGTTTCAGAACTCTGGCATGATCCCCTTCTCACACTATACATGCAGAAGGCATTTCCTAAGCATTTTATATAGAGAAGTTAGAAAATTAGAGCATCAATTTGGTGAAACTGATAGACTTTAATGTCTGTCCAAGAAGTTGGTGTGGTAGATTGCTCCAACAAGGATAGAATCTCCATTTGGTATATCTTTTTAGGGCCTTGATTTACACTGTTTTCCTTTAGCATTTAACCTTTTATGTTCATTATCGAAATTAATCAGTATTAGATAAACTAAAAATGACCCACCATCTAATCACTTCTGGTATTAGTTTCATGAATTAAAATCCCAGAAAAGAACAAAAATTGGAACTCAAGTATGTCATTTATAAACTCTCATGATGGCGTTGAAATGAAAATGGGTGTCTAGTATATATATTAACTAAAACTCATACTGACCTAATAATGTTGTGACATAACATACCGCATCATAATGACATTATTTTAGAAAAATCAAATTCACTCTAAAATGATTTTGTTTTGTATCTTTGTAAAATACAATTTTTTTAATCTCTTGTAACATACCATCGTTCGTTGTGAATGATCACTATGTGTGACCACTATTGACTGACGTCAACAGTGACAGATGAATCTTAAAATTTTTCATCAAATTCATTTTGTCCTCTTGAATACAAATCCAATGTTTAACTAGAAAACACCCAAACTCCTTGGATCTAACATCGTTGTTTCCCATCTCTTTGCGAAATTGTCATTTTTTTTGTGGTCTCTTTTGTTCTATGGTTGAAACACCACTTGAATTAGACTTTAGGCCTTTTGGATATAATATTTTAAATCAAAATCATCCTTTATTTGATCTACAACTTAGTTTTAATCTATACTCTTCTTTTTTTTCATTTCTCAACCTTTAACTATTCAAATTTTCTAAGGGGTCTCTGATCATTCAAGAACAAGTAAGCAAAAGGGTAAGTTTCATTTGCCAATTTTAATTTTCTCCTTTCCCCTGTTTTTTTTTTTTTTGCATTTTTGCTACCGTGATTTTGTTGTCGGTTTGGTTTAATTTTTTGGGTCTGGTAACGGGCAAAGTTGTAGGGTAGTTCTGCGGTGCGGCGCCTAAAAAACGGCTAATATACGGCGTGACCGGTTAAACAAGTGACCGGTTAAAATTTAGACCGGTTATGTTATATTATTTAACCGGAAATATTATAAAGTACAATAACATACTAGGTAGCGCTTATATAATGTAATAGGTAGCGCTTATATTTACCTATTTTATAAGTAAACCGGTATATTTATACCGATAGCATTGCAAATTTACCTATTACATTATATTATATTGAAAGTGTCCATACTTTTTATAAAAAGGATCGATACTTTAACAGTGTTTCATGTTTTCCACCTACAATATTAATTTAATAATTTCATTTGCACAAAAAATTATTTGATTGTTTTGATATTTTATAAAATAATATTTAGAATTTTTAATTTAATAATAATATATATCGTAACGTAAAAAATAAATCATTAGACGCCTATAATTACTAAATTAATATCTTAAAACTCACTCAAAAGATAACCTTAAATTAATGTTTTCCACAGTGAAAAAAGTATGGACACTTTTATAAAAAGGATAGACACTTTACAATATAACCACTACCTATTACATTATATAAACGATACCTATTACATTATATAAGGGCTACCTATTACATCATATGTTTACCTATTATATTGAAAGTGTTCATACTTTTTATAAAAAGGATCGATACTTTTTTTAAAAGTTATGTAATTTATGTTTCAATTTTTTTAACAGTGTTTCATGTTTTCCACCTACAATATTAATTTAATAATTTCATTTGCACAAAAAATTATTTGATTGTTTTTATATTTTATAAAATAATATTTAGAATTTTTAATTTAATAATAATATATATCGTAACGTAAGAAATAAATCATTAGACGCCTATAATTCACTCACAAGGGAATCAATATGCTCCCGAAAATTGACCATGTATTCCATCACGGTCTTAATTGTGACATCCTCTGCAACTGGAGCTTCTTCCATCATTGCGTCTCCACTTGGTTGCTCTTCTTCATGGCCAATGGGGTCCATTTCCTCCCTCTCTTGATCTAATCCGACCTCCTTGACACGCTTCCAACCGAGTTTTTCAACAAAATCATATCCCGCTTTTTTAATAAATACCATGTCAATCTTGCGGGTTAATCGAACAGGGGCGTCATGCGAAAAAATCAACTTCCTTCTTCTTCAACAGATGGGTGATGACACATCCATATGGTAGTGTAGTTGAAATTGTTGCTCCCTTTGTGACCATATATACAATTGTATTAAATATGAGTTTTGCAATGTTTGGAGCCGTTTTGGATTTATACTTTGCTATCCACCAATAATCGATGTCTCGAAGCGTTGAATGTTTTCCCCCACTAGGCCGGATATACCATGTGAGCATTTTGTGAAACACTCTCGACTCTACATCGAGGTGAATTGGGCTATTTCTAGTAACCGTTTAATTGTAGACCAATCTACACCATTTTCATCTGAATCCCCTGTATTCGCTACACCTAAACCTCCGCAATAGTTTCTGGAGATATATATATCCTTCCCCATGACATGTGTATTAATTCCTATTATATTAGTCTTATTAGGCTCGTGCTGTAAGGAAGCATTGTTGTAGAAGACTCTAACTAGGTTGGGATAATATCTTGGTTCTACACCAAGGAATTCAAGCCAACCCCAAGATGTAAATGTGGATTTAAAACTAAATGCATATTTATCATCAAACAAGAAACCCAGGTCAATGACACGTTCGGGACGAATCTTCCTTACTTTAAAACTCGTCTGCCATCTTTGTTTCTCCATGTCGGATCTAAAGTTCAAAGTTTCGAAGGACCTGATTTCCTCAGAAGAATCGTTTGTTACAGAAGGAGGTGGTTGAGAAGAACTGGGTTGAGAAGAGCTTTGAGAAAGACCTCGCTTCTGACGCTGACGTTTTGGAGCCATTTTGGTTGGATGCTACCCCTATTACAATGGAACACAAACACATTCAGGATAAAAACTCCAATATAGAAATCAATCAAACCCATAAAATATCGATAAATTTACCTGAATATCTGATCGTCACTTATGATAACGGTAGAAGAAAGAGGAAGATCTGCCTGCTTGCATTTATGTTTAGGGTTTCTCGATTAAGAGTACTATATATCGTAAACGGTGGAAAACACTTTATATTTAAATTAGTATCGACACAAACTATATTAGTGTCGACACATTATTTAGACATATTCTCTCATAAAAACCGGTATAATTGTACCGGTTAGATTGAAAAATTACATATTACATTATACTTTTGGGTTCGATGATTTTGGGATCGACACTTTTTATATATGGATCGACACTTTATGGGTGCACCTTGTTTTCCATTCATTCTGGGAAAAAAATATCGACACAAACTATATTAGTGTCGACACATTATTTAGACATATTCTCTCATAAAACCGGTATAATTGTACCGGTTAGATTGAAAAATTACATATTACATTATACTTTTGGGTTCGATGATTTTGGGATCGACACTTTTTATATATGGATCGACACTTTATGGGTGCACCTTGTTTTCCATTCATTCTGGGGAAAAAATATCGACACAAACTATATTAGTGTCGACACATTATTTAGACATATTCTCTCATAAAACCGGTATAATTGTACCGGTTAGATTGAAAAATTACATATTACATTATACTTTTGGGTTCGATGATTTTGGGATCGACACTTTTTATATATGGATCGACACTTTATGGGTGCACCTTGTTTTTAATTCATTCTGGAAAAAAATATCGACACAAACTATATTAGTGTCGACACATTATTTAGACATATTCTCTCATAAAACCGGTATAATTGTACCGGTTAGATTGAAAAATTACATATTACATTATACTTTTGGGTTCGATGATTTGGGATCGACACTTTTTATATATGGATCGACACTTTATGGGTGCACCCTGTTTTCCATTCATTCTGGAAAAAAAATATCGACACAAACTATATTAGTGTCGACACATTATTTAGACATATTCTCTCATAAAACCGGTATAATTGTACCGGTTAGATTGAAAAATTACATATTACATTATACTTTTGGGTTCGATGATTTTTGGATCGACACTTTTTATATATGGATCGACACTTTATGGGTGCACCCTGTTTTCCATTCATTCTGGAAAAAAAAATATCGACACAAACTATATTAGTGTCGACACATTATTTAGACATATTCTCTCATAAAACCGGTATAATTGTACCGGTTAGATTGAAAAATTACATATTACATTATACTTTGGTTTTCGATGTTTTTGGGATTGACACTTTTTTTATATATGGATCGACACTTTATGGGTGCACCCTGTTGGCCATATTGTAAATTTGCCTTTTACTTCCAAGTATCGACATGACCCTTAATGTGTATAAGAAACATGTACAACAACATACTGCTAACTTTTCTCATCTCATTCATAATTATATTCACATACAAAAATAAATCGTATACAAAATTATAAATCTTATACAAAATTAACTCGACATTTACATCATGCATCCTTTTGTTATTCTTATGTAATATTGCAGCTTTTGTTATCTCCTGTCTTCGTTCATTTGATTGTGGCTTACGAGATCGTTTAATACTCGCGATCGATCCCAGTCTCCAACAACCTATATTCAAATTGTCAAACGTTAAGTATTGTCAACTACAGCATTCAATCTACGACTTTTAACAATTTTACCACAAACAATTTTTCTATCCACTTACAAAATCACCAGTTGCCCTGTAGAACCGATCGATTCCATCCACATCATCACATACATGCCGCAATCATATCTGTTACAAAATTTGAAAACCACACATGTCAATTATGATGAATACTGCATAAATTAAGCTTTCTATTGTGATAACATCTCATACCCATTCAATTGCTTATTCTTCTTATGCTCCACAAATTTGAAATTTTTCAAGAGATACTTTCCTAGAGATCCACATGACTCAACCCAAATGTGTTTCTTATTATAAGAATCTAATATTTAATCTGCATTAAAATAGAAGAAGTTATGCACCAAAAAAATTATGCATTATAATTTACATAATGTCCTTTCATACATACATACCAATCTCTTAGCATCATTCACTCTCTGTTTAGCTGCTTCAGTTGTAAACATACTATCATATATTGTTACAACATGATCTACCATATCCAACACCAACAGATACCAATGTGAATTATGGTAGTTTATTGTGATCATTATCTGCAACAAATTTCACACCCAATTTGACAAAATTCAACATTCTATATCCGAAAACATCATTTGCAATTGGTATGGTGTCTTACCTTCTCACAGTCGGTGAATTTCACATAGTTATCCAATATGACACCCCAGAAGGTAGAAATATTCTCAACACTTTCTTTGTTGTTGGCTTCCAACGCCTGTTACTGTAATTACGCAACAAATTATTAATTACCGTCTATAACACTACTTTTCAATATTTATTAATTTAACTCACCACTAAGAGGTATGGAAGGTAGCCAATCCTCCGGTGTGACTTTTGAGAATCGTAGCATATGGTCCAGGCGAGCAAATCGATAACCTAACAAAATTAATTACACAATCAGAACATATTCAATAAGTTTATTTATTTTCTACTTTCTACTTACCACACCGCCAACCCATTCCGTAGGCTTCAACGTTGCAACGTCGTATACAGTAGCGAATTGATTTCCCATTGATATTACAGAATATCTGTATGAATCATTAGGATTAATATCTTGTCATGAAATATTTAAATATCACTCACAAAACAATATATTTCACTTACCCCGATTCTAACTCGCTATTCCATAAATAATCACAAATTGCAGCTTCGATGTCATCAATTCCGGTTGGAATATCCGCTTTTTCAACCTACAATTTTGCATACAAATTTTTGTCACAAAACATAATAAAAATCAAATTAAGTATTCTTTTATTAAACTTACCTTCTTCTTCTTCTGGGGTGCAGGACATTCCGAATCCAAAATGCTGCTATAACACTCTCCGGTGTATAAATGACATCGACTTCCTTCCTCCTCATTTCTTCCATCTCTTCTTCTTCCTCCTCCCTCTTTTCTTCTTCATATTTTTTCAGTTCATCGTACTTTTTTTCTACATAGCTCTTCATATCTTTTATTTCACCCTTCAATTGAGCTCCTTCATCCGAGTATTTATCAGCCACCCCCTTCACCCCCGTAAGTTCACTCCTCAAATCAACAACCTCCTTCACCACTCCCTCAAATTTTTCTCCCGTCACCATCTTAATATCACCCCTTAACACCCCAACTTCTTTCACCACTTCACCCCTCAACACCTCTATTCTTTCACCACTCCATCTATTTTTCCTTCCACTACCCCCTTATGCCTCTCGAGTGTATCTTCGACTCTCTCGAGTTTCTCTACGACTTGATCAAGTTTCTCTTCGACTCTTGATTGTCTTTGCATGATTTCAAATTGGATTTTTTTGATATCAGCCAATTCAGACATCAAAATGTCGAAGTTACTCTGTTTTGCTTCACCGTCGTCCCACTCACCTTCATCCCCCAATACAACCATCCCTCCTTTCTTCTCCTCTGCCTCCACTGCCTCCTCTACATCCTTGCCAATAACCTTCAAAAAATTAAATTACAATATTAAGACATTGATTATATTCTTAATATTATTTAATTACATTTATTACCATTTCTTGCTTCTTCCCTCTATCCAACTTCAACTTCACCATCACTCTAACCACCTCTTCCTTCCCCCATGCACGGATGCGTGCCACTCCGGTTCTTTCATAAGCCGGCACTGCCTCACAGCCCGACCAAAAATCGAACAGTGCAACCTGCATTTATAATAAAATTTATATTTTTATATAAAAACACAAAAAAGTGATTCAACTCATTTACCTCTAAGATTGCTATGCACCCTTTGAGGTATCTCTGGCTGCCCTTTTTAAAGGTGATTATTGATTCAATCAATCTCGAATGGATATATTCAGCCCAATTGAATTCACCCTTCAAGCCTTCATCGCAAATGAGCTTCATATATTCCTTGTTCGTTGACGTATCACCCGTTGGACAAAGAAATATCCCGACAAGGTACAATAGAACTCGGGCCTTCAGCTCATCCCCAAGTAAGATCCACTTTTGATATCTCTTCAACTTCAGTATATGTCACCTTATGATTCAAACCATATTTGGAGGCAAGTGCTTTCCAGTTCTTACTCCTACAGACTTCTATAACACTTTTGCCTTTGTTTTGTACCCCAATACGGCTGCAGCAGTCGATACCCCCAGAGGGAATGAATAATCACCATACTTAGCCATACATTGACTGACGTCAAATTGTGCCATCAAGGATCGACAATTCCCTCCGAATAGGTCGATCCCTTACTCCGATCAACGATCCAAAACCTATTTCTCACAGCACATTCAACTGACCCTTCTCCTTAAGGTGTTTAATTAATAAATTCACCCTTTTAATGCTGCATCTTGTCGACACTTCCTACATTTTTTAACAATATAATGTTATAGTTCTTATATATTTGTATCAACGTATTTACAAGTTTAATGAATACCTTATTTTCATGTGCTTTCCTCCGTTCTTTGTATTCTTTACTATCATTCCTTGACTGTGTGATGTAAGGTTCCTTTTCAGCATCACTCATTGAATTCCATTTGGACCTCACATCTTTTTCACCTAATATTAAACATAAACGTTTCTTAATCAATACATTAACACTAAATACTAATACTACTCAATGTCAATTTCATTTTACATACGAACCGCTCTGTGTGCCATCTCCCTTCATCATTTTGCATTCGGCCATACTGTTAACATTTAAAATTTGTAATCAATTTAAAGTTTATCGATACTTTAATCCAATTACCATTTCAACAATAATAACAAAAAGACATTGATACTTACTAGAAGTACATATATCCACCCTTTGGTTGCTTTCGAGTCTCGGCCTCAATTCAAAGTCATCTGCTCCACCAACAATTTTCCAACCCATTGACTCCATTTTTCCTTCATATATCAGTTTACGCAAATCAAATTATTTTGTTACATACACTTTTCAATATACAATATAGATAACTACTCTTGTGGTAAAACGGTTTTCTTCAAAAGAATTTGAATGGCCACACCAAAATGTGTCGGCACATTTATACAACCTATAATATCATTTTCTACCTATAATATTTAATAAAAGTATCGACATTTATATTTTTCCTTGAATATCTATTTCTACCTGCAATCGGTCCCAAATGCTTCCTTACTCCAAAACCCCAAACAACACATAAAAAACCCTATCGCGATTACTGTAATAATAAAAAATTAGGGTTTCGACAACATACTTTTCGATTCGACTGCAGCAACAAACAAACAAACTTCGCTTTAGAAACGCCTTCTGAAATGCAGCAACAATTACTCTTCGATTTCAAAAACTCGTCCGTTCTATCTTTTTTCAGAGGATATTTAGCTATGGCCTTTATATTTTCATCGGATATTTATTTATATTTAATCGATACAAATACAAAAGTGTCGATACTTTTATGTCAGGTGTCGATACTTTCGAAAGGATAATTACCTATTTCTTTGAAAGTGTCGATAATTTATTACACGTACTTACGAAAGTATCGACACTTTCAATATATCCGGTATCATTTTACCGGTTTATCATTTTGATACCGGTTTATCATATTTTACCTGTTATATCGTTGTGGATCGATATATTTTTTTAAAGTATCGACACATTATAGGCGCTATAACTGCTTCTCTTTTAAATTCACAAAGTGTCGATCCTATATAACGTATCGACACTTTTAAATTTACCGTTTTTATCATTTTGTTACCGGTTTTATCATATTTTTACCTGGTATATCGTTTTGGATCGATATATTTTTAAAAGATCGACACTTTTTAGGATTTAAAACTGCTTTTAAAGTTATGTAATTTATGTTTCAATTTATTTAATAGTGTTTCATGTTTTCCACCTACAATATTAATTTAATAATTTAATTTACACAAAATTTTATTTGATTGTTTTGATATTTTATAAAATATTATTTAGAATTTAAATTTAACAATATTAACCAAATAATTTAATAAATGTTTTCAACAGTGAAATAAGTATGGACACTTTTATAAAAATGATATATACTTTTTTGAAAGTTATGTAATTTATGTTTCAATTTTTTTAATAGTTTCATGTTTTCCACCTACAATATTAATTTAATAATTTCATTTACACAAAAAATTATTTGATTGTTTTGATATTTTATAAAATATTATTTAGATTTTAAATTTAACAATATTAACTAAAGATAATAATAAATATATTTTCACAGTGAAATAAGTATGGACACTTTTATAAAAAGGATAGATAATTTACAATATAACAGGTAAAAATATGACAAACCATATTCATTATGACAAACCGGTAAAATTTACTTGATGTTAAACGTATGGACACTTTTATAAAAAGGATAGATACTTACGATAACCAAAGTTTACGGTTACCAAATTTTTTAATAGTTTTTCATATTTTCTACCTAAAACATTATTAGTTGTCAACATAATAGGTACCGCTAAACCGAATTTATTAAATACATTTTAATGTATCCGGTAATGATGTATATTAGCCGTATATTAACCCGCCTTTCCTGAGACAATCCCAGTATAGGTTGGTTCAAAATTCAACGAGACTAGTAGAGGCCTAGAGGGATAAAGATGATTTTGGTTTAAGGGTTAATGAAGGTATATAGGGAAGATGAGTCTGGTGACGAGTAAGGCGTGGTTTAGGGTTCAACGGGACTAACTAAAGGAGTAGGATGGTTTCGATTTAAGGGTTAATGGACGTAGATGGAGAGATGTGTCGAATAATGGGGAAAATGTGTAGTTTAAGTTGGGGTTTAATGAGCCTAATAAAAAGGGGGTAAGATTATTTGAGTCGAATGACTTTCTATAATCAAATTAAATCGGATTAATTCTTTCTAACGTTCAACTACCTTGATGGACGAGACTATACCAACAAGGTTGAAATCACAAAAAGAAGAGCATAAGTTGAGCTTTCAATTGTGCTTCAACCATTGAGGCAAGCACTGTTATTGCTCCAAAAGTTGTTTTTTAGCGCAGATTAGAAGCAACGTGTGACAAATCAATGGGATATAATCAATATCAATTTGGGAATGCTAAAAACGTACATCCTTTTAATTATCTTTTGATAAAGATGACACATTGCTAAACAACACAAAATAGCTTCACCTTAAAATCAAGGGGAGATATATGTTGTATTTAAGGGAGCAATTGCATACCAATTATTTTTAGAAAAAGTATTAATTTTAGTTTAGTTTGTTAATGATAATAGAAAAAATAAGAAAATTTACATACTCGGATCTTTTTAGCATATAGTATTAAGATTTTAGATTCTATTTTTTAATTTCTAGATTCGTCGTTTCTCAAATTTTGGGCTTCTGCCTTTGTGTCAACCTCCAAAAACCAACCTGGAAACCGTAAAATTATATGGAGTCTAAATGCTGAACCTTCACGGTATTGTTATGCATCAAAGAATAAGGAATGAAGGAACTGATTTGGCTAAAACTTTGTTTTCAGTACAAGTCTAGAAGAATACGACTTGGAGGCTATAATTTGGTAAGCAACTTCTACCATAGGCTTTCCATATATGATAATAAATTCAAAATCCAAGTAACTCTCTTACAACAGAATTTTTGTCATTATGTGTATTTTTATTAAAAAAATACTTTAAACTTTATGAAAAAATATTTTAAAAAAAATGAAAGAAAAGTTTTATATAAAAATAAATTAAAAAATCTCAAATCTCATAAATTAAAATGTCACTCTTTACATGAATCTTAAATTTCTAAATTACGAAACTGGATTTCAAGTTAAAATTTCATGATAAAAGAGTATTGTAATAAAATCATTGATAATGTTACATCAATTAAAAGGTTTGTTGCAATAATAAATGCATATTGTAATGACCCAAATTTCAATTAAATTTGAATGCGTGGGTTAAAGTGGAATTAGACCAGTTTAAATAGGGTCGGGATAGGACCCACCGAATCAGGCTTATATGCATGTGTGCAGGAATTTGAATTTAATTAAAGAATTAATCATAGTTTAATTTTTTTTATAATTTTGTGGTGAGTACAAGATAATATCTGTTAAAAAACTCACAACCATTTAATATTTAACGCCTATATATTTGGAATACATAGTGCTCGAACCTGAAACTTTAAATAATAATACAAATTACTTAACCACTAAGGTCGTTTAATTCGTGTTCATAATTTAAATTTATAGAGACACGAAAGTATGTTTTAATAATTTTTAAATATCAAATAATTAATGCTCATTCAAACACAAGTATAAGATTTTTTATTTCATTTGTCATGTTTCTACGGTAAAAATGTGAGTACTAAATGTGATTTCATATTTTTATTTATCAATTCTGTTTTTAATTTAAAAATAAAAAAAAAATTTAGAAATCAAAGCAAGTGGTTGCGGTATCATTTATTGATCATGAAGTTACATTTCCAAATTATCTTGTTCCCAATATCTAAATATAAATCCGATGCATTTCGTATATTAAAAATAAAGATCCACAAAATAGTAATTTATCCACACATCATATGAATCTAGTTCCAAGTACAACGAGGCATGCCGTATGGCGGTGGGCGGATGCTTGTTTCTGCGGTGATTCCGTTCCTCACAATGAAAACAGTGTCCATTCCCCAGCTAGAATGCCGGTCGAAATGACAGTGCATAAACCATAAACCACACCCCTGCATATATATATATACACACACACATATCCATTAGTTAATAAATTTTGTTTTAAGAAAGATGGAAAATTATCTAAATGAAAACTCATCGGGATTGTTTGCGAAAAATTTGAGGGCAACCCATCCTCTACCGGGAACGTGGACAGTGTTAATAAGTGGTGGATCAACCAGATTGTAGGTGCTTGGATCAGTCTCATTGTTGAAATTTCCAGTACCAGCTCCCACCCAATAAAAGCTAAAGACATGCTAATGGATCGGGTGACTTCCACCGGAACCAATCTGGGTTGCTTGCAGCACAATCTCAACTGCATCGCCATAGTTTAGCATAACAACCTTCGTCCCTGTATCAGACATCGTGGTTAAACCAGTCAAGTCCCCGGTGAAATTATAAAATTCCGGTGGACTGAGGGGGAAATCTTCGGTGAAAACACCACTGGTGCTCCTGAATTATTTGGAAGAACTCGTATAAGAATTAGATACAGTTAATGAAACTACTTTTTCTTTGCTTACGTACATGTTGTAGTATGCGTCAAGAATGTCAATTTGCGGGAAAACAAAGCTGACATTGTTCAAACTTGCAGCAAATCTAATTGGTGCAAGACACTGAGGTGTTGCACGGCAAGGTGTTTGCGCCGATTGCGATGTACAGTTGTCTGTTGATATCCGAATTGGCCGGCACATTCAATGGCGGATTTTGAGTGATATTCGTGTTCCTAATTCGACTGATGAAATTATCCCTAGCATTGCTATCGTTTTCTGCGGGAAAGTTCGCTTTCGGTTAAAAAAAAACAGAAGCAACTGTCATGTTTATCCTCGACTCTTTAATCCTTGATTTCTGGGAGAAATTTTTTCATAAATTTTTCTTGTTACGCTATTTATGATACCAACCACTAAAAATTATCTATTTTGTACTTTTTTCCTCTATAATTTTAGGTGATTTAAACTCATTAATTACGCGATGAAAAAGATTCATGAAATAATTTTTGGTTTTATTATCATGTCATTAAGTAGTTGAGACGCACATGTAGGAAAATGGTAAGGAAAAAAGGGCACTCACAAAGAATTCATAGTGATGCACATCTGCTGCACAGCAAAGGAACAAAGTGCTTAGAAATAAAACTCCTACATACAAAACCTTTCTTCCCTAGCCCATTTTGCTCCTCCTAATGTGTTCTTAGTTATCCCCTGAATTTTCCTTTCTCTGTCTTTGGGTCAGAAAATACAATTTATAGAGAAGAAAGATTCTTTCTTGGAAAAGAGAGAAAAAATCTCCCAATATTTATACATATTAATAAAGAAACTTGCATTTTCTGAAAGAAAATAAGTACACGTCACATGCCATGTAAGCTTGGAAAGTTGGATTTTTATAGATACATCAAATTCAAAAAGTTAAATAACAAATTAAGTTTCTTGCTGGAGGGGGCAAAAACCTAATCCTCCAAAGTATGTATATAAAATGAAACTTTCTTTTTCAATCGAAAAATAAAATGGAACTTTCATTTTCAATCGGGAAAAAAAACACTTAGAATTTTGATCCATTCATACCAACTTAGTATTTACAATTTGTTGAATTTTTTTTAGTAGTCTATGTGATTATAAGGTAATACATGTTTAGAATTTTTTTAATTTATTGACAATGCATATGCACTTTGCAAATACAACTACCTGTTGTTTTTTTGTTTTTTTATGATAATCTAAAGTTATTGCAAAGTAGTTTATGTTCATAATTTTTTAATCAATTAATAACGCGCACACCCTACAGAGAGAATAAAACATTCTCTTGTGATATTATCCATTTAACATTTATAAATAATATTTTGTGTTCATAGGTTAAATATTTTTTTGAACAATTTCTACTTAGGAGATGGGGAATGAAAATTTTACTCCATGAATATAGAATCCATAACTTAGAGAAGAGAGAATGTGTCAACCTAAAACATTTAACCACTTGTTTTATAAGTTATTGAAATATTTTTGAAAAGTAACTATAAGTTTGAAACAGTATTAAAACATAACAATAACATTACATATATCAATAGAAAAACAGTAGAACCTTGGTTTTGATATAGACATGAGAATTCAATATCTTCCATACGGTCGTGAATATAATTTTATTAAGGGTTAAATCTACCATTGCCCCTTTAAACTATATTTTTTTTACCTAGATTCCCTTTAAAGTATTTTTGGAACATTTTTCCACTAAACTTTTAGTCACTATAATTCCATTTCGCTATCTCATTTGTCTCAAACATTTAATTCCATAAAAACACGGTTAAATTACATATTTAGTCACTCCAATATTTATGCGATTTTGTTTGAGTTACCTAACCTTTTTTTCTTCAAAATCATCACTAAACTTAAGTTTTTGTTACATTTTGGTCACCCAATTTGATTCAATTTATTTTTAAAATTTTTAATGTATAAAAATTCGTATATATTATATTTTTTTACTCGACACATAAATTTATTTTTCAATAATAAATAATATTATACAATGAATAATAAATAATATATTAAGTTATAAATAACGCAAATAATAAATAATAAATTGACAACAACAACAAAAAAAATTTGAAACCAAACCAAAATTTAAGCAAAAAAATAGCTATTAAAATTGCATCCAAAGTCCAAAGAAATCTACCCCAAACAAGCTAGGATCGGGGCTTTTGTAAGTGTTTTCCCGTAGTAAGATCTACGTTTCCAAACAATTAAAATAAAAGAGAAAATATTTGAAAAAAAAGAAACAACTAAACCAATAAAAATAAAAATACCTCCAAAGAAGAAAGTTTTTAAAAAAGCTTAAAGATGTCGATCGATGGCGGTGTAGACAGTGCATGTAACACCCCCAACCCGTATCCGACCCGGATACGAGTCCGAAGTGTCACATTGACTTTTCAAACATTTATTCGTATAAAATAGTGAGTAATTCAAAAAACTTGGATAACATTTAACTTATTCAAAACGTTTACAAAATATATCAGAGTTCATACAATTTATCTTTAGACTACATGCCAACTACACTTATATACCGTACATATATTTTGATCTGACAATTGGGTAAGGAGAACTGACATGTCTTGCTCCTCTTAGCTCTTTACTCTTCTCACTTCTGTAACTACGTGTGAAACAATCACACGCTAAGTCGTTGACTTAGTGAGGCATAAAACATATAATAAAACTCTAACTAATCATGCTTGAACAATTTCTACTAACATATCACATACAAGCATCATACCCACATATACATATAATGATTCCTTACTATGCACCTTTCATATAGATATATATATATATATACATATCCACCACATACATATAATTATCTTCTTTCCTATCATTATCTATTATCATTTTCATTTCTCTCTTGTTCATAAATCATTAAGCTCATATCATATATCTTATAGCATATACAATAATCACTAACACATATATTATACAGTACATTCCATGTTATCTCTTATTAGCCCATGTGCACCTCTGAGAACTGTAGATATGTGAGTCTATTGAGGTTGTGCACCACTATGCTGTCACCACAGCTCATATAAATGTCCCGAAGGACCTATCCAGAGGTCACACAGATCCCGGTAACTATCCATAGGTCATAAAGATCCTCGGTAACTGTCCAGAGGTCATAAAGATCCTCGGTAAACTGTCCAGAGGTCATAAAGATCCTCGGTAACTGTCCATATGTTCCTTAGAACATAGGTATACTGTCCATTTGTCTCGAAAGACATAGGTAAAACTGTCCATATGTTCCGTAGAACATAGGTAAACCCTCGACTCTTGGCATGCCAACTATACCCCTAGCTCTCATGACACATAACATGGGCGTTATCATTTATTTCATTTCAAATATTCACATACACTTGTAATTCACTTTCACATATCACGTATCACATAGCTTCTTTTCATATTATCACATAGTCACATAGTTCACTTACACGTAGATCATTTCCATATAATTCACAGGTCACATATATCATGTTTCATATAATTCTATCATTTCTCACCCAATCACCTTTATTCATATAACCATACTTATCATATCTTGTTCACATAAGATCATATACTATGGGCATTTATTTATACATTTCGTATCACTTGTTCTCTCTCTTCTGTCACATACCACAGGTATGTGTAACCATATATCTCATATCATATCACCTGTATCACAAGTGCATGTATTCACGTAGATCGTTTCATATGACTTATACCATTTCTCATTTGTTCATGTAACTTGCATGTCATATCGTGTAACATATAACACATAATCATATAGGCTTACGGTTTTATCACCTATCATGTTATTTCACTTATACACTTTTATATCACATAAACTCATATATATATAGATCATGTCACATAACTTATCTCATAACTTATTTGATATTCCTATATATTCTCATCTTATAACTTATATTACCTATGCATATAACCTTATGAGCTATTCTTATATTACCCTATATCAACCATACTTTGTTTATCTCACTTTTCATATCATTCATTCACAAGCATGTTAACACATATAATCATGCATATACAATTTATGTCATGCATATACATATAATCATATATTCATGCATTAAACATAGGAAATAGACTTGTCACAAGTCTTGTTTCCATTTAGCACCATAAATGAATTAATATGCACTCACCTGGCCTCACTAGTCCATTTCAATCTCTTATTCCCTTTTTATCGATCTTACTTGTCAATGATTCCGGAACTCGTTTAGGCTCTGAATCTACATAATTATACAATTTAAGACAATTATTAGATATACACCTTTAATTGGATACTAGCAACTTAAACGAACTTATTAAACCAATATTAACATTTTCCTTTAGGGGGGAATCGGTTCCCTCCTGTGGGGGTATCGGTTTCCCCTCTGGCATTCTGGAATTCTGTCGTTTGAATGAGTATCAGTCCCCTTGAATGGGTACCGATTCCCTTGCCCAGAAATCATATTTTTAGCTCGAAAATCACTTCATTTTCTCTCAAACACTTCATATATCATCCCCTTTTCATTCTTAACTCTAGTACACATACTTAAACCAATCTATATTCATTTAGTTCATCTTAAACCTCAAAATCCTATCATCCATATAAGATTCAAAAATCATACCAAATTTTCTATATGTTCTAAATCCAATTATATCACTCCAAATCTCTTAATTTAACTATTTACAAGTCAAATTTAACTTCAAATTCTACTTATCAATTCCTTTCCAAAATTTCATATAAAAATTCCAAATCTTTAATCTCTCTTAACCCCTTCATCCTTTGTTTTTAAGATGATTTAAGCTTTCCTTAAGCTTAGTTATCATCTAATAATCAAAACCCAACCTTAAAATCAACAATTCATTTACAAACAAAGAAACTTACCTTTGGCTTGCTCTCCACGTATGAAGAAGAAGAAACGAGAAGAGCACTCTGGAGAGTTCTCTCCCTTTTCACGTGTATATAATTCCTTGAATGATCAAATGACCATTTAACCCTTAATTTCCTTTAATAATTACTAAATAACCTTCAATATATATTCAAATAATCATTGAATTATTTCATTCTTCTACTTTAGTCATCAAATTCTGAAACTTTACAATTTGATCACTAACCCGGTATTAAGGATGTTACAAATCTCCCCTCCTTATAAGAAAATTCGTCCTCGAATTTTCACTGCACATCTTAATAGGAACATATCTTCTAATGTTCTTATGTTGCTTCCCTGACTTATTCTTTCTTGTCATCATCAGAAACTTACTTTTCAATCCTTAGTTTTCCAACTATCTTTTTCGTTATACATTCATCTTCTGTTGCTTATATAAACAATAACCAGTAATACCAATCCATTGTGTCTTTTCTCTCATTCGATTATGCATTTTTTTTCTTTTGACCTTTCTAAAATTCCATATAATGTCACTCATCACGTTGACAGTAACATCCATCTCATCACTCTATATCATAAATCCATCTATTTCTTTATAACTCTCTAATTACCTTATAACCATACCAAACTTGTATTTCGTCATCATTTGACCAAAACACAACTTTAAATCTTCTTCAATTGTGATTAAACATATACTTTAAGAAGTCAAACAATATTTTCACATTACCTTGCACACCTGTCTTATTTCCATGTCAAAATTGTCCTCTGTACTCCCATATTTATCGTATCTGATCCTTTAAATCAATCCCTTTCATTTCTTTTGCTTAAACTCAACATTCTGACTTCCTGTGTCCTATAATCTGATCATCGATATACACATTCTCAAACTCTTCTTATCAATCCTCAGCTTTACTTAAATATACAAATTCTTACTTCCTTTTCCTTTACTATACCACATTACTATGATCCAAATATGCAACTGTATCCAGATCCATTGCGGATTTGGTTATCATATCCTGACAATATCTTAAAATCTTATAATTCCAGTACATTTTTATCACATACTCTAGTTAGCCAATGCTAACTCTTTCCATCTTAACTGCAAACCCTTATCATAATATAATCTTGTTCATGCGCAATACTATCACTTCGTTTCAAACTCATAAGCTCTGACTTTATATCTTATACACTTGTCACTGATGCACTTATCCTTGAGTTTTCTATACGTACTCATCACGTCATTAGATCTTTTTAACATTCTTATGGTGACCTGTTCCATATTCTATCTTATCCACATAATAACAAAACTACTCTATTTAATTTCTCCACTATGGAGAAATGAACATCTTCTAGTATATCTTCATATCATACATCCAAAGATCTGTAACAACAGAGCCTTCCTCAAATTCACTCTTGAGATCGGGTGCTCATAACTCTTTTAACTATTTCAATACATTCATTCTATGAATTAACAAAGTATACAATTTAAAATACATCGGAATATCATTCAACATCATGAATCATTCTCTAATCTTATACAGGCATTCCCTGAGGTTTTCTCTCTTCTCCCTGCCTGGCCAGGGCAGGTGAATGCTATTACCTTCAGGTCTATCGCCTTGTGCTTCACTTTGGAAGCTCTCATATATTCATGTGCTCATATCATTACTTCTATCATATATCACGTGTGCATATGCTCATCCAATTCATATTGTATAACATATGTCAATTGCATATGTTCACATGTCATCTATCATATCATATAAACATATATATGGATTTCATAAATCATTCTCAGTATTCACTTATCTTATATAACATAACAATTTAACTCTATTAACAAGACATCATACTCCTTATCCTATCAGATCAGAAATATAATTTTTTTTCTCACTTTGTGTTGGCATGTACACTTTTTAAAACACTTTCGACTTCGTTTTTAGCCTAGAATCGGCTAAACCGTAGCTCTGATACCATTAAATGTAACACCCCCAACCCGTATCCGACCCGGATACGAGTCTGAAGTGTCACATTGACTTTTCAAACATTTATTCGTATAAAATAGTGAGTAATTCAAAAACTTGGATAACATTTAACTTATTCAAAACGTTTACAAAATATATCAGAGTTCATACAATTTATATCTTTAGACTACATGCCAACTACACTCTATATACCGTACATATATTTTCTGATCTGACAATTGGGTAAGGAGAACTGACCTGTCTTGTTCCTCTTAGCTCTTTACTCTTCTCACTTCTGTAACCTACGTGTGAAACAATCACACGCTAAGTCGTTGACTTAGTGAGGCATAAAACATATAATAAAACTCTAACTCGTAATCATGCTTGAACAATTTCTACTAACATATCACATACAAGCACCATACCCACATATACATATAATGATTCCTACTATGCACCTTTCATATAGATATATATATATATATATACATATCCACACATACATATAATTATCTTCTTTCCTATCATTATTATATTATCACTTTTCATATTTCTATTCTCTTGTTCATATAATCCATTAAGCTCATATCATATATCTTATAGCATATACAATAATCACTAACACACATATATCATATACAATACATTCCATGTTATCTCTTATTAGCCCATGTGCACCTCTGAGAACTGTAGATATGTGAGTCTATTGAGGTTGTGCACCACTATGCTGTCACCTCAGCTCATATAAATGTCCCGAATGACCTATCCAGAGGTCACACAGATCCCGGTAACTATCCAGAGGTCATAAAGATCCTCGGTAACTGTCCAGAGGTCATAAAGATCCTCGGTAACTGTCCAGAGGTCATAAAGATCCTCGGTAACTGTCCATATGTTCCTTAGAACATAGGTATACTGTCCATATGTCTCGAAAGACATAGGTAAAATTGTCCATATGTTCCGTAGAACATAGGTAAACCCTCGACTCTTGGCATGCCAACTATACCCCTAGCTCTCATGACACATAACATGGGCGTTATCATTTATTTCATTTCAAATATTCACATACACTTGTAATTCACTTTCACATATCACGTATCACATAGCTTCTTTTCATATTATCACATAGTCACGTAGTTCACTTACACGTAGATCATTTCCATATAATTCACAGGTCACATATATCATGTTTTCATATAATTTCTATCATTTCTCACCCAATCACCTTTATTCATATAACCATACTTATCATATCTTGTTCACATAAGATCATATACTATGGGCATTTATTTATACATTTCGTATCACTTGTTCTCTCTCTTCTGTCACATACCACAGGTATGTGTAACCATATATCTCATATCATATCACCTGTATCACAAGTGCATGTATTCACGTAGATCGTTTCATATGACTTATACCATTTCTCATTTGTTCATGTAACTTGCATGTCATATCGTGTAACATATAACACATAATCATATAGGCTTACGGTTTTATCACCTATCATGTTATTTCACTTATACACTTTTATATCACATAAACTCATATATATATAGATCATGTCACATAACTTATCTCATAACTTATTTGATATTCCTATATATTCTCATCTTATAACTTATATTACCTATGCATATAACCTTATGAGCTATTCTTATATTACCCTATATCAACCATACTTTGTTTATCTCACTTTTCATATCATTCATTCACAAGCATGTTAACACATATAATCATGCATACATACAATTTATGTCATGCATATACATATAATCATATATTCATGCATTAAACATAGGAAATAGACTTGTCACAAGTCTTGTTTCCATTTAGCACCATAAATGAATTAATATGCACTCACCTGGCCTCACTAGTCCATTTCAATCTCTTATCTTCCCTTTTTATCGATCTTACTTGTCAATGATTCCGGAACTCGTTTAGGCTCTGAATCTACATAATTATACAATTTAAGACAATTATTAGACCTACACCTTTTAATTGGATACTAGCAACTTAAACGAACTTATTAAACCAATATTAACATTTTCCTTTAGGGGGGAATCGGTTCCCTCCTGTGGGGGTATCGGTTCCCCTCTGGCATTCTGGAATTCTGTCGTTTGAATGAGTATCAGTTCCCCTTGAATGGGTACCGATTCCCCTTGCCCAGAAATCATATTTTTAGCTCGAAAATCACTTCATTTTCTCTCAAACACTTCATATATCATCCCCTTTTCATTCTTAACTCTAGTACACATACTTAAACCAATCTATATTCATTTATTTCATCTTAAACCTCAAAATCCTATCATCCATATAAGATTCAAAAATCATACCAAATTTTCTATATGTTCTAAATCCAATTATATCACTCCAAATCTCTTAATTTAACTATTGACAAGTCAAATTTAACTTCAAATTCTACTTATCAATTCCTTTCCAAAATTTCATATAAAAATTCCAAATCTTTAATCTCTCTTAACCCCTCCATCCTTTGTTTTTAAGATGATTTAAGCTTTCCTTAAGCTTAGTTATCATCTAATAATCAAAACCCAACCTTAAAATCAACAATTCATTTACAAACAAAGAAACTTACCTTTGGCTTGCTCTCCCACATATGAAGAAGAAGAAAGGAGAAGAGCACTCTGGAGAGTTCTCTCCCTTTTCACGTGTATATAATTCCTTGAATGATCAAATGACCATTTAACCCTTAATTTCCTTTAATAATTACTAAATAACCTTCAATATATATTCAAATAATCATTGAATTATTTCATTCTTCTACTTTAGTCATCAAATTCTGAAACTTTACAATTTGATCACTAACCCGGTATTAAGGATGTTACAGTGCAAACGATGGTGAAGGTCGGGGAAATACGAGGAATGAATACCTAGAAAGAAATAAGAGGAAAACAATGAGTTTGGTTTCATAAAAACACTAGAAAAATATGTAAATTTTAAAATTTTAAAATATAATTAATATATTTTTTATTTCAAAATCAAATCTCATAACTTTAAAAAAATTGATTTTTATATTTTATACTCGTAATTTTTTTATAGTATTGTTGATGATGTATGTGAAAACGGAAAGAAAATAGTTTGGGTGCATGAGATTAGGAGGCTGCTACCCCGATCCCTGTCGAGTAGATCTATTTAGGCAAAACATTCTTTTTACAGGAAGTGGCGTGACTAACCATTTTTCTAGTGTGAATTTTTTTTTATCATTTCTCCAAAAGTTTCTAAACTGGGTGGGTGATCAGTGTGTCTTCGTACGTTGTGCAATTCTCGTGTATGATATTTTAAATAAATAAATAATATTTCATTTAATAGAGTTTTAATTACACATAATTTAATATGTTGTTTATTATTTATCTTATAATATTACTTATTTTAAATTTATGTGTCGTGTAAAAAACTATAATATAAATAAATTCTTATATATTAAAAATTTAAAAAGTAAATTGAATCAAATTGGGTGACCAAAACGTAACAAAAAACTTAGGTTTAGTGATGATTTTGAAGAAAAAAAGTTGGGTAACTCAAACAGAACCGCATAAATAGTTGAGTGACAAAATGTCTAATTTATTCGCATTTTTTTGACTTAGTTAACATTTTGAAGCAAATAAGGTAACGATTTATACTTCAAATGATAAAACGTCCCGAAAAGTATTTTAAGGGGTAACTCGATAAAAACGATATAATTTAGACTATTTATTGTTTCCTCTAAAGTTGGACTTTTTTTTAGAGGGCAAAACGTGAAAAGTTTTCCCGAAAAGGTTTTTTTTTCTTCTTTTTGGGATAAGTCTAAAGTTGGTATTTAACTATCATAGTCTTTTTTTTTTTGTCAAAAAAACTATCATAGTCTTTAAAAATGAAAAGAAAAGAAAAGGACATACACATAGAAAATCTTGTCGTGTTGGATAAGAATTGCTAACTCATTTCCAACTCCACAATCTAGATTGTGCAGATAACTACACACAAACAATTTATAGAAAATTTTAACTATATTAAACTATACGGTAATGATAAACTTTTAATAGTTTATCTCTTTAAAAAATATAATTAAAAGTTAACGTCTTGATAAAATTACATTTAACTTCTAAAACATTTATAATTTAATTATGGCCCCCAAGAAAAATTCTAGCTTTGCCCCTAAAAAGAAAACATTTTACTTGTTAGCTTTAATGTTTTAGGGTATATATATTGCTTTTTATTTAAAAATCTGGGTCTCTCGGTTTCTTTTTAATTTTACTATTATTTTTTTTGGATAAATGCTTTATATTATTGAAAGAAGCAGTAAACCTGCTACAGATACACACAATAAACAACAGAAAAATTTTGTTACAAGATATAAACAGCAAACAGCATTAAAGGCCTCAACAAGGGATACCCCAATCACTACAAAGGCTGCAATTAACATTATCCACCATGAATATGTTCCTACCCTACAATTTAAACTAAACTACCTATTTGACAGATGAAAGAATGACAGCAGTTCCTCTAACCTTCCCACAAAACAACATGCAGTTTCTTTCCTCCCATATGAGATGGATGTGGGCATTCCAAGCAAGTTTGAGAATGATGGTGAGCAATGATTTACCCATGAGGTTGGCAACAGAAGACTCCACCTCCCCCTCCCCCTCCAACATCTGACATGCTTAGTCAAGCCACACAGCCACTAGATAGTCCTTCAGTTGTCCTTAGCAAAAGGACACTCAAAAAACAAATGATCAATGGACTCCATAGCATCATTACAAATAAAACATCCGCCATCAACATGCATGCCCCAACGCAATGATCTATCAAAAGTGGATCTATGGTGGGTCAATCCACCTTCTGTCCTCTGCTGCCTGCCTCGCCGTCTTTTTCGGTGCCTCCTCTACCCAGTATGTGTCGCTTTCTACAACAGATTTGTCTATGTCCAACAAATGGGATGCCTTATTTCCTTCTCTTTGCATGAATCTGTACTCACACAAGTTGAAACCCTTTGCTAGCTGATGGGCTTCCCAAATGAGCGCACTTATTTGAAAATAATTGGGTTTGGATGTGGATAGCTTCTTCATTACCGATCTTGAATCCCCTTCCAGAATCACTCTTCTGAAGCCTAAATCGAGTGCTAGTTGGAGCGCATGTCCTGCTGCGGTGCCCTCTGCTGCAAATGTTGATGGTACTCTCAAGGTATGTTTCTTGCATGCCCATAATTCGAATCCATTCTTATTCCGTATAATCACGCTTGACAATGCTTCCTGTTTTTCTCGAATGAAACTTGAGTCGAAATTGACCTTTGCTATACCTTTTGGTGGCGGGCTCCATCTCACAACACTTGCTCGTACAGGTTCATGGATTTTATTGTTGGCTATGATAAATTATTGGCAATGACTTTGAATATGATGGTTTCTTCTGCTCGAAAGGTCTTCCCTTCATTCACTCTTTTGTTTCGTGCATACCATAAGGCTCGTATGGCTACTAATGTTTCACTGTATTTTGTAGGTGGGACATTGGCAAACAACCAACTAAGCCATTCTTTAAAATTTCAGTTCAAACTCTACAGTGGCCACTGGTAAACTAACTTTTGCCAGACTGTCAATGCTAGCGTGCGGTTCTTGATAATGTGTAGTCCTGTTTCAACTTGATTCTGAGACAAATTGCAATATGGTTCATCTGTAACATGTTTGTGAAATAGCATCTGTTTTGTTGGGGCATAGTCATTGCATAATTTCCATACCTTAAATTTTATCTTTCTTGGGCATCCTGTGGGCCACAACTTCTTGTACATGTTTGTATATGGATCCTGAATATCGTCATTTTGCGTGAGTAATTTATATCCACTACGAACGGAGTATTCACCTGAATGTTCTCTACCCCAGACTTGTATGTCGTTTTGTTCAAATCTCGAGATTGGGATGGATTTAATCAATTCAGCTTCTTCAATTATGAACACTTCATTTATGGTCTCCACTCGCCATTCCTTGGTGTTGTTAATTAGCTCAACTACTCTCTGGATTTCATCTCTTCTTAGTGAACCAATGAGTTTTGGTTTATCTCCTAGTAACCAGTAATCACTCCAGATTGAAATATTCATTCCATTGCCCACTTTCCATCTTAATCCTTTTTCCAGTAAACCTCTTGCACTCCATATGCTACGCCATATATAGGATGGTACATTTGACATATTTAAACCTTACTTATTTTGAAGAATTTTTTAATAGTTTCACTCAACCTTCTAATTTTAAATATAAATTTATCCTCACTACTTTTATAGTGCAAAAGTGAAACCAAACATCAAATGCAAATGATTGTTTAAAAAATACAAATCTCGCCATAGAACCGCAATAGAAAGTCACGAGTGCTATCCAATTGATTTAACATCGGCACCATCAAACATATTGATGATATTTTGAACTATTTCATGCATACAATGATCTAAATTTTCAAGTCATATTAGAGTTTTGACTCGAGTTATGTCCTATAAGGATTGATTGATTAGTATGAATAAATTAAGCTAATATGTAAGATTTGGGATCAATTGGATGAGAATCGAACTCAATTAATTTTAAAAGGAAATTTTGTATTTGAGATTAAAGAAAAGGGACTAAAAATGTAATTTTAGTCCTAAGGGTATTTGAAACAGGGTCTAGTGGAAAGTTCATATGCATCTATCAAGTGTTTTTAAAAAGTAAGATCGGTTCTTGAATAAAAAGATATTAATATCTTTTAATTAATAGTACAATGGATTTACCGACTTCTTACAAATTAGTGAATTGAGGCAAAACTAATGAAAAATGGTAGAACAATGGGGGCAGAGGATTCCTGTTCAGTTAATTTACCCTTGTTGATATACATACATATACGAGAAAATAAGATTAGAAAAAAAAAGACTGCTACAATATTTAATATATTATTTAAGAATGAGCGTTTGATCTAATCGAATTAAATTAAATCGATTTTTGTTTTTCCTTGTTATTGATTCCATGCGTTTTTTTCAAAAAATCACCGATGACCTGTATATTTATCGATCTAATACCGATTGATCATATTTTTTTATCTAACACCCTTAACAGGAAGGTGCGCCCCCACATCACGCTTTACGCCACGTGGTAGAAGGCGTGCTCGTAAAACGCCTTACCAGATATGTAAAAAATTCAAGTGTTAATTTTATAAATATTTTTAAACGAATGTTAAATATATCATTAATTTATATTATGATGACATTTGTGTAAAAATATCATCATTTTGAATTGTGCATACACCTGGCTTCGTGTTCCCCGGTTTTCTGGCTTTTTGGGATCGCACTTCATCTGTTTCCTCCAGTAAGATAAATCATTTGTTTTTTATCTAGCTACTCCATTCCTTTGACCGAATCTCAGCTAAATCTACTCTATAACTAGTGTTTTCATTTTCCGTTCCCTCTTTTACTTTTACTTTTACTTCTCCTCCCCCTTCCTTTTCTGTAATTTTTAGCTTTTGTTATTACTACGTATGAACTTGCTTGGTTTTGTGCCAAGTTAATTAAGTTGGCAGTGTGTAGTGGTAGAATTTATTAATATTTTAGTGTCATAAGTTTATTTTTTATAATAATAAATATTTATAATTTAAAAAATTATAAATTTTATATATTTTTGAAAAAAATAATTGTTTAAAAATAAAAAATATTAAAATAAACTTTTAATTACAATTGAGAGATCAAATGAATTATTATTCTTTAATTTTTATTTTTTAACAACAGTTAATAATGTTTATTCATTTTTAATAAAATTATTTTAATTTTTACATTAAAATTACATAATATGTATAATCTAGTATAAGAAAACTTTGAGGGTAAATATTTTAAAATATGAATAATTTTATAAAAATTTTATAACTAGTATTTTTTGCACAAAATGATGATGATAATAAATATTTTATAATTTAAAAAATTATAAATCATATATTTTTGAAAAAAAATTATTGCCTTTTAAAATTAATTATTTAAAAATATAAAAAAATATTAAAATAAAATTTTAATTACAATTGAGGAATCAAATGAATTATTATTCAATAATTTTTTTAAAAGTATATGAAATTTATAATTTTTTAAATTATAAAATATTTATTATTATAAAAATAAACTTGTGACACATTAAAATACTAATAAACTCAACCACTACACATACTGTCTACACTTTGACAAGACCCTATCGAGTTCAAAAGGAACCGTGGTGTGGGGTGTCTGTGCAATTCAAAATGAAGATATTTTTACACAAATGTCACCATAATAGAAATTAATGACGTATTTGACATCCGTTGCGCACCTTCTATCAAGTGACATAAAGCGCGGCGTAGGAAATACGCCTTCTTACAAAAGATGTTAGATAAAAAAAATATAACCTAATAAGTATTACATCGATAAAGAATACCGATTACTAGTAATTTTTCGAAAAAAACGTCTCGCTTCCATGTTGTTGGTTATCTTTAAGAATGAAAAAAAAGGTCATATCGCTTCAAACTTGTTTACCTTCATTTTCAAGGGTAAATTATATGCTTATTCACTAATTTTTGTCTATTTCTTATTTTATTTATCATACTTTTAATATTTTCAATTTGCTCACTAAATTTTAGACATTGTACTTTTTTGTTACTCGACCTTTTACTCAATAATGGCGTGCTCACGTTGCTTATTTTAATAATAAATATGTCTATATTTACTCACTGAATTTTATTCTCTTTTCTATTTCACTCACTTTAATTTTTAATTTTTTTTAATTTTAATTTAACGGCGTTAAAAATTTAACGCTCGAGTGACAAAAAAATTAATATAGAAAGTTTAGTGAAAAAAATGAAAAAATTAAAAGTACAATAATTAAAATAAGAGAAATAAGCATATAATTTACCCCATTTTCAAAGACAAATTAAGTGGGATGTAGGATAAACTTAAATATTTTGTCTGACTTTTACTATTATTTGCCTACCGGCTTACGCCTCTGGAAATTCATCAATTTTCTATTGCAAATGCTTTGAGCTTGGCATTTTCGATTGGGGTATGGTGATTTCAGAAACTTGGGTTTCTTTTTAGCCACTCCTTAGCAAAATACTTGACCAAACTCTTGTTCTTTTTTTCCTTATATTGATAATTAAGAAATCGATCAAGAAACCAGAAGATTACAAATACAGGGGATACCTGAAGAACACGGGTAAAAAGATGGGTTCTCAAAAGCAAGGGTTCATCTGGATTTCAGGGCTTTTGTTTCTTAATTTCCTTCTCTTATCCGTGGCTGATGTCCACTACTACGACTTCTTTGTAAGTAATTTCTTCCGACTTTCACCCCCCGTTTTCTGTTTTGTTAATAAGATCAGTTGGTGCTGGATTTTGATACTGAGTTTCTTTTCTTTTTTTTTATATATCTGTTTAAATTAGTTGCAAGAATCCCAGTTTACAAAGCTGTGTAGCACGAAGAACATCTTGACCGTAAACGGCAGCTTCCCAGGGCCTGAAATTCGAGTTCTCAGCGGAGACACTGTTCTCGTCAATGTCCACAATCAAGCGAACAGCGCTGTTTCCATCAAGTGGTAATATCAGTGCATGTTTACATAGTTTTTGGTAGCTTCTATAAAGTTGTCTAATGAGGCAAATAATCGATTATACACAGGGATGCATCTACACAAGTTCGCCCTTAAAAAATTTTAATTATCATATTTTTTATATATTTTTTATTGATAATTTAACTTCAGAACTTAAAATTTTATAAATTTATCCACTAACATAAAATCTTATATCAGTGATATTGGTGGGTTTTTCGTAACATGGGCAGGGAGGGCATTGAGGAATCGATTAATGGTTCAAATGATATGATTCAGCCAGGAAGAAACTTCACTTACGAGATTGAATTACACAACGAGATCGGAACTCTATGGTGGCACGCCACCAGTGCATGGGCTAGTGCAACCGTCCACGGTGCCCTTGTCGTTTTGCCTGCAGTTAACGAAGACTATCCTTTCCCTACACTTGATTCAGATCAAACAATTATACTTGGTACATATTCTTACTGTTTCATTCATATATTTTTGCAACTTTGTTTGAAGCGCAACACTTGTTTTTGCCAATTTCTTCTTTCAGGAGAATGGTTCAGGCAAGAGTTAACCCAAGCCAATCAAACCATAGCTTCCGGCCAAGCCGATGCGTACACCATCAACGGACATCCCGGTGAAACATATGGATGCAGCAACGGTATGCCTGCACTATACTTTTATGCAGAGCCTTATGCAGTGCTAAAATTTATCTTGTTGCAGATACAACATTCGACTATCAAGTAAATTACGGGGGACTTTATCTTGTTCGCGTTATAAATGCCGTTGGCGACACAATGATATTCGGTATTGCATACCACAGCTTCACCATCGTCGGACAGAATGGGGCATACAGCAGACGCTCCTTCAGAAATTCACTAACCCTGGCCCCCGGCCAAGTGATCGACGTTTTGTTGTGCCCAAACCAGAATCTAGGCCATTATTACATTACTGCTCGACCTTCCTCGGACACCACACATACTACCCTCGGAATTCTACGGTATGCCACTACCACCGCCAACACTAATGCTTAATTTAGTTAATGGTCTCCTTATGTTAAAGGGTTTGATTAGTAAGGTTGATATACAAATAAGCGATTCAATATGGATATAGGTGTGGAAATAATGCGTTTTCATTTATAAGTTGTGATTGATTGATGTATGCTGCTTGAACGAGTAGTTTTCGATGATGTAATTTGGCATAGTCGCAAAGTTTGTTTTTACTATTAATATATTATTAGAGATCGATAGAATTGTATTTATTTCAAGACTTCAGTTGATATCTTATTTCAAGTTTAATTATTGTTTTCCTTTATAAAATACTAAAAGGGAGGGATCAAAAACCTGTTGAGGGATCAACTGCTATTTAAAAAAATGATGGAAATCGTCATTTCAAAATAATTCTTTCGAAAGGAAAGATGGTAACTGTATCTTAAGGCTGCAGATAGCAGAAATTAAGAGAGAAAAGAACGCATATAAATATAACATAAGGCACCGAGAAGACAAGCTGGTAGCTGAAACTTTTCATTGATTTTCACATCATCGGTCCTCCGATAACATCGGCTCTTTACAGTTCTCACTTAAAGATACAAATTTATGTAACATAATAAGATAAATGGTGAATGAAACTATCCCCAGAAATTTGCTAAAGATTGCATGATAATGGGGTTGAATATACAACATATATATACACATCAATTTTCAACTGGCTATACGAATGAGGGATGATTCAAGGAAAATGGTAAACAAAGAATACGAGGAGGAGGCAAAAGTACCATTTAGGGACTTGGGTTGAGAAAAGGGCATCATCCTACGTGCCACAAAGTTGACAAGGGTCAGAGGATCCCTGTGAGCACCAATGGTCAGGGACACTCAGAAAGTAAGTTGACATGAACTTTCTGAATCTTTTCTTATATTCCTTCGGAGAAATCACCGTCGGCAATAGATTCTTAGGAACAACCAATGAAGACTTGACCCATGTTTCGAGTTGTTTGTCCCAGGTATACTGCCTGAGATAATCAATAATCCCACATACAAGCTCCTGCCGCTGCGTATCCACCCCGACAAGTAAAGAATAATCCATTACATTGATCGACTGCAAATGAAAGCACAAGAACACAACTCAGTCTATGCCTCGTTCTAAATTAGAGAAATGTAACCTACAAATGATATATATATATACACGTCTATATATATGGGGTTCGGGATGTCACCATGTTGCGGTTAATGGGGAGTTTTGAATACTATTCAAAAGAAAGATGTTAAAGCTCACATTGAGGAAAGTTGTATCGTTCCATACAGCCCGTTGCAAGATACGCTTGGCTTGATTACTAACATATAATGGAGAGGAATTCATGTCATTGACAAAGTTCTGATCCAAAAGAACATCTCTAGATCCCTCAGCAGCTGAACTGAATCGAGCATGTAAAGCCCCTTTAAGATCATATAGTCGAGTAAGATTTCTACCAAAGGCAAGATTCTCTATCACCATAAGATCATGTCTTGACAACTCTTTCCCTGTTTTAGGCTGTCTTACTATCACCTGCAAAATGTTCAAATTTTCAAGAACATGAGCAAAAAAAAAGTAATTACATATTTAAAATTTATAAAAGAAAATTAAAGCAAACCTGATAAATCCCAAGAACTTTAGCAAGGCATGTTTGGCTTCCAGAATCGAGTGATTGATTCATGTACTTGAAAAAATCTAAACCAAACTTCTCGAATGATTCATATTCTGTTTTCTTGATTTCCTTTATAATAAACCTGTCATCAAGCGTTTTAGCAAAAAAGGACTTGCTCTTCCCTCCTTTGGCATCCCAATTTTTGCAACGGCTAAGAGAAGCAATATAATCAAGTACTGAAGGGCAGCACCGCTCTCGAAGATCACGGAACTGGTTAGCATACAAACAAAATACCGAGTATTTGCCCTTCCCTAGTGAGTTCGTAACCCCTAGAGAAACCTCGATGTTATGAGCATCAGGAGGAACTAGAGAATCCAACAAGTTTAACCCATCAAAACTGGAGAAGCGAGACTCTTCTGAAGAAACGCTCAGACTAGAGGCAGAGTCTGAATCAGAGGAACCATTGGACGACCATTGCAAAGATGTTATAGTAGGTGCTCGACTTAGGCTACGTAAACTTTCAATTAGTTTATCTCTCCTCCCTTCCTCATTAGGCACTTCTGTTACAGAAGGCATATCTTTCAGCAATGCTAATGCACAAGCAATTATACTTGAGAGTTCACCTTCATAATCTGATACTATATAATCATTGGTTCCTAGAGGAATGTGTAGTCTTGATGCTTCATCCCTGATTAATTGATAGCCTGTAGGTATTTGTGATGGAGTGCAACTACTGATGGATTCGAACTTGGGGACATTTCCTCTTAGAAGATCCTTCATATATATTTGTCTGATTTCAGAAGAAGGCATCCAGAACCATCCATTTATGTTTTCTAAACTGGATAGTAATGAACATGGAAATCCACAACCCCTACTACTTGCATCAACTATAGAATCATTGTAATCAAGATCTTTGGATATTGGGATTGTTCTATCTACTTGTAAATGACCTGATATTGGTGCATCCTCTGCCTGGTAATTTTCATCACCAAAATTGGGACAAACAGAAATATTAGGTGCCACAATGGACTCTAGCTTGGATGATTCCATAGGGGACACAGCATCCACCGTTGGCTTTTCAATGTTTTCAACCTCGGTGGAACTTCCATGTAAGCTGTCACATTCTTCAGATTTTTTAACAGGAATGTCTGAAGATAATTCATCACCTGAAAATTCATTTCTTTCAACAAATGAATCGGAATAAGCTTTCAGATAACCAGTATTTTCAGATAAAAAATGTTGATTTTCTCCACCACTGTCCTCTCCCTCTGCCCTATCCGTATGCAACTTCAGTTGCTCCGGCATTGCTTTGTTGTTGGCACCAGTGACTACTACTGTAGTAACAGGCAACAGCAGAGAATGCATGCGTCGATCCCAAATGAATGATGTCAAAAGAAGGTCCCACCTTACTCTGTTCAAGTTGAGGAGTTTGTGAGAACCCAAGTTTTCATTCCCATTATTCGCAACAGCATTCTGAATGCTTAGCTGCAATTTTTCCAATGATATATATGGATTAGAGACACATGCTCAACTAAATACTGCAGCCAAAAAAATCAATTAAAATAGTTATTTGAATTTTGAACTACATGGCAGAGCAACAATTTCTTTTGTTGACTAGATGTCATTTACATTGAAAATTATAGTACAATCAAGTTTCACTGGTGATAACAATCTGTTGAAACAGGGAAACAAACAAAAGAACACACTCATATAATATATTACAGTATCTCACACAGTATTGAACATGAAAAATAGTTGCTTGCGGGTGATTGATGAATAAAAGGAAAAATCAATAACGCCCAACAATATATCAGAAAGAAGAAGAGAAACCAACCTCAAATTCAGAAGCTTCCAGCTTCAGCATCTCTTCGACATCAGAGAATGCTTTTAAGGAACCATTAAGGTTTAAAGTTGAGCCCACAAACTGAGACCTTATTTGATCCAAAAAGGATGCAACCTCTCCAAACATTAGATTTCCTTTTGTATAAACCTAAAGAAAATATCAAAACAAATTCAAACATATTAATATGTGTGAGTGTTGGTGAGGGCACAGAAAATGTGTTGTAACACAGAATAAATATGTCATAAATCAAACAGTGGGAATAGAATATACACATACATTTTTGAATTCTTCCTTTAGCCAATCTGGTATAATTGATCTGCTAAACTCTAGTCGTTGTGGAGGCACGGACACAGTATAAGTGGTAACTGTAGAATAGCTAAACATTGCAACCATAGGACCTAACCTGCAGTTACATTAACATTACAAGAAATCTAAGGAAAACAAGTCTCTGAGCATAAGAAACTATAAACCTCTCCAACTCCTAGCTAATAGGTATTGTCACAAACATTTAAAAATAACAAGCTGTTACTATAAAACATAAAAAGCCCAAGTGACAAACAAAAAGGACAATTTTCTGTATTCTATAATACATTTGAAAGTAGTTTATTACTGCTAAATGGAAATGGAAAAAGTAAACCATACCCAAAGAAATAAAGGAAGTCCTTATGCAGAGAATGACCACAGCTGGATAATCCGTAGGAGGAATAGTGTTCGGAAAAGCTGAGCTCCAAGAACTTTCCAAATGAGAGACCACGCGCAGAAGCTGAAATTAGAACTCTTTTTGTAGATTTTGACATTCCATTCCCAGTTTGGCACTTGAAACAGCGACTCCACATCCAGAGTTTTCCCTCAGCTTCCCCAGGTAAATGCTTTGGAAGCCGTTTAACTTGTATTGTTAGCTGCTTATTATGATGTGCATAATAGTAGAAGTGAGCTTCCGGGAGTTCACCACATATAGTACATTGCCTTCTCTGCAAAACGCAAAAGCTCCTATCAGTGGGACTGGAAAACTCAACACTACCACGATTCTTCAAGAATCGCATACATGAGAAAACTGCACAAGTAAAATAAAAGAGAGAAAAAACTCTGAAAAAGAAATCCCAGAGACCTGATTGAGTAAATTATCTCGAAGAAACTTCCCAAGAGGAACATCAAAATTCCTGTAGAACATTATATGGCTAAAATGGCTTTGCTTACACATAATGCCCTTTAAAACATTTCGGCTAGACATAAGAACCAAAATACTTTGTGAATCCAACATACTGTTGATGTTCTCCTTATTTTGCATTTTCTCTTCATCATTATCGCCACTAGTATTCAACTCAAGTGGGGCTTCAGAGGAAGCTGGAAAAGATTGAGGTTGTCCGTCATCAAGGGATTTCTCTTCATCATGACCACATTTAGATTCCGCATCAAATTGCTCTGAGACCTCTAAACTTTTCATCGTCGGAACTGCTGCTGTAAGCTTTGGTTCCTCCTCATTTAACCCAAAATATGTAGACAACGACCGATAAGGAGCAGTGGATGCAAGAGGAAAATTGTTCCCAATTACTTTCTTCAGAGAGGCGGAAATAGATGACAAACCAGAGAAAATGGCTGGATTATATGGCTCCAAAGATAAAGCAGAACTATAGTCTAATTCTGACTTCAAGATTTGATCATCATTTACATGGTAACCTTCTTCATGGTATCCATTAGAGATGGGAATGTCAACTTCATTTGAATCAATTTCAGCTGTAGAGTCATCAAGACAAGGAACACTTGTATTACTAATATCTAAGGTATGGGATTCCTGATCTGTTGGCAACACGTCTGCTATTCCAGATAAAGGAATTGTAGAGAACATTCCCTTCTGATCAATAAGGAAGGAAGTTTCAAGGATTAAATGATGCGCCATGACAACAGCATACTGAACAACACACTTAATCTTTTTCAGTTCTTCAGAATGACTTCCTCTCAGCAAAATCTGCAACAACGTGATATCAAGTTAACAAGGAAGTACACGGACGGGAACATGCCATAGATATACCAGAAAAGAAACAAATGAAGAAGAAGCTTGTTATCCGGCAGATAGCATCACGTCAAATATCTTAAGACTAGATATCAACCACTAAGTTATTTTTGAGAAACAGGAGGGTAAAAATTGATGTTACAAAGAAACCAAGTGGAAGACACCCGAGCATCAAAAGTAACAGCCCCATAACAAAACTATGCATAAACAACTATAAATTGGTAAAGTGTAACTTACCCATAAAGAAACTTCATTTTTAAAATGTGTTTGCATGTACACAAAAACATATTGGTTCATCACGATTATTGGGGAACAGAATCAAAAAAGAAAGAAACAGAAGAATAAGTTGTCAACTTACAGTGCAACAAAGACGTTTAGGACAGCCCTCAAGAAACATCAATGTTTTACTTGGTCGTTTTCCCCCTTCACCAGAGGAAGCATGTTCTTCAACAAACTTTTCAATATGAAAGGAATCACACAGCTTATAGGAATCATTCTGCTTTAGGTTTTGATTAATCAAATGATTGGACGGTATTATTGGTGAGCCAGTACAGCACGCAACTCTCTTGAGACGATGTAGCTTCATGTCAAACACCAGTGTGATTCCTTTGGAAAGAATACACTCTTGAACATCACGTGAAACAGATTTCTCCACCAATATCACATTTGGATGGCACATATCTATCATCTCACTTAGAGCTTTCATATGACCTTTTTCCTGTTTTTAAGGGTCGATGATCAGAAACGAAGTAGAAAACTTCTGCATTACAAAAATTAGAATTCATGTTTTCCCATGGTACCTCATCTAGTGAACTTAATGAAGACAACCCACTTGAGGACTGACCAAGGGCTCCCTGAATTAATAACATTCTTGGATTCTTGAACTTAGTTTGCATGTGCTTATGAGCAGCATGCTTTTTGAAGACCAAACCCTTGATTAATTGGCTGCAAAAAAGGGTTAATTTTTAGGTTCAAGAAATGAATACTATAACAGAAATAACATTAATTTTCTATTATAATGAGGTATTTCAAATAAAGCACGTGAGATGTTGATTTTCACACATGCTCTAACATATTGATTCAACTAATTAAATTTTTAAAAAAGTGTGTTAAGTTTTTACATGCTATCAGTTAAAGGAAAAGTAACCAATACTCTCTCAATGAATTAAATATTATGCAGATAATATATGTTTATAAGAACTATCTGAAAAAGATGCTTCAGAGAAGCACAGTATGCTCACCCTTTAATCTTAAAAAGGAACATAAAAAGTGAAACAAAAAACCTATTTGTCCTTCCGCGTAAACTCTAAATTAATTATTCAATAAATATCCATAACTAGGAGCAATATAATTTTAAATAGTATATTGAAATCATATCACCTTTGACTGCGAGAACCGGTTGCAATGCATTTCACTTTCATACATCCATCTGGACCCATTGTGTTGCCGTCGATAGGATCATGTTTCAAAAATAGAGCGGCTTCCAAAGATAGAGAAGTAACTATATCCACCCAACCATCATTGTCATTCACAGAACAGGCAAAACCCACAGATTTAAGAAGTTGACTGACAATAGTTTTGAACTTCCCATTTATCACCTCTTTCACTGCCCTTTGTTTTTCCTCTTTAAACCTGTAGAGTCCATTGTCCACATCTGTATGACTCAAGGAACTTGGTTTTCCCCATTTTATGCCATCTTCACATTCGTCGTCCTCGTCGTCATAAGCCAGTGTATTCTCCAAGTCATCCTCTGGATCTTCAGGTTCCGGAGGTTCCCAAATTTGACTATCTATTTCACCACTAATAAATTGAGGAACTCCATTTTCTTTGACAAAGGTTCTAGGAGAATTTCCAATTTCTTTTGCTGCTAGCTCATTACTAGTTTCTGTTTTCTCACCGTCTCTAACTATGTCCATATCATTGCTATTTTTCTCATCCCTCAAGTTGCTTTCTGTTATCATATTCGAGCTATCAACTCTCCCCCCAAGGCCTTCTGAGCTCAAGTTTCGTCCATTTGGCAGATAATTGAGCTCCCCATGACTAATTTTTGAACCAAACTCTTGCTCACCCTCAACCCTGAGACATATCAAATATAAATAAGTACATGTTATATTCACGGTCACACATATAGAATCACAAGTCTCCAATTAATAATGACTAGTAGTATAACAGCACCATAATAGAAAAGAAGGGCACCTACCGATCGTATGAGTCCATATCAACTGAAAAATCACCTGATGGAACAGAATACAAAATTTAAAATAGTTACCTAAAAATGGGACAGAATTAAATTAACAAATAAAAAATAGATGGATACTAACTGCAGCTAGAATATGAACGGTCACCGCTAGACAATAAAGAAGCTGGACTGATCAATGGTGTTGAATACAGAGTATTACCATCACGTTTTACAAACTCTCTTCCTTGCCTCTCCCAAAATAATTTACACGGCCGAATTGTATCTCCAGTACAAGAGATTAAAACATTACCGTTCTCCGGTTTCCTTTTGTCCTCACTGGCATTCGAAAGTTCAGCACCACAGTAATGACACATACTACATATCTGGTGAGATAATAACTCCAGTAAATCCAATCACCTATTGGATAAGAAGGGGAGATAAGTTTGTTATGCAAAATAATGTAAATTGTTCTAAATCAGTAAATTCCACCTAGACTAAGATCGTCTTTTTGAATAAACCAAACACTTCAGTAAGGCACTGAGACTGAAATTTTCTTGCAAAGAGAAAACGAAGTCCATTTTTTCAAACATTAAATATTCAGCTTACTAGTTTTGAATTAAAGAAAAAAGTTAATTGCATGTTAATTTTTATCTGAAAATTATCAATTTTACATTTTCATTGTACATGATTGCATAAAAAAATCATCCTTATTATTATGTCCTAATATCTGTCATTGTATCCATGTTGTGTCATGCTTGAATTATGTATCTGTATCTGTGTTCCCCGGAGACATAAACTAAAACGGAATTAATTCCTCTATCAGTGTTCACAAGTAAATCTGCAATTCTGCATAGGTTTCAAAACTATCCCAAATAAATCAGGAATTTTAAAGAGTATTTCTCCCCTTTAAAAGTATTTATGCTATGAACACAATGAATCCTTCATATTATAGAGATCAAAAGGAACAAAAAGCATGGGGATAAATTCCAAGATATTCAGGAGAAAAACAAGTTAATTAACTACCAAAGAATTGTGACGATCATACACTGAATCCATGTTTACAATCAGAAAAAGATCCTTTAGTTATATAAAAAAGAAATCAGAATCCAAAACCTGAAATTATTGATGCTTCAAAACAATCAAATACAATGAAACAAAATAGAGTAAACAGAGAAAAAGATCAAACATTGTTCATTGGAAACAGTGACCACACACTGCAATTTCAAAAGGTCAATAAATATACATACACCAGAACAAGAAGAAAACAATAATACCAACATCCGAAACCGAATTGTAATCTTCAACAAAAGAAAAAAAAAGGGGGTCAATTTTCAGAAGCCGGATGGTCTGGAAAATGGATAAAATCACAAAAACGTGACCTTTTGAATTTCCAAAAACTGGGCACTGTTTTAAATGTTTCCCCCGGGGGGGGGGGGGAACAAGCTACCATACTTGAGCTGAACAAACAATATAAAAGGGAAATGATAATTAAGTCAGACCAAAAGCAATTCAATGAACCCAAAGATAAAGGCAAGAAATATGGAAACAAAGAATCAGAACTAAAAACTTACTGTTAAAGCAATCCAAAGAACAAAGATTTGGGTGTGATGAGCTCTGATCCAATCCCGAGCCTAATGATTTTCTTAATCCTCTACCCAGAAAGCAGAGATATTTTTTTCTTTTTCAGAAATAAATAAATAAAAGCAAAGAATGCAACAGAAATGAACTGAGGAAAAGAGAGAGACAATGGAAACAAAAAGAGAAGGATTGAGAAAGAATGAAATTAAATAGAAATGGAAAGGGAAAGGGAAAGGGAAATGATTTGAAGAAAGGCATTCAAGAGTGGGCTCCAATCCCTGTTGCTCTATTTCACACTGTTCTGAATAAGGTAGGTATATTAATTAACGTATATACATTTTTTCAATGCTTTTGAAAATTAAAATAAAATTACAACCATATCCCTGGTATTTTTATTCTTTTTTCTCATGTACAAGACAAAAACAAAAGGATCACTAATTAGTTGATCTAATGATATAATATATTAGATTTATTGTATAAAATTAAATATTTAAATCATGATATGGTGAATAGCCATATTGAATTAGGAGAGTTGTTCTTTATAATATTGGTCTAAACTAATCGATCAATAGGTCAAATATCGATAGTTAATAAAAACAAAAGGGGTAAAATTGTACATGCATGATTGTTGATGAACTAAGCCCGTATTAAAAAATTCGGGTACATAAATTTAATGTTCGTAAAAAAATGTACTATTAGGGTTTTAAATCTAAAAAAAACTTAAACCATATTTAATTTGATTTGTTAAATTGGGAAAACATTTCAAGTATAAAAATATATAAATATTAGGATTTAAATTTTAAATTTATTGAATATATATTTAATATAATTAGTATAAGTTATTTTAACTAAAATTTAAATATAATAATATATATATTAAAATTATTTAATAAATATTTCACCAAAAATATTATTTAATAAATAGTCATTTAAATTCTTTTGGTGAATAACGATATAATAAATCTAAATCTTAAGCTACTCTTTTGTCCTTATGCAAGAGGAGAAGCACTCCAACGAGGGATACAGGAAATAGTCGGGTTTCAACGTCATCAAATCTTGCAGCTTTTGCCCATCTGTCAACTACCCGGTTTCCGGCTCGGTGTATATGTTGAGATTGAGTCTCTCACGATCTATTAATCAATTTATTTATGTGCGTTAGCAACGTCGGTGATCTAGATTTTTATTGACTAGCCGCAAAGCATCCATGCTATCCATTTCCATAATCGTCTAATTCTCATGTCCCAAACATAGAGGAAACCAATATACTGAACCATCTCAATGATATATGAAATATTATTCTTTTAAAATATTTCGAGTTCAAACAATTATGTTGGTAGAAAAGTATATATATTATTAATAATTTAAAAATTAAATAAGTAATATATTATAATCAACTAATACTATTAAAAAATTAACTAATATTTTTATTGATTATTGTAATATATTAGAGATATAAATAACCCTGGTCAATTTTTATGTCGTGGACCGATTTTGTTGGAGCAATAATATTTGATGAAATGCAATCATACAAATCTACCTCATAATAAATAATTTTTAATTTCATGAATTTAATTTTTAAAGTGGGTAATGAATATAATAAATATATAAATAATTACATGGTGCCCATATTGAAAACAAGGATCCAAAATGAATTGATGGATGAAATAATGTGTACGCGACAAACGGACAATACGAATAGTATATATATATAAGGGACAGCAATGCAAAATGCTTGAGAGATGTCCAAAATGTAATAATTTAGGCGGCTGTCTTATTTTCATCTAAATTCTAACAAGGGTAACCTGATTTGCTGGGGGTGTTGAGTTAACAGACTGTTGTCGTCACCGTCATCCACGTGGACGAGTATCAAAGGTGGAATGCCTTTTCAATTGACGTGGCGATTAGCTGTTCGGTAGAGGGTTGACATCTCCATAAACGGATCCTTGTATTAAACGGAAAGCAATGATAGCCTATCATCATAGAACAACTTTCGTCCCTACAATCTTAAAAAGGATTTTGTTAGATTAATCTTTTAAGGGTCAATTATCATATTGGTTACTTTTGTTTTAATTTTTTTAATTCTGATCATCATAATTCAAAATTATATTTCACTCACTTATTATTTATTTCTTATAAATTGATCTTGAGTAGTTACATTATGTTATTTGATAAAATTAAAAAGATTAAATTTTATAGTTATTAATTAGAAAAATTTATTAATTTTAAAACTTTATAAATATGTATTTTTTTGTATTCTTTAGTATTTATGTACTTTATTAATTGAATTAATAAAATTAATAAAATCGAGTGCGTGTGAAGTGATAAAAAGTTTTTTTAGTAATTATCAACATTTGATTAATTTATCGATTAATTCGAATAAAATTTTGTAGAGATTCATTACGAAAGCAATCCTCCAAATCGAATTTATTTCATTTACAATATCAATATTAAATTTTATAATTTAAGGAATCTAGCTCTCTGTTTATAAAAGTTTTTAATAATATGTTTTTTGAATGTGTGTTTGACGAGAAATATCTTTAAAAATATGTCTGACGTAAAACGAATTTAGCCTACACACAAAAAAGATATGAATCCAAAAAATAAACTTAAAAAAATTAATTTAGATATTATTTTTTTAAGTACGATATTTAGATTAAACGAACCTAAAACGGATTGTGAATAATATTAACACATGTTTGTGGGAAATCATCCTAAGAAATAATATTTAAAACAGATAATAATATTTCACACAATCACAGATAAGATCACTACCTTTTACGAAGGATAATAATTATTTTAGGAAAGAGAAAATAATTTTAGTGACCAAAAATACCTTATAATATACGATTTTAATCAATTTTTTTTGGATTTGTCAAAATGACCAACTAAATCGCAATGCGATCGATAATTCGCAACGCGATCTCCGGTATCGCAAATCAGTTTCCAGATTCGCAACGCGAACATCAACTATCGCAACGCGAACTTCGTCTATCGCAATGCGATTTTCCAAATTCGTTGCGATAGTCCAAGTTCGCGTTGCGATTTTCCAAATTCGTTGCGATAGTCCAAGTTCGCGTTGCGATTTATTCCAAATTCGTTGCGTCGAAGTTCTCGTTGCGATTTATTCTAAGTACGTTGCGTTAGTCGAAGTTCGCGTTACGATTTATTCCAAGTTTGTTGCGATAGTCGAAGTTCGCGTTGCGATTTATTCCAAATTCGTTGCGATAGTCCAAAATCGCAAAGACCGGTGGTATTGCATTTGTTTCTTAAGAATTTTCTCTAAAAATATAGTATTCGCGCGGACGTGTCGAAGACACGTATTACCACGACCACGACCACGACCCGAGACGAGACGATACGGCGGCGGCGCGCACGCGAAAGTCCCCCTTGTTCTCTATCACTCAACAAGGAAGTGGGAAAGCCAAGCCTTAAATACCATTCCCAATAGTGTTTCCAATACTATGTGGGATTGAGCATTACCAACACTTGTTCCTAATACTATGTGGGATTGAGCCTTAAATAGTGATATTATTTGTGAATTATAGTTAATGACTTTAGTATTTGTATGAAAAATATTTGTGGTTCGTTTAGTTTTCATGCAATTCTAATTTATTTTCAATTGATTATAATTACACGGTAACAATTTTTTTATTCTCGCGAGTGATGCAATTTTTTTGAATGTTTTGCTTAAAATTACAATAATCGCGATTGATTGTAGATTGACTTTTAATTATGAAATATTTAATCGTATAATACTAATCGTCTCGTGGTTGTGGTCGTGGTCGCAGTAATACGTGTCTTCGACACGTCCGTGGTCGTGGTCGTGTCTTCGACACGTCTGCACGAATATTATCTTTTTAGAGAAAATTCTTAAGAAACAAATACAATACCACAAGTCGTTGCGATTTTGGACTATCGCAACGAATTTGGAATAAATCGCAACGTGAACTTCGACTACGACTATCGCAACAAATTTGTAATAAATCACAACGCGAACTTGGACTATCGCAACCAATTTGGAATAAATCGCAACGCGAACTTAGACTATCGCAACGAATTTGTAATAAATCGCAACGCGAACGTGGACTATCGCAACAAATTTGAAATAAATCGCAACGCGAACTTGAACTATCGCAACGAATTTGGAAAATCGAAATACGAACTTCGACTATCGCAACGCGAACTTGAACTATCGCAATGCGAATATGTAAATCGCATTGCGATAGTCGAAATTCGCATTGCGAATCTGGAAACTGATTTGCGATACCGGAGATCGCGTTACGAATTATCGATCGCATTACGATTTAATTGATCATTTTAAAAAATCCAAAAAAAATTAATTAAAGTCATATATTATAAAGCATTTTTTGTCAGAAAATATTTTCTCTTTAGGAAAACATAAATTCAGTGTGCATTATCCCAATAACATGGGGCCTCTTCGAGGTTCAAAATTCGAAAGCTTATTTATAATATTTTTGCTTCCAAAATACGTGTTTGATATTCAAAATTGTAATATTGATTTTCACATATTTAAAATAAGGGCCCGCCCCTAAGAGGATTCGAAGGGTATATACGTATACGATTCAAGTGGTGCCACGTTTACGCGCCTAATCACATTCTCCCTTTGTTTTGGCATTTGCGGCCTTTTATTCTTCTTTTTTATTTCTTTTCAAGATGTGACGTAATGTAATTTAAATAATTATTTTTTATCAGTTTATGATTATTGATAATGAAAAACCTAAAAATAATATTTAAATTATGTAAGCTTTATCTCATTTATAAATTTAAAAATTAATGTGTTTAAATATGTTTAAATTTATATTTTTTAAATGTTATGATAATAAGTATGTTAATTAGGGGGCGTTTTGATCAAGTTATATGTTTGGATTGTAAAGATTCTTAACCTTCGGTAATAAGTTATTCTTAACAGTGATATTTTGAGGGCTTATTATTGGAAATGTGATTTACTCTTCCCTTAGTTATTGTTACATTCCCAGTATTTTAGACTAAATACCCTTAATTTTTTTAAATATCATTTTTTTGTCATTGAATAAAAAAAATCTACGAAGTTTAAATTGGAAATTTATCCTTAAACTATTTTAGATTTACAAAAAAAAATTAGAATTAGAATTTTATATGAAGTTCAGGGGTTAAAATAAAATTTTACTATTTCATTAAACATGTTTATCTTTTCAATTATGTAAAAGAATTATATAAATTTTATGAATTTAAATTTTTTAAAGAAAATATATAAATTAATTATAGTAGAATTATAGTAGAATTCAATTTGTTAAAAAAATATATATAATAAGGAAAATTTGGTAAAATATATATTCCAATAATCTTTTATTCATTTAACCAAACTTTGTAATCTTACATTTCTACTAAACGAACCAAACACAATAATGCAACATTCTCAATAATGTATTAGGTAATGTTACGTTCCGGTAATCCTATTCCCGCCGGTAGTCTTACATTCCGTGAACTAAACGCACCCTTAGATCAATATTTAATCGAATAACAACAACTATTTTAATTAACTAACAATACTATAAAATTAAATAGTTTATATTATATTAAATTAAAATAATCTTAAATTTAAACACGATAAAATGACCAAAATTATAATCTAAATCTAAATCAAATCAACTTTTAAATTGAGACATAAACAAAGTGTACGATATAATTAAATTTTTTTCCAAAAGCTAGCAACTTGGGGCAAATTTGTTTTGAAGTTTATGTTGTTATTCTACAAATCTGTTGGTGATAATACTTAATTAAATAATGTAATCGTAATTGTTGAATTATAATCTTCAGTCATTTGAAAATTGGGCAAATCATTTTAAATTGGACACTAGAAACGTTTGAGGCCGTGCTTTGTGAAAAAGGCTCCCAAAAGGCAAATCAGATAGATTAAGATTATTGTAACATTACTAAGAAATCATATCAGAAGTAATTGACAAAGTAGGTATTTTGTTGTGTATAGAGTGTTGGTATGTAATAAGTGGTTAATTATAAATGCTCTGATCGATTTTGTATTAAGTGGTATCTTTTATGTAAATTAATGTATTTTATTTTAATGAAAGTTTTAAATTCCCGGGGTTTTTCTTTAAGAATCAAAGTTTGAAAAGTCAATGTGACATCTCGGATTTGTATTCGGGTCGAATATGAGTTAGGGGTGTTACAGTTACTAAGTGACTAGTAAACTATTTGTAGATGGTACAAACTCTTAACAATTCTTGGTGTACTATTTTTCATCTATCTAAGTTTAGGGAGGTTTTTTTAACGATGTCCAAGCTGTTATTCCATTTTATATTTACATATAATCAAATACAAAACTATTTTCTTTTTTTAAAAAAGTGACTCTCAAGATAATGCTACCCCACGTTACATCACACATGCCTTGAAGTACTCAATTAAGGTTAAACTTGTTGTTTTTGAAAAAAGTTAAATTTAATTTTAATTTTAAGTATAGATAATTTAAGAGGATGTGAATAAATAAAGTTGAACGATTTGATTAACTAATCAAATATACTTACTTTAGCTGATATTAAATTTCAATCAGAATTCATTTAAAAGAGATAGTTGTTCAAATATATCGTATAAAAATTAATGTAAGATTTGGATTGATGTTTCGCTTTTATAATGAGACCACATGCAAGTGGAGCGTGTGACAAACAAAAATTGGGTTTAAAATTATTAGCAAAGAAGCAAAAGTCCGAGAGATCATATGAATTTGAAATTCATAATTATTTTGACATTTTATATTGTTTGAATTTTAAATTAAAAAGTGTCTGTTGCTGCTGCCTTACACCATTTGTTCCATTTATTGCAAATTAGACAAAAGTCTCACATTTTTTAAGTTGTAAAATCTTATAACACAAACCATATTTTTTTAGGGTATCAATCTCTATGAAGTGACCAATTTAACTTAAACGAGTTATACAGTTGTGTTTTTTTAATTAAAGTAGAAATTTGAAAAAGATGTTAAAAATTAGATTGGAGGAGCATCTCTTGATTTTATAAGTACGGTTTAAATTTATTGATAAAATTTATTATGTAATTGATTTACAACTGAATGAACGATTGAGGGTTCGAAATAATTAACCGACCGTCTCTTTTAAAATTGTAAATTAATATAAAAAACTATATTTTAAATCCTACAAAAATAAAAATAAAATATAAAGATGTTCGTCTAATTGTTATATACGTATGGGTGAGTTCCATTCTAAATAATTAATATTAAATTAGCTGACCCTATTCTCATATATAATAGGGTGAGGGGGAGGTAAGGTAGTATGTTGCCTCAACGCTAGGTTGAGAGTAACTTCCGTGGAATAACTCCAGCAATCAGAATTGTGAATTGTCCACCGTGGGACTCGATCCCACGACCATAAGGTTAAGAGTCTTACGCTCTACCAACTGAACTGGATGGGCAATTGAAAACTCTACAGCTAACCTTTAAGCACAATTCTTGTAAAGGTTTGAACGGGCCACAGTCTTTTGTTTAGTTGATGGGCTAATTTTATATTTGCTGTACTTTATTAAAGGTAAAGCCCTAACATCTTTTCTTATCCTAAATAAATAACTGTTAGGTGTTGAGTTACAAATCAAACAAAAAAAAATACGATAGGGGTAATCAAAGCCAGCTTTATCTACTTATTGAATAAAAAAATTAAAAACATTTGTAACCCTTAAATTATGTCGAAATAATTATTTAATTACTAAAATTAAAAAATTATAAAACGATTACTAAACTTGTACATGAAAAATAAACTCTACGTTAAATTTTTGTAAGGTTTAATGGTGCACACTCACTTTGTTATATCTCATGAAAAAGGGGAAAGTTACACATTGAATATACATATAATGAATATATAATTTGTTAAGAATTTGTAAATAGAAAAGTAATCACACACAGTAAATGAAACTTAACATGATTTGATTATGCATGCTTCTTTGAGTGAGCTAAAAAATTTATTATAGACATATATATTACAAAGAGTTCATATATATAAACTTTTATGTATCTTAAAAAAAATGATATTTATCATGAATCTAATATATCTCTAAACTCGATTTATCTTAAATAAAGATCCCATAAAGATTGCAGTTCTCTAATAATTTCCTCTCATAATTCTAAAGGTTATGACTTACTTGTAGAGCTAAATAGCTAATCACCAAGAAACTTTATTCCATAAAAATGCTTATATAAATAAATTTAACCTTTAAGTAATCTAGAACCACTAGAATTATACCAAATCCAACTTAATTATCAATTAAAATTTGAATTAATACATAATAATCTCTCATTAGCACAGAGAATTGATCTTTTAAGTCTTCAAATATCCATTGAAGCACTTTTTACTGGTTGAGAACCCCTCTACAATTGAAACTAATTTCAAAAAACTCCTCTAGTATATTTTCAATCTTGCTAATGCAATCTACAACAATAAATTCTCTTGAAACTGAACAACTACTAATGTCCACGTCACCATAAGTCTCAAATTATGAATCTAATATCAATTGCTATAAAATTATAAGTAGGCAAATAATAAAAACGAGATCCGTATGAAATAATCACATTAAAAACAAAATTTAGAGTAGTTTGTCTATGTCTACTACTATAGATGAGAGAAAAATCCACTACAACCATACAAATTATAAAGAGTTTAAATAAATAAAAATATTTATATTCCAAAGAAAAAAAAACTTCTAGTATATATCATAAACCCGATATATCTTATAAATTCGATCTATTGTCAAAACTCTTTATACATCCTTACAAAATTTATTTTTTAAACAGATACCTCAAAAGGATTACATCACTTTAATAATTTCTTTCACAATTTTAAAGTTTAAAACTTGTTGAACACATCAAGTTGGCTCAGTGGTTAAAAGGAGCGTTGCTCTCACTAGAGGTTTTGAGTTCAAGCAGTTGTATCTATGGGTGTGTGCGTGTTGTTAATGGTTAAGAAATATTCTGAACATATATTATCTTATAATCATACTAAATTATTCAAAAAGAAATTAAAATTTACTATAATAAATATTATAGATTAAACTCTTTTTTAGGTTAGATATGGTCATATGGGTATTGAAAATAGAAGCCTAGATTAGGTATTAATTGATGTGAGCTGGATTGCGAATATAGAAACATATTTGGACTGGGTACAAAATAAGGACAAAAAAATTCATGCCTTTTTTTTTTCCTGGGTGGAGGTTGAACGCGAGTCATAAAGAAAGATGATTGGTGGAGGCAGAGCGTGGGGGATTGTAATGCTGTGGGAAAAGCAAATGTTTGGCAAAGTCAAAATTACTTATAAAACTGTGATATGAATTGATTCTGCGAATGGGATGAGAGTTTGATGCACAAGAATCGTATTCCAGAGAATTAGATTCTTCCACCCCCCAAATACCAAAAATCAAAATCCTCCCTTTTTCTCTCTTGCGTTGACGTTGCGTTATATTTTATTCATTTATATCCAAAAAAACCCAAAAGTGGAAGACCCTTCTCTGCCAAGCCACTCACTCTCTGCAATTTCAATTTTCAACAATCAATTTCTGAGTTGAAAAAGAATGTTGAGAAAGAAGAGAATCCGAGGGGGGGGGGTTTAGTGGTGTGCCCAATGCCCAACATTTTTATTCAATTGGTGTAAATCTTGGTTAAGTGGGGGATTGTAGTAATGTTCTCTGGCTTCTTTACGGTATCCATTGATTTGACATATAACCCACCTTTCGAGTTTCACTTTGCTATACATCTACCAATTACTTTCCTTTTATGTTGGACCATGGTTTTAAGTTTGTTTAGATAGATTTAATAATATTTTTTGGTACAGTATACAAGTAATCATTTTATTATAAAGAGTTGTTTTATCGAGTATTCTAAGTATTAAAAGTTTAAAAATGATCATCTAATTATAAGGTGATATTTTGTTAAGTCATCCGATTATTCAAAGTTACAAAATTATTACTCGACTATTTATATGTTTCAAGTTCGTATTTTTCCGTTAAAATATTGATGACAGTCTGAGCTAGACGTTAACATGGTGATTAATATATAATAAAATTATATTATAATGATGTTTACTGACACAATTGTTGCTTTCAAGAACTGACTCAATGGTGTAATGCTTTAGGCGCTGACTCGATGACATAATGTAAACTGAGTGTTGATCAATAAAATACAACTCAAATGATTATGATATCAGATTTTATAATATCATAATCAACAGTTTAACGTCCAACTTAGAAGGCTGCCAAATTTTTAATAGAAAATTATGAGTTTGTAATATATGAATAGTCGAGTGGCTATTTTGTATATTTTAATAGTCGGGGAGTCAACAAAGCAACGCCGTATAGTCAGAGGATCATTTTGTAACTTTTAATAGTAAAAAAATTGAATAAAACAACGCTTTATAGTTAGAAAATCATTTGTATACTTTATTATGTTTTTTATATATTCGAAGAGGGATATAATTTAAATTCTATATAGACTTAAATATACAAAAGGTGTTCAATTTATGTTCGTTTTTTCAGTTTAGTGCCTAATGTTTATTTCGTTATAGTTTAGTGCCCAATGTTTCATTCCGTTACTCAAAATGGGTCAAGCCATGACAGACCGTTAGTTTTTTCCGTTAAATGACACGTGTCACAATATGATTTTAAAAAAATTATATAAAATTTTAAAAAATAAAATTATATATATTTTTAAAAAGAAAACACATAAATTTCAAAATAACCCGAAACTTTAAAAGCATTCATTTCAACCCCTAAATTCACACCGACCGCCGTCATTTGTCGTCGACGAAGCTCCACCCGACCTTACCTCCCTTGGCGACCAAAACCCTATGAAATTGTGACTGGTCAACGGACGATTGGCGGCAAATCAACGTTTTATACCCTGCGAATCCTAGGATAAAAATCGCAATCCCAAGCGATTTCGACAGCCAAACTACGACAACTTATAACTAGGATGATGACAAGGACTACGTCGGTGGCAGTGGTCGTGGCTGTAAAGGGCCGCGAAAGTAAGTTAGTGTTAGGATTTGGGGATTTTAAGAATTTTGAGGCTTTTTTGTAATTTAAAAGAACAAGGGTTTTTTTTATAGATATAATAACATTTTTAATATTTTTCTTAAAAAATGAATTTCAAATTTACGATATGTGTGACACGTGTCACTTAACGAAGAAAACTAACGGTTCGTTACGGCCTAACCAAATGGGTATAAGTTAGACACATTTTGTATATTTAAACCTCTAGATAAAACAAATGTGGATATCATTTACCTAGATATAACGACAGTATTCAAATAATATACTTATTTGGATTTAGAAGTAATATTAACGATGCTTTGAAAATAAAGAAAATGTTATTCGGTCGAATTATATATATCTAATAAATAATTAAAATTATATTTATTAAAAGTTAAACTAGTGAATTGTTTTAAAAGAAAAATAAAGATATAAATTGAAATATTAATCTTACTAGAGATTTTAAGTTTGAGCAACTATGTTTGTAAAATACGTGTACATTATTTATAAGTTAAAAAAATTTTAAACAGATAATATTTTATAATAACATTATATTATTTCATATATATATATATATATATATATATATATATATATATATAAACGGGATAATCATGGACACTACCCAACTTGTGTGTGTTAACCATTGAAGGATGGGAATATTCTTAGATTTTTTTACGGTTTATTTTTCAGAAAAAAATAATATCATTCATTCATAAAACTGTTTACACCCGGCGAAATGTATTAATATTTGCATTATATGTTCAGTGTGTTGAAGACTGTGATACTGAAACACATAATACCACGTATTAAAAAGTATTGATATTTTTATTTTTATATTGAAATTATATATATTTTTAAAAATTTTTTTGAAATGAGCAGAAACAAATGGTAGTTGTCAGTTTGTATTTAGGAGTATCAACTATTTTCAAAATAATGGTAATAATATTTTAGAGTGGTGTTAAATTTATTTTTAATATCTTTCAGTAAAAAAAATATAAATTTGTTAATTTTTTTTTTAGATGTCAACAGACACTTCAACACTGAATGTTATTCCGGCCATGATCACAAATATCACCCGTTTATCCGTTTAATAATGTAAATAAAATTTATCTCATTAAGTAATTTTAATGGAAAAAACGAATATTATTAATATTTTTAGAGATTTTGAATTTGAGCAGTCGTGTTTATAAATAGGGATAGCAAACGGGTGGGTTAGGTGCAGATACTCCCTCCCTCATCCCCATACTCACCTCATATTTTTCAATCTATCACCCGCCAACCACCTATGATGGGTACAAATTTTTAAATCCACACCCGCCCACGCGGGTATATTCTCAAATTCACCTCTACACCCACTACCCACTAGTGACGTACCCGTCTAAAACCGCCTGAAAGCAAACTTAAGTTATATATAAGCAACAAACATAAAAAAAAACATGTCCATTAAAAAATATAATAAAATAATCCAAAGATTATCTGAGTTAGTATTAATATAGATCTTAAAGTACATAAAACACCATAATAAAATATATAATTAAAGTTTAGAAACATAAATGACAAACACATAATGCTTTTGTTCTTTGGCACAACATTCTAAAATTTTAGGCAATACTTGTGATATATGATACTCCAGTATTACAATCATCATTCTCTATTTCCTCCAATTGATAGCGCTCAAATTTAAATTCACTATTACCTACATATATAATAGAAAGTGGGCGGGCGAGGCAATATTTAGCTGAGCGGGCGGATGCGAGGCGGGTAATGTCTCAAACCCATTACCCGCCCACTATCAGCGACGTGTATCACTTTCTAAATCCACACCCGACCACTACCCGCTAAAATTATACCCATCCCCGCCCCAATTGGAGTGGATGCGGTACGAAATCCACGAAATTGTACCCGTTTACCATCTCTATTTGTAGAGTTCATTTATTATCAAAATTAATTAAAAAAATTCTAAACATATATTATCTTTAAAAAGTCATAATATTAAAATAATAATATAAATAAAATAAATCCTTGAAATTTATGTTGACATTGGGGCAACTTATTAAAGCAAGAAAATCATGGATTTGAAAAACGTAAGGTCCACAATTTTCTTTGTATATATATATATACTTTTTGTGTGGGCTGCTGTATTTTAAAATGTAGAATCTATTCCTTATTGCATATTAATTTTTCAAATAAATCTGTTTCTTTCTATCTATATAATCTGCCTCTTCCCAAGCTTAATGATCTACCCACATATGAGAATAATCAGGGGGGGGGGGAAAGAAATGGGGGTAGACATACAGACCAAGCTCCGCCTAGCTCTTGGCTCAATGAAGGATCATGCATCCATTGGTAAGGCCTTGGTATACAACCACGACGGAAAACCCTTTTCCGATATAGAGATCGCCGTGCTCCGAGCCACCGGCCATGATAACGGTCCCATTGAGGACAAATACATGCACGAAATCCTCTTCCTCGTCTCCAACTCTCCGGGATCGGTCCCTTTCCTGGCCGAAAGGATTTCACGTCGGCTCTGTAAGACCCGAGACTGTCTCGTCGCCCTCAAAACACTCTCGCTCATCCACCGTCTCTTGCGCGGAGGCAACCGTTGCTTCGAACGAGAGCTGCGTAACTCTCATGTCTCCGGTCATCTCCAAATGAGTGCCACCAATTGTTTCCGCAACTCCTCGTTTTCGTTCCTACGTAGCTACGCGGCCTATCTGGAAGAACGAGTGGGATGGGCCATTACCCAAGCCGGGAAACTCGAACCGGTTATGTTCAACGGCTTGGAGTTCGGATGTTACGAGGAGAAGTCGGTGGACATGGTGTTCCGTAAGTTGCCGAAATGTCAAGCGTTTATGGACAGGGTCTTGGATTGTTCACCGATTGATGTCGTGCCGCCGGCAGACAACTTGGCTCAAGCAGCCATGGGGAACACCTTAAAAGAGAGCTTCCAAGTTTACATTATGTACTGCGAAGTCATCGAGATTCTCATCAACATGTTCTTCGATTTGACGACGCCGGCCAGAACTTTGGCCTGCGACATACTCAAGAGGGCTTCACGACAAAGCAAAGAGCTTGCGGATCTGTACGAAACGTGCAAACGAGTCATGGAAAACAAGAATCTGGAGTATCCCAGAGTGCAGATAATCACCATGGATCATGTTTTGGCATTGGAACAATGCTCCAGCTTTATGTCAACGAGTTCGTCTACGGGTAAACAAAGCGAAAAGGAAGGGGACGAAGATGATACTAGTTCGTCGTCCAATCAATTCTCATTCACTCTTGAAACCAAAATAAGCAAGGTTTGGGTTGTTTTTGACGAAGACGATGGCGAATTGCAGGTGCCTGTTGGTATTGTTTAATGGCCTTTGTTAACGCCATTGTAGTTTACAGAAGCCAAATGATGATGACACAAGCAGATAACAAAATAGTGTCAGAAGATTGATGGTGGAGAAGCTCAACTCCTTGGATTCTCTGAATCAAATGAAGATGAATTTTAAAGTTATCATCCCCCAACAGAAGGTTAAATCGTGAAGATGATGGATCCACAGCAACAAAAAAAAAAAAAAACTTATCAAAGCTTTTGGTAGGTGCTTGCTAGAGAACAATGTTATTAAACTTGATTCGTTACGAGAATTTCATTAGAGTGAAATCGTTGTCAAATGGTGTGAATAGTCCTTCTAGTTGTGATAGAAAGTCATCTTGTATGGAAATTATCTTACTTTGGTTGCTTCAAGAAATTCCAATTTGGAATACATCATAATTCGATTCTATTACAAGTTCGTACACTATAACTAAAAGTTTATTTAGTCGAATTCATTGAGCGATTCTAGTAGTAGAAGAAAATGTTGTTCTCTTTAAAAATTCTAAATCAGAGTAGTTATATTTATAAATACAAGATATGTACACGTTATCAATAATTAAAAAATATTCTAAATAAATACTATCTTACAATCTCCCAAACTATTAAAAACATATTTAGTCATCTTAAGAAAAAGAAATGTTCTAGCTCTTTATTATTCCTAAACGTTCATTTTAGTCCATCAATTATAAAAAGTTAAATTTTAGTTCCTAAAAATAATATTTTGATCTAAAATTTAAAAGTTATAATTATATGGTTTAAATATTTTGGTTTAAACACCCTTTATATCCCTATCAATTTTAAAATTGAGAAAATTGGTCCCTCTTGAAAAAGAGGGTGATTTATTTAAATCAAAATATTTAAGTTAAATAACAATAACTTCAACGTTTCGGATCAAAATTTTAACTTATAAACTTACATGGACTAAAATATTTTTTTTATAGTAGAGAAACTAAATTAAACTTTTAGCAATAATATAACGGTTAAAATATTTTTTTTTATGTCAGAGAGATTAAAATAAAATTTTAAGTATAATACAATTACTTCTAATATACTTTAAACGCCATAGTTCATAAACAGAAGTTCTCATTAGACTTTTTGAGGAATTTGTAAGCTTCATATTTTCTATAGATTTCACTTAATATTTTCTATAGATTTAGGTACTTAACATGCAACAACCATTGGAGTAATTGAGGGCCAAACTTGTAGATCAAGATTTTTCAGTTTATTCTCAACTTTTCTTTGTTATCTTAGATTTAATGGATGAGATTCTTGTGTAGATTCGTGAATTTGATGAGTTGAACTGTGAATTTTAGATTTTCAAAGATAAACTTTCTTTTAATGAAATTTAGATTTATTGGTTGATTTTTCTCTCACTAGATTTGTATTCTGGAAGAGTTTATGCAAATTCTCACTTGATCTCCACAGCAACTATGTAGATAGCCAAGCAGCTTTGCTATGTCCCCAGTGGACCGGCCCAATATGTCATAAGCAGTTAATGCGACTTCCATCTAATCCGATTTAACTGCTAATAATGATCTTATTGAAGCTAGTGAAAAAAAGACTCATTTCCAAAGCATCGGTTGTTTACAAGTTTTGACCATTTTACAAATAAAACAAAATGAAATAAAGATGGACAACATATCTGAAAACTTGTAAAACAAAATCAAACACAAATCCGCGGTAGCCTTGCTGACTATCGGGGTTATGTTTAAAGAACCACCGGATCCAAAAAGGTTTGGATACTCATCATTCATCGAAGGCCATCTCTGCGGCTGCTTTTGGTGTTGCTCTTGTTCAATACCATCATCTCTGGAAACCGGTGAATCCGAACCTACTTTTAATTTGCTCACTGAAGGAAGATCCGCGGCTTCAGATCCTTTGTCCGGAGAATATAAACCAACACCTTGATGGCTGAAGGAGTTTTGATGATTAAAATTCGGGGTTTCCACGCTAGCTGGTTGTTGAGGAACATTTGTATGAAGGTGGTTCTCGGAGCTATCCTCCCTGACTTGGCCATTCTTTTTCTGCTTAAGTTCCGCAATTCTGATTTGTGCAAGACTGGCTGCTGCACGCTCAGCACTTCCAGCAGCTGACTGAGCAGCAACTAAAACATCCTCTAGATCAAAGTTGGTCTCACTTTCTGGTTTTAAAATAGCAGGTGTTGGATCGCTTGGTCTTGCAGGAATTGATGAAGCAGATATTGACGGAGGAGAAATGAAAGGCAGAAACGGTTTATTTTCTTTGGATGCAGCTGGATCATCGGGCATTTCACTTTCTTTAGTTGTATTTTCTTGCATCAATATATCGGGCTACAAAGGGAGCATTTGTAACACATGACCAGGAGCTCTAGAATGTCTACGTGAATGATCAATTTCAAGTTCAGGAGCAGATGATGAAGGTGGGTTAGTTACCGGTGCTGATGCAGCATTAGTGCTTGGCTGCAGTGACACATTTGGAACTTCAGGAAAATCTACCAGGTCAAAGTCGAAATCAGAATCAGAATCAGGCTGCTCGGTTTGGGTATGATCAGCAGCAGAAGTCGATGTTTCACCATGCTTCTCCACCGGAAGTGGTAACTTGGGTTCAGTCACAAACTGTGTTGGGCCATTATGACGAACAAAATAGGCATTAAAGATATGGGAACAGAGAACAAGAAAATCCAGTCCAAATTTTACTCACCAATAAATCTTCACGTGGTTTGAAAAACTCAGACTCGGTAGAAGTTGGATCCCATTCCAACTCATGCTCTTCAGCAATTTCTTTCAAAATCTTCAATTTTACTTCAGGTGAAGGAGCACGTATAGATAACAATTCTATCAACTGCATTTAGGAGGATGTCAACTGGAAGAATAAAAACATATGGGACAACTGGAAGAATAAAAATACTAACACGAAAATACACTATGAACTTTCAAATTTATAATACCTGATGATTAACACCACAATCCGGCCTCAGCTCAGTTGCAGCTAATACAAATTCCTTCCCGTACTTTGAAGTAAATAGCATTTGAACCTGCGGCAACTCTGTTAGATCGGCACATCTTGGTGCATCAAAACAAACGCTACTTATTGCTTCCTTCAAATCTAGAGGACATTCCCTAAAAAAGGATGATTCTTCAAATTATTATTCTACGAAATGCAGTGTGTTTTTAACTTATTAATTTATTTTGAGCAACTTTAAAAACTTATCAACTTCCTCTGTGAGGATATAAGAGATCCAAATTACACAAAAATTACAGCATTGTGCAAAACCGTCATTCATCAGGGCAACAAAGTCATCTCAAAAAGTGTGGAGAAGTTGACAGAATTGCATTGACATGAGGGAAAGTGCATTTAGTGAAGAACATCATGTGTACACTTCTACAATCTTTAGGTGATATGTGCTGTTTATAACCTAGGCAAAGATTGACCTACCTCCAAAAAGGTGCTAATGCTTCATGTATGAAATTACCAAAGGCAGCCCGAGATTCTAATATCAGCATGGAAATGCATAGGAGAAAGGTATTATTAGAAGTATACTATTATATAGAAATACTAAACATTCAATGAAACCATATTGAAGATGATATTAATTATTACAGCAGTTCATCAACTTCTAAATAATGAAACCATATCAAACATAAAGATATAATCTTCAATCTAAAGAATTAGGTCAAACCAACCTCCAAAAAGGTGCTAATGCTTCATGTATGAAATTACCAAAGGCAGCCCAAGACTTTAATATCGGCATGGCAATGCATAGGAGAAAGGTATTATGGGAAGTATACTATCATATAGAAATATTAAACATTCAATGAAACCATATTGAGGATGATATTACAGCAGTTCATCAACTCCTGAATAATGAAACCATATCGAACATAAAGATATAGTCTTCAATCTAAAGAATTAGGTCAGACCTAAAGATTGACCAATCCCCAAAAAGGTGCTAATTCTTCGTGTATGAAATTACCAAAGGCAGCCAGATTTTAATATCGGCATGGCAAATGGCAATGCATAGGAGAAAGGTATTATGAGAAGTATACTGTTATATAGAAATATTAAACATTCAATGAAACCATATTGAAGATGATATTACAGCAGTTCATCAACTCCTAAATAATGAAACCATATCAAACATAAAGATATAGCCTTCAATCTAAAGAATTAGGTCAAACTACTTTTCCAATCAACTACCAAAGCCTTTCTACAAATATTTGGTCCCATCCTTCAATCTAAAGCTGATATCCCCTACAATGCAAAATTCATCCTACCAAACTGGTTCAGACCCCAAGCAACTGAGTTAAATTAAAAAATATTAATAAATAAAAAGATAAGATTCCAAAAATTTCAAGCGATAACCTTTGAACCTCTATGATAGGAAGCCGGACAGCAATAAGCTTGCAAAACATCTCGAGGATCTCCTGAGCAACCATAATGTTTTCTTCCCTTATTATATGCTCCACCTGAAATATAAACCCCAAGCATTGCATCATATGAAACTATCAACTCGTTTACAAGGCAGCGCTAAAAAGAATTTGAATGCCTTCTAAAAACAGCAAATTCAGAATGTACGAAAAAAATTAAGTCACTTCCCTAAATAATAAAAACAACATATTTAGATTATCAACTGCAGATATTTGCACTTCAGTAAATAATTAATTTTAAATAAACATATATTTAAAGAAATCTGACTAAAGAAGAAGCAATAACATACTCGAATTCGAGCAGTAGCTTCTTGTCCAGTCTCAAGAAGCTTAGCAATTTCGCGGCGCATCTGCTTTCTCTGAATCTCTCTCCTGTTCCTTAATAGCTTAATCCGCGGAATTGTTAACTACAGTAAAGTTTTGCTGCATATTCCACCCGAACAAAAGAGATCAAAATTGAAACAAATTAAGCTAAATATTCAAAATTGATCAGACTAATAATTATGAAAGAGTAAAAAGAAAATAATTCATCAAACAAGATTAAGAAGAAAAATCGATGAATTGAAGATTAAAGGTAAACATGAATATGAGTATAATAAGAAATGAAATGAAACTGGGGGGGGGAATACCATTTAGCAGCTTTGAAGCCTTTGTTGAAGAACTAATCGAGCATAGCTATGATGCTAAAACGAGATCGCAGAAATAAAAAAATGAAAAAAAGTACAGTTTAAAGGGTTTTGGTACTTATGGACAACAGGAAGAGGAGTAAATTAACTATTATTTAAAATTTTAATTAACATAATATATTTCAATTTCATCTATTTTAATTTATAATTTTAATTTGGGTAAATTACATAAATGGTCTTATAATTATATGAAATTACTTTTTTGAGTCCCCCAACTATTAAAAATTATATAACGATCACCCAACTATTTATATGTTCTAAACTCGTTATTTTCTGTTAAAATAAACTACTATAGTTGGACATTAACTTGTTGACTAATATATAATAAAATATGATCCCATAACAGTTTGAGTTTTATTTTGTGGATTAACTTTTCGTTTACATTATGTCGTCGAGTAAATGCTTGAAATATTACGTTGTCGAACTAGTGCTTGAAAACAATAATAGTGTATGTATCCATATCATCATATTAACGTTTCGCTCATACAACAGTTAAAATTTTAATGAAAAAATATAAGTTTATAATATATAAATAATTAAATAATTATTTTATAAATTTTAATAATAAAAAATTCAACAAAGTAATATCCAAATACCGGTTATATAATTTTATCGATTTTAATTAATAGATTGGATAAATAGTGGTAAGTGATATAATTGGATTAGAACAGAAAAATAGATTTTTAATTATTTGTTGTTTACGAGTATAGGACGCGTGGTCTCGTCGACGTCGTTGCAATTTGCAAAGCAGATTGCTTTTGTACTAAGTCATTTATTTTAACGCTTTGAATAAATAAATAAATAGATGTCAGCGAGCATGTTGAATCAGTCGGAAGTCTGTGTTTCGCGTCAGGATGGGGACACCAAAGCTGACAGATATCAAAATGACGGGTTGGATTTTTAGAAATTTAACGTTATATTACCGAATTATTTTTTAACAACAACTGGTAATTTGACTGAATCATTTGGGTTAGATTGGCCCAAATTAGGTCAAAATAATCTATTTCGGCTCAAAATTCTGGGCCACCTTAAGATTTGAAATTTTAGGGTAGTTTCGATACTCTAGCATTTTTTCCAAGGGTTTTTCAAAGTCTGAACAATAAATTCAAAATTCTTATAAAAAAACATGGATTTCATATGTTCTGGTCTCGTGTTTTGATACTCAAGCCTCAAGTTTCGATATTTTCTAGGAAAATTATTTAAGTTGACACTCCAAAACGATCCAAATTCAATCTTACCCTACACTTCAAATAAGCATGTTAGCCCCTTTAAATACCGCAAAACATATATGTATATACCACAAGCCATTATAGGAGTTTTCATAAATCTTGCTAAGCTACTATAAATACAACAAACATCATATTAAGCAACCAAACAATCAAATTATACCTATTCATAAACACTTCAAGTTATGTGAGTATTTATAAATGATTTCAAGCAAGAATAACCTTAAACTATATCTCCACAACCTTAACTTTGGAGAATTTGTCAGCATCTCTAGCAACTCAAATCAAGCAAAATAATGATTCTATATGATATCTTTCATGCTAGAATGTAAAGATAAACTTAAAAATGCAAATGAAAATGAAGAAAATATTGAAAATAATTCATTTCGTAGACTCCACCTAAATTCTGATTTTTTAAACTATCATTTTTAGAGCTCTTGAACTCATTTTAAAGGTCATGAAAAGAGGAAAAAGACGAATACTTTTGGATGCCTTGATGGATGGTATAACTTCATAAAGTTATCAAACATTTGGTGCAATTTTGTTCCACTAAAATGGGGGTAATTATCCTATAGGATGAAATCGTCAGTTAACTAACGAGTAAACCATGTTGTTGATGTAATATTTGCGCATGTGTTTAATTATTAATGTGATATATATCACATTACCTAAAGTGATGATATAGCATGTATCATGTAACTCAAAGTGATGACGTGATATTTCACTTCACCCAAAATGAAATCATGACGTGAGATGTGTCATGTCACTCAAAACAATGATGTAACATGTGCACATCAACAATTAAACACATATTAAAATGTTACATCAACGACATGCTTTTATTAACTAACGATTTCTATTTAGTAAAATTTGTTTTAACTAAAAATCGAAGATTTAAGGACTAAAATGTTCTAAAATAAATAATAATAGATAAAGTAACCATTTATACAAATATTAGAGATAATTTTATCATTATGTCCTAATTCAATGGAACCCATAAATTATATACATGATTGACTAAATAATTTATATCTATATAATTACACCTTAACCAAATACCATTTGACTTCCCAAACGTGTCCTAAACGAATTAGTTTATACGTTGACTAAAAAAAGACTTTTTTTTTAATTTATCTCATTATCAATTTAATCACATGCAATACTGCCAATTCATATATATCAAGGGCCAAACTAATTGATTGGATAATTTTTTTTAGTTAATCGTTGGTTATTTTTAGATTTGACCTCTCAACGGTTATTTTTTTTTTCAAATTTTGGTTATCAGTTAATCCAATTTAATTAACCGAATTAATTGATTGATAGAAAATATTAAACATATTATTTATATACTACTTAGCTTTAGAATATAAATTTTTTTAGTTAAGTCGATTATTTCGGTTAAAACCGACATTTAAATATCGCTAATAAAAATATTTTTTAATGTAGTGATTGTTGTTATTTTAAAAATAGAAGAATTATAATAAATTTCGATTAATTTAACTTTATTCGGATGGATTAATTATTTTTTTTAAATTCGGTTCAATTAACTATTAGAAGAAGAAAAAATTGACTAATAAATTTTGAATAGTTCGATTCAATTGGTTAACTTAACTTCAGATTGAACACCTCCATACTCAAGTGAATATCAGCCACATAAAATAGACGTGAGACTCGGATCAAAATGCAAAAATTTAGAAATCACATGAATGAACATCAGGTGAGAATTGAGACAAAACATGTTATCCAAAGCCCAAGCATTTCATTCCACGTCAGCATCATAATCTGCCATGTAAGCAACGTCCTCCTATCAGATTCCAGCATCAGATTTCACGTCTTCCACTGCCAACCAATGAGAGCACGAGAACTACAATCCTGAGTGGCTTCCCTCGTCCACCAGCTCTTGCTTATTAGTATCTATCCCCATCCCCCCCATTCCCCACGACTATTACCTTGTCACTCTATTGTTCGTAAACCAAGCTTCCGACATGGCCTCGTTAGCAGCTTCCACAGCTGCCGCCTCCCTCGGCGTCTCCGAAATGCTCAAAAACCCTCTCAATTGCAGTGGTGGAGCTAGGTCGTCGCCTCCCACACCATCCAACTCCGGCGCTCTCAAGACCGTCGCTCTTTTCTCCAAGAAGAAGGCCGCACCTCCAAAGCCCAAGGCTGCTGCAGTCGCCCCTGCCGACGAAGAGCTGGCTAAGTGGTATGGTAAGTTGATCAACATTCTTTTCGTTTATCGTATGAATAAGCAAATTGTACGACAAAAAATGAAAAGATGCATTTATATTCAAACAGGTCCCGACAGAAGGATTTTCTTGCCGGAAGGGCTGTTGGACAGATCGGAGATCCCAGAGTATTTGACCGGAGAAGTGCCAGGAGAGTGAGTACAGATTATGATTAAATCAAGTTATATGATACTTGTTTGATAAAATAATTAAGCTGTTGTTGCTTTGCTTTCATGTGCATATGTTTCATCTAGCTATGGATACGATCCTTTTGGTCTGAGCAAGAACCCAGAAAACTTTGCAAAGTAAGTTTAGTTTCTGATTTTTACAACTCTCATTTAATAAAGGACAATTTCCATTTTTTATCTTTTTATTATGAACAAATCTCCGATTTAATCCCCATACATTTGTTAATCCAAATAATTAACACCTTCGGAATACAGATATCAAGCATATGAGTTAATACACGCAAGGTGGGCAATGCTTGGTGCTGCAGGGTTCATTATCCCTGAAGCCTTTAACAAATATGGAGCAAACTGCGGCCCTGAAGCCGTTTGGTTCAAGGTTAATTTAACTCTCTCACTTTCAAATTTCAATTAATTCATCGTTAAAATCCCAAATTATGTAAATAATTTGATCTGTTGATAATTTGCAGACCGGAGCTCTTCTCTTGGACGGTAACACCTTGAACTACTTCGGGAAGAACATCCCTATCAACCTTGTTGTTGCTGTGATCGCTGAGGTCGTCCTCGTTGGTGGCGCTGAATATTACAGAATCATCAATGGCTTGGTATAGATTCCACTTTTATATTATAAATGATCATATTTTACTACCAAAAGCAGAACATTATATTATTATGATTCCTCTTGCTGCAGGATTTGGAGGACAAGCTTCACCCTGGTGGTCCATTTGACCCACTTGGGCTAGCCAAGGACCCTGACCAGGCTGCTCTGCTGAAGGTGAAAGAGATCAAGAATGGTCGGCTCGCGATGTTTGCCATGTTGGGCTTCTTCCTCCAAGCTTATGTGACCGGAGAAGGTCCGGTCGAGAACCTTGCGAAGCACCTCAGCGATCCTTTTGGCAACAACTTGCTTACTGTCATTGCAGGAACTGCTGAAAGAGTTCCCACCCTCTGATTCTGTTATCTTTGTCCCCGAGTTGCTGCTGCTTTTTATGCACTTTGTTGTACATCAAACTTATTGGACAATTCCCAAGCACTTGAACTTTGAAGGATTTAACCTCAAATTTGAAGTTTATCTTCCATTTCACTACATTCATATATAATTAAAATAACATTATGACAATAAATACTATCAAAATATAAATTAATTCAATATTTTATAAAAAATATTAACATATAATGTAAAAGGGAAATTAAAATTGGGAAAAATATTTTTATAAAATTAATACAATTAGATAATATTAAAATTAATTATAAATATAAAAAATATTTTAATCATAACATTATTTTTTATTATTTACTCTTTTTAGAACATGAATAATAAAAGAATAATGAGAAAAAATAAAAAATGAAAGAAATAAGAATAATGACAAAAAATATATTTTATTCAAAAAGTAGTAACACACGTACATGTCTAGGACATATTTTCACAAGCAACCAAAATATGACAATATATGTGTTACCGTGTATACATTTTTCTTTAATCATTGGCCAATGAGTGCATACCTTAAAATATTATATTTATATATTTTAAATATATATAAACAATGTTAGATTTGATAATATCGTGGTTAAATTTGTTGATTTTGAAATATCAAAGATAAATCTTGAATTTGGTCCAAGTCATGTAGTTCGACAATCAAATACAACTTTAGATACCATGGTATCGAGTATTTTAGAAGGCAACATTTGTCTTTGATTAAGTATTTATAATTCTATCATTCATCAAATTATAAATATAATTTAGGATATCTTATGACAAAAGTAATATAATTGATCATTTAATTTTGTGTCATACTTTATAAAATAATTGTACAATATATATGTGTGCCCACAATGATAAATTTTAATCCAATAAGTTCATGTTGATGACGGGGGACGATAATTCTTGTTTTAGTAATTTTTTTTATTGTCTCATTTATTTATGTTTTAAAAAAAATTACTTTTAACATTCACATCAATATATCTCATCATTATAACTGTGAATTTTCTTATAAGTTAAAATTATTTTTAGAATGTTTTCATTTTATTAAAATATTTTCTTCCTTTTTACTTCATTTAGTCTTGTATATTTTTTAGTTGTTATGACTTATAATCTATACAAATCATACTTGAAAGTTGGAGTTTTCTTTATCTCTAAAAGTTTATAACGAGATTATACTTTTGGATGATATTTTTGTCTATTATTTTTATTTGATGCTCTTGATTTTTTTTTGGTTTATGTTGATATTTTTTCTTTTAGATTTTCCCTTCTATGCTTTTACAAATCCTTTTTGGATTGTCTTTTGTCATGTCATTAGGAAATCTATCCATTTGGTATTGTTCTTTTTAGAATTTTAGGTTTGAGTAGCTGTATAAATCACTCTAGACTATTATATATATACCTTTTTTTTTTCTATGAGAGACAAATAGAAATAAATGAAATTGAGAAAATTTGGATGAAACAATAAAAGAAAAGAGTGAAATGGGAGATGGAGTTGGGCCTGCAGCCACATAGCCCAATACTCAGAGCATATATAAATGTATAAATTAGTTGGTGGGAATTGAACGTGCTACCAGTAGAAATGAAACCATCGGTTGGAAGAAGGCGCAGCCATGGAACCCCTCTGTTTAAATTTTCTTCTTTCTATTCAAGGCTTCGTTTTCATTCTCATTCTTCTTGCTTTCATCGCCATTTTGCCTCCCCTTTTCTTCCACTTCAGGCTCCGCCGTTTTCATCAGGTTCCAATACCAATCCCTTATTTTCCCGAATTCGCCGATTTTCTAATTTTGATCAGGATAGGAGTTGTCTCAAATTTTTTTATTTTATGCACCGATAAATTCAAGATGTGGTTGTTTACGAGCAATTATTCCCATTTGATTTGATTTGATTTGATTTTTTTAAATTTTATTTTGAAATTCCTTCCTAGATGACATCGACATTGGATAGGTGAAGGCTTTCTGAATTAATTGCATCATTTGATTTTTTTTTACATGTGAAAACATTGTAGCAAATTTTGAGAAACTAATACTACAATAAAGATCTGTCTTTCAAATAAAGAATTATGTGTGTGTATATATCTTAGCAAGTCCAGGAAATTTCTCCAATTAACTTCTATGTGATGATATTTGCTTGTGAACATTCGAGCTTGTGTAATATCTTTCATTATGTACACTGGACATGCAGTTAATCTATTTTCTAACTCTTTTTCATGTTTTTATGGCTTTGTGTTATTAATTATTTGAGTCACTGCTCGTGACTGAACCATTCGGAAATGTTTCCCATGCTATAAATCTTTGATTTGATATATATTAATCTAATCACTATGTGTTATAAATGAAAAGCATGAACATATAAATATGTAATTGCTTCAGAAATTAGGTCTATGTTTTATCTTCTTTTCATTTAGTCACGGTGAAGATGGTGGTAGGTATTATGGCTAGTTGGAGAGCAGTGTCTAGGAAACGCAGGAACAACTTAGTTTGGACAATGGTGCCGCTTTATTTACTTTGGTGTTTGTGGGGTGAGAGATATAGTAGAGCATTTGATCCAGAGCAGCGTTATGTTCTTAACTCAAAGGCCCAGGTTTTAAGGAAATTTTTTCTTCTTGTTGATTTACATATTTTCTTACTTTTCTGTATTCTTTTCCCCTTGCGGTTTATTTCAGTGGTAAAATTTCAGGCGTGATTGGTGCTTTCCTTTTAGTTTAAGCTTGCCTTGTTATCTCTCTTTCTCTGCACTTTTCTGTACTTCCTGTCTGTTTAATTTGTTTGTTATCATTAAAAGGTGTAAAAGCATATCATAATTTGCATATTCCCTAGATTTTAAGGTTACCTTTGTTTCCTCCAATCAAATTAATATGCAATCAGTAAGGCTGTTTGTTAAACGCTTACACTTTTTGCTAAGTGCAGGGATTTACTTTACTGAATTTCATGTTAAACCTAAACATGGAGGAATCAAACGTAAAATAGAGGTTGATACTTGATATAATTGTATGCATGTGCTCTAAATTTTCAAGGTTATTCTACTTGGTTGATGTTCACTATATGATAATATTGGATGGGCTGCTAAATGATTTAAATATATTATTGTTTCTAAATATTGAAGCATATGGCTTCTGGATACTCATTAAATATTTTTTTTTACAATTCTAACTAAGTCAATTTGTTTAATTCCTCGGTTAAAGGGGATACTTGTCAAATTTATAGGTCCTCAATTACTAGTACGACTTTAATATTATTTTTATCTTGCAGACGCAATTAAGCAAGTGTGGTTGGCTGAACAATCCTCCCCTTGTGTGTGCTCATGGTGGTGACTCAACTAATGCCTTCCCAAACACGGTGAGCATCTCTTCCTTTCTGTAATTGCTTTAGTTAGCTATTTTGCTTGGATTTCAAAAGACAAACTAAAGCTATAAAATTTGATTGCTTATACATCTTAGGGGGATATAATGATCTTGTTTCATACTGTACCTGGTTTCAAGCTTCCTTCGCTTTTTTCTCTTTTTGTGCCTTAGAACTTGAAATTATGCTAATGCTTGGCCAAGGCTAAATTAGCACAAGTTAAATCCTTATAACACATGATGAACTGGCTATGTAGATTACGATGACATTAAATTGATCATGCTTTTTTGTAACTTTTGGGATCTTAGTATTATTCTTGATTGATCTGTCTCTCTTTTATTTTGAGCAGATGTCTGCATATGGTTTTGCTCTTCGTTCTCAAGTAGATTGCATTGAAATTGACATCTCTCGCTCATCAGATGGAGTTTTGTTTGCACTTCATGACAGGTATTTTCATCTCATAATCATATGAGAACTTCCATAAAGGATGTGGTTTTCTCATTCATGTGTACTTTACTTCCATGAATGGTCTCAGTAGTTTTCTTAAATGCTGTGGTCAGATCATATAGAAATATTTTAAAAAACCCAATGCATGTGCTGAAAATTTGACATTCAAGGGTGTGATTGTTCCACATAATTTATTTTTTTCAGAAAATGTTTTTCCGGAAAATATGAAGATTTTCCAGAAAGTAAAGATATTTTGATGTTTGGAAAATGCGGAAAACATTTTATAGAAGTCATTTTCAGTGAAACAAACAAACCCTAAAAAGTAATCAACATCTTTTCATTTATACTCAATGTTGCTATGTCCAAGTCTTCTCATATTTTTATGTTTATCTTCATGTGCCACCTAATTTGTCATATTGTCTCATATAATTTGGTGGACTAAACATTAGATTAATACTATCATACAGGCATACATTCAGTTCTGGACATGGTTTTGGATTTTTCCTTACAGCTATACTGATTCTGATTTATTAGATTGCTGCATATTGGTGGGAGTTTGAAACAATGTTTTCTAATTACTTGATTTATTTGCAACATTATGACTCTTTATTCCTTTTGCCAACTCAAAAAATGGTGATTCATTTTTCTTTTCATCATTGCTGATTTTCTAGAGTGACGTGTTAAGGAAAAACATTTACTAGTAATCTAAGTGACTTTTTAAGTAAGCCGAAAGTGCATTTTGTGGGTGGGTAGTATTACTATTAGGAGTGCTTAACAAATTAACAAAATTATTTGTGTGTAATACTTGATGAAATAATTCCTTAGTCTTGTTGGAGTACAAATCTGGAATTTCTTCCTGCATCTGTATTGCAAGCTTATATTTCAGCTATATGGATACTTGATTTTTACGTTACACAGGCAGGGATTTGCAGCGAATATCTGGTAACAGCACTTCTAAAGTTGGGCACTTGAGATCAAACGAGGTGAAAATATTTCTGAATTGACTCTTATTTGGCTCCGTTGAGTTCTAAGGAATCCATTTGTACATGTATGACATATGTAACCTAATAATTGTGCTTTATGTATGTCATACATACAAGGAGCGAGACACAAACCAGAAAGAAAAAAAATAGTCAATTGAATTAAGATGTTTTCATTTCTATCTGATTTGACTGTTTATTTTGTTGTTGTTAATATTTTTATTTTCTGGCATGCAGTCTCCCCTTACTAATTATGATATTAAAATTTTAGGCTAAAGTACACAAATGGTCCCTCGACTGTAGAGCATTGTTTTATTGAGTCCCTCGACTATTAAAAGTTACAAAATGGTTCCTTGACTATATAGTGTTGCTTTATTGAGTCCCTCGACTATATAAAAGTTACAAAATGGTCATCCGACTATTCATATATTCCAAACTCGTCTTTTTCGCTTAAAAGATTGACGGATTGACAACAACCTGAGTTGAACGTTAACCCTCTTATTGTGATTTGATAAAATCTGATTCCAAATTCTCAAACGATTATCATATCTCAGCCAACAAGTTAACATTCAGCTCAGACTGTCGTCAATTTTTTAATGAAAAATGATGAGTTTGGAACATATGAGTAATTGGGTGATCATTTTGTAACTTTTAATAGTGGAGGACTCAACAAAGCAACACCCTATAGTCGGGGACCATTTGTGTACTTTACTCAAAATTTTGATGGTTTTTCCTTGTAAAATATTGGATTGGAGAAAATGTGCTTCCCTTTGGCTTAAGCTAGGAAATATTAATTTCTTGAAGAATTGCTTGATCACATAATATTTCAGTCTGAACAAGAAGATTCAATTTAACTCGTGAAGAATTCTATCTATGTATGAGGTCCTAATTGATTAGTTGGTTTTAAATTTTTTATTGGAAAAAATATGCTTTTTCATGATAGTAGATAGTATGATATATATATATATATATTTATGATATTGGGTGTATGAACTATGAAGAGGCGAAGCTCCACCTTCTCTCTAAAAATTTAGGCTTTTTCAAAAATTTCTTTATTTATCCCCTTCGAATCATTTAGATGGCGAGCCAGTTGAGAAGATCTGGTGGGAAGAATTGCGTTACAGTTATTATTTTCAATATTCCAGATTGTCTTCATTATCAAGGTCTTAGGTTATTGTTCGATAAATATGGCGAGGTGGTCGATTCTTTCATCCCTAGCAAAAGAAGCAAGGGAGGTAGCAAATTCGGTTTTGTCCGATTTTCTAGTGTGGAGGACGCGAGGAGGGCTATCATCTGTGCCGATAGATCTTGGATTCAAGATAAAAAGGTTAGATTTTTCATGGCGAGATTTCAACCTCGTGATGCTTTTTGGAGGAAAAAGTTTTCTGGTTCAAATTCTGCTGTGGTCAAGAGTAGTGAGGCGGATGTTAAAGAGGTGCCCATTATTGGTGTAGTTGACGAGGATAAGCTAATTACTCTTAGAGATAGTTTGGTTGGTTGGTGCAGAAAATTTATAAAAATGAAAGAGCTAGCTGCTATTATGCACAAGGAAGGCATATTAGGCCCGAAAATTATGAGGTTAAGTGGTTTAGCTATTTTGATCATAATTGAAGATGAAGAGAGTAGAGACTATACTCTAAAAAATCAGATTGGAGCGTTGAATAAATGCTTTGACAAAGTGGATTTGTGGTCGGAAAACTTTCAGTGTAGCAGCCGACGGGCATGGTTATCGTGTAGAGGGATCCCACCGTTTGTGTGGTGCCATTCAACTTTCAGAAACATTGCAGAAAAATGGGGAGCTCTTATCTCCATTGACATAGGAACCTTTAATCCTGGCTCGTTTGATAGGGCCTGTTTTCATATCATTACGAACCGCAAAGATCGAGTGGAAGAATCATGTGTTTTGAAAGTCGGGGAACAGTCTTTTACAGTATTTGTTTATGAGTTTGAACCTTGCTTTAGCCCAGATTCCGTCTGGGTTGATTCGTCTGTGTTGGAAACGTCAGTTGCCTCCCCATTGCCCACGGAGGGGGAGCTTATTGGTGTCTCGCCAGTTAAGCCTTCCGAGTTGGTGGTAGATGCTGGAACGTTTTCTCGAGTTAATCTTGATTCCACTAATATTAAGGAAGCTCAGCTAGAAACTCGAGCGTGTTTTGAAGGCACGCATACTGGTGGTGGAACGTGTGGTTCAGGTGCCGAGGAAGTAGGAATTGGTCCTTGTTCCGATGAGGTATGGGCTGTGGAAGTTGTGTCCCTGACAGTCCGTTACGGGATAGCTGCGCATGGGTCTTCTTTGGAGGTAGCTAAGGGGGCGCAAGTGGGGTCTAATGTGCATGGGCATAAGCTGCCGTTTTGTGATAACCCGACAAATTGTAATGGGGCATCTACGCTTGGTTCAGTTGGCCAGAGGAGTGCAGATCTTAATATTTTGGAGGGAGCTAGTGGGTTACACGTGGGCTCAGGTTTGGATGTGTGTGATGCTAGAGTTGATAGTGCATTTTCGAAAGATGGGCAACACATGTTTCTTGATGTTAGTGGTAGGCGTTTGGCTCCAATTAGAAATGTTGGTTCACGACAGACCAAGGTATTATTAAATAGTAATAGGTTCTTGGAGATCCCGAATGTTAGTTCGGTTAGTGGGACAATTGTGCAGGATTATGCCTGTCAAACTGGTGGCACTTTGCATGCCTTGGAGAGTGTTAGTAGGGTGCACGTTGGGTGGGTCTAAGGATGTAAGTAAAGATAACGTGCAGCTGCCAGTTGTGCCGTCCTCGACCATGCCTACTGATGGAACTAAGGTATTGGTGGTACACGAGGAAGTGCCTGCTGGTCAGGGGATGGGGCTATCGAAATCCGAGAAAGTGGATGGGCGTCAGAAACTAAGAGATTTGGAGGAGAGAAATGCTATATTTAGTTCTCTCCGAAATTTTCAAGAAAAATTCTCGGCCATCAAAGGAACCCTCGTTAGAGTCAAAGCAAGAATTCTCAGAGGAAGGTGCATCGAGAGGAAGTTTTTTATGATCTTGAAGGCTCTAAAGTTGGAGGTTCGAATGGTCTATGTCGTCAAGTCGAGCTAGAAGAGGCAACTAGGCGGAAGAGGCAGTAAGGCGGAATAAGATTCTTGTACTCTTCGTGTGGAAGTTCAGGGCTATTTGTTTTTGATCTTGGATTTTATGGTTTGAGTCAGCTGTGATATTCGGCCTCTACTTTAGTTGTTTTGTTTATGTGTTGGTTTTCGGGCTTAGTTTAGGTGTTAAGTCTGGTCAATCATTTTTGTGACTGTTGTTATAGCTTAGATGGATTTCGCTATGTTAGTGTTGCTGTATAGGGTTTTTCCGGCTGTTTTGGGTTGTTTGTTTATGTTAGGGAGGCGATTCTGGTTGTATCTTATGTTTCTTATGGTTAATGAAATCTTAAGGCACTCTTTTCCTCCTTCCGCTGATTAAGAAGCTTTTCTACAAGCTCCTTTAATCAAGAAGGAGGTTTTTAACGACGCCTTCAATTCCTATCAAAAAAAAAAAAAAAACTATGAAGAGGCTTTAAGCCTTTAACATTGTTTGTTCTGTATTATTTTCCGTTTCTGAAAATATAAATTTACTATTGGAGCTTAGTTAGTTTGTCCTTGTATGTTATGTGATTATTACAGTCGCAGCAATAGCTGGAAAATATCAGCAAGAGATGCTGTGTTGTATTTAAATGTTTCATTTTTATTTGCTTTGAAAAAAGGCACGGTTAAACATTTGAAAAGTTATTTTAACAGCTATAGGTGATGCTTTACCTTTCCCTCTACCTAGTTCTGTTCGCATGTTTTCATGCTCATGTATATTTTTAAACAGATTGTCTTGTTATGAAAACAAAAAGGTTAAATAGCCTGTAAAATAAACTTGAATTGTTGCCTTCTCATTTTAATGACTTTTCCTTTTCTTGTTCTTCCTTTAAGTAAATTGGATTTATTTATTTTGTTTCTTGAATTTATTTTTCAAACGTACATGTTCTTTGAATTGGAAATAAGATAAGGACCTACATATCTAGGGAATACTTGTCATCATTCAACACCAACTCATTAGCCCATGCTATTCTATAGTTGTTAACGGTGTAGCAGTTAGTAACAAGACACTATGCTTTTCAAAATTTAAGAGCTCATAAGCTTTCACACCCTAACACACATTTTGTATAACAAGTTTCTTTGCCTCCACTTTGCACTTTTAATTTTTTCTGTGTATGCAAAATGATTACATTGTTCACCATTCGAACTTGATTGAATTTCAGCCTCCAAATTGGTCTCATTTTCATGAGTGTTTCTTTGAACTTGTTTTATAAATTGGCATGCTATTGCTTAAACTTCAAAGAAGTTCTAGTTGTTTAAGAAATACTAGAGATAATCTTAGTTAGCATCCAATAGATGATTGGTGCACTTTTCTTAGTTTTCTTATTTTAATAATTGTCTGGAGTTAATAATATCATATATGGGTTTTAAGTCCTTGTAAGGTAAGTGTCTTGCCAAAAAACTTGTCAACTGACGAGGTAAGTAGGTGAAAGAAACAAAAAACTTGATTTAGATAATTTATTTAGGTCAGAAGTTCTTTGGTGGATGCTTTTCCATTGTAATATTTATTTGTTCAGTAATTTTCAGTCGGTATCCATATAAAAAGACAAATGTCTAACTTTATTTTAAACATTCAAGATTTCTTGGTCCATTATAATAGTCCTATTAATATACTTCTAACAACTTATTTTTCGTCAGTTTTCATTGTTTTATTGTTTCGGGAATCCTGGAAAACAATTCTCCTTTTCTTTCTCTTTCTTCAGCCCCGTTTTCGTTCAAAATTTAACCATTTTTTCATAAAAGCCAGAATATGTTGTGGAAATGAGGATCTCCTAATTGGCTTGAGTCATATTTGTTCAGACTTTACTGAAGCGTGGAGAACTTGGAATTGTATTGATTTACGTAATTTTTAATAACGGTAAAAATTCTTATTTATTTTTCAAGAGAAAGACCTTGAATTTGGACCATATCTCCTTTTCTCGTAAGAAATTGAAATAGAATTTGAAAAATTAATCTTAGTTAATGGAGAAGTCATGGCAAATTAGTTCTTAGTATTCAATTTAATATGAACCATTTATTATGAAGTGAATATTTGTCTTTGTTAGCTTGATCGATCAAATGAATAATGTCAAGAGAGGGAGTGAATTGACTCTTTTAAAATTGTGGAAGCAATTGAAAAATAGAAATAATTTACACAATGATCTAGAGTGGTTTGATTTCTGAACCGAGTATACATACACTACCTTAGCTATCCACATTAAAATTTTTCTCAAATTCACTAAATTTTTTTACCTTTGAGTATAGGTGTAAACTTACAACAATCCCTTAAGGTTTATACCTTAGAACGCCCTCTCAAAGAGAAATACAAATTAACTAACTGGAAATTTCCTCAAAATGATTTAATGTTTGCAAAGATACTCTTTGATGTTGGTATATCTTCTCAAGGATGTTTGTCATGGTTGTGATGCTTGGGGCTTATTTTTATACCCTCTCTATGGTTACTAGCCATTTGGAGCCTTTGTGGATGCAAAAGGGCCGTTAGGAGCATTTATGACACAAGGGATCAATTAATAAATTTTCAAAAATATGATCGTTGCCAGCCAAGGGATTGATCCTTTGAGGGAAGGGATCGATTCTTATAGAAGGGACTTTAAATTATTTTTGAGATATTTAATTAATTCCATAGACATTTTTACAATTATTTGTTATGTCAAAATATTATAATTCAAACTTCAACAGTCTTCCACCTGAAGTTGTAATTAAGAAAAAACTAGAAAAGTATTCCAATGGAGGGGAGCTGGACCCCATGGTTGATTGGGTTTCTTTATGTTGGCGAGGTATGAATTTGATTGTCCCGTATAATTTTGTTTTTGCTTTAAAATGAAACAAGAAGGTATTTTACCACTAGCAGCAGTTAATGCATCTAACCTTTTGCACTAATTTTAGTTGTTCACTGATCCTTATTTAATTTTAATATTTTCCCAGAAAAAATGATAACCTACAATAAAGCAGAATGGTTCTTTTGTTTGTTAGTTATGTTCTTTTCAAATTTCAAATTTCTGTGGTTTACTGCCGTGACAGTTCAGAGTAATACTGATTTTCTTTAATCTTTTGCATGATTTATTATTGAAACTGTAAAATGTTAATCTCCAATTGAAGGGAAATTCCATGGGACCATTCTGGTTTTCTTATATCTATCTCATATAAGGAAAGCTGTTTATTAGTAATGTTGATTGAGATTGTATGTTTTGTTTTGTAGATAAAAGAACTAGATGTCTATCATCATTCTGGTAATTCAAAGATACCTACAATTGAAGATGCTTTGACGGTATGTTCAGGATAGTGTTTCATCTGCCATACTATATTCTACTATTGGTGGTTTCTTCTATCAAAAGGTAAATGATGAATATCTGATTATGGTTCATCCGGATAGTTGATATCAACATCAGTTAGGCAGGTGATTCTAGATGCCAAGGTGGGGCCTCCATTATATGAAAAGGGGCTTGCAAAAGATATTCTTTCCACTGTGAGTTATTTCCACTGCAGTTATTTTCTTTTATCTATTGTTCTGTCATGACTAGTTTTTCAATGTGATTGTGACACTGTATAATAGTTCATGAGGTTTTGTACAAGACAACGCATGGGAAGATTACAGTTTTACCTGCTTGAAAGTTGATTTAGGAAACTGTAGGAGACTGTCTGTCTATATCAATGGAAAAGATGAATTGAAATTTCCAAATAAATTTAAGTATAAATGCTTGAAGTATTATACTGTTTTATCGACCTAGATTTCTTAATTCTAGGCCATTTTGCTTAAAAGTTTTATTGTAAAAAATTTCAGGTTGAGAAGATTCGGTGCAAGAATTGCCTCATTTGGGCTAAAAGCGATAGTTTACTGAGGGACATAATCAAACTCTCGTCAGATGTTAAGGTGAGACGAATTGGACTGTTTTGAGTTATTTTGGATTTCCCCCCTATAAGAATAACTACTTTTGGAAGGGTTATTGCGATGCCTTATGAATGGCTATCTTACATTGGCATATTGTGACATGCTTGATGACAATCATATTTGGGCTATGGAGATGGGCAATAGCTGATTTGATTTGACTAATCCTTCCAATTCATTCAAATTTTGGCTTACTAAGAAGTCAGACCAGTTGTTTCAAACCTAGGATTCCAGCTACCATAGAGAAACACAAAGAACCCTTTACCTTGTGCAACACGTCCTTTCACATATGTGGCCTAGGAACTCGAACTCTTTCCCTTCTACTCGACTTTTGTTTCCTTCCTTTTTCCTTCTTTTCTCACTGACCAGTTCATCTGTGTTGCAAGTTCTCATAGATTTGTGTTGACATATTGTGCTTCATGTCATGTCTTTGTGAAATTATAGGATGTCTTGACTTTTCTTGCAGGATCCTAATTTGGCTTTTAGAAAAATATCAGTTCTGTATTACAATTCGTGAACTCAATATGGATACTGTCTAGGGGTGCTTTTGCTTTAATTGTGTTCCATCTCAACAAAGGCTATATAATGTGGGAGCCGTTAAACTTAGCTTCTAACCACTCACATTCAATCGGTTTGTGGATGAACTCACAGGTAGGCTACATTATTATGGCGGATCCCCATTCTGGGGCTCGAACTAGCTTATTTAGAATGAAAGGGGCCAAGGTGACAGGCGTATACCACCAATTGATTAATGAAAGATTGGTTAAGACTCTGCATGGGTATGTAACTCATATTGAGCTAACTATTGGTGTAATGTAATCAATGTTGTATACAGTATGCAATTGTGATCCATTGCTTGAGATGTTATGGTCTCAACAGGAGGGAGAAGAAGGTATATGCCTGGACCGTCGATGATGTTGAGTCCATGACGACGATGTTGCATGCGCATGCGGATGCCATTATTACTAGCAACCCCACTTTACTTCAACGTACCATGCAAGACAAAAGAACACAATGCCTTGAAGAAGGTTTTTCTTTAACACGATGACAATTCGTGTTTGTTTTTCAGTATTTGATGGTATATGCTGTAAACTAATCATGCAGAGAGTAGAATTTAAACCGTGAAGCGCCAATGCTACTTAATTATCGAAACAATAAATTTATCGATTTATATCATAGATTAAACTTTTAACATTTTTTCGGTACTATATGATTACATCACATGAATGAAACAGTAATATATGGGAAAAGTTAATTAATACTTGATTAAAAAAATGATTAGAATGTATAAACGTGGGAAATTTAGTATCTCGAGTTAAATCATAATATAAGAAAAAAATATGAATTCTATGTAAAAAAATAAAATAATTAAATTCAATAATAATTTTTTTATATGTTATTATATATATATATATATATAGTACTGTATTTTGCATATTCAAGATAAATTATCATAATTTGGAATGAGAAGATGAGAAAAGAAATATGGCGATTATGCTAAATTGATGCCTAATTACATCACAAGTATTATACTAAATTGTTCCTTTTATTAGTCTTTTCTTTGCCTCTGTTGCACTTAATCATCTAACGAACGAACCCATTTATTACGCAGCTAAAATTTCATACAATCACGTTCATTTATGAATTTATTTGAAAGTTATATATATATATTTAAAAATCTACTATTTTATCTTGTTTTTCACCAAATTAAATTAATGGGTAAGCTAAATATTTAATTACGTAGTTTTTTTACGGTTCTGTTTTAGTCATTATACTTTTATTTTTAAAATCATTCTTAAAGTTATGTTTTGATTCTGTTTTAGTCATCCGCTATTTAAAAAAATTACAAAATTGCTAGTATGATTTTTTATTATTATTCTTCAATGAAGATATAATATTATCTTATAGTGATATGTTAATATAACTTAATTTTTTAATAGCGGATGGCGAAAACAGAAATGAAAAATATAATTTTAGATATGATTTAAAAAAAAACAGTTAGGTGATCGAAATAAAATTATGGTAATAGTATGGTAACTAAATACATAGTTTACCCTAAATTAATTTCACTTCATCTCAAGTTGCAAACAAGCGGCTGCCTGTCGGTTAAGGAAAAACGGTGCTTTGCTCTCTTCTTCTTACCTATTTCCCACGTATTTTGTAAATAAAGAATCACAGTTTTTTTCCTATCATTATGGCAATGAAGGTTTGGCTCAACAAAAAGATCGTGGATCCTCTTCTCCAGATCCTCCGCAAGTAAGCTATACCTTACAATTTCATTCATATATTTCTATGTATAAATCTGATTGCTCATTGCTTTGCACTTACAGGGGAGCAGAACCCAGGCAGTTGGCCTTCTCTGCAGCGCTGGGGTTCACTTTGGGAATTTTTCCAATATGCGGTAATATTTCCCTTTTTTGGTTCTTTGTTTTTTCTTTTGATTGGTTGTTGATAATATTATCTGAAGCAAAATGAAAAATGCTGCAGGGGTTACAGTTTTGCTTTGTGGGATGGCAATAGCGTTGTTGGGATCTCATTGCCATTCTCCAACTGTCATGCTTGCTAACTTCTTGGCTACTCCGATCGAGTTGAGGTGATTTATTCTTCTGTTTTCATTCTAATTTTTTTGTTCCCCCTCCCTCCTTTTTTGGATTGCTAAGTTACTTTTATTTCACTTTGTTTTATCTATGGATGTATCTTCGTTGTCGTCTAGTCTGGTGGTGCCCTTCCTTCGCTTTGGTGAAATGTTATCTGGTGGACCTCATTTTCCCTTCACTTCTGATGCTTTGAAGAAAGTTTTGACTGGGCAAGCTTCGAGTGAACTCCTCTTTAGTATCGCCCGTGCTGTAAGTATCCATTTTCTACGCCTACCTTATTCCACTTCTTTTAATGATATGCTTGTCCCTCCTTGCACTTTATTCGATTCCATCTTCTTGATTTGGTTTTCCTAGATTGGCATGGCAATTTTGATATAATTGAATAATAAATTGTTAATTGAACCAAATTGAGCTTAGAAGCTTGAAATTTCAGTGATAGAAGGTTTCCCCAGAAACCCCTACTTTATTTGAATGGTGTATGGGCGAAAGTAGCAATCATGAATTAGTGTTGAATCAATTAGCCATCTGAATTTGTTAAGCTTATTCTTCTACCTTAACATGTTAATGTGTCCTCATCATCTATGTCTGATTGTATTTTCAATAATCAGGTAAGAGGCATGTGTCTATGTGATAATTGATTTTTCTTCCCAAGTTGTCTGAATGGAAATTTGCTTGCGTACACATGTTTTAATATGAAACATGGAAATGTTTTTGGTAAAGGTTTATATATTTGACTTTCTTGTGAGCATAAATCTCCAATCCCGTTGGCAGAAAATCAAGCATCATCTATGTGGCATTTATCATAACACTGTCTAGAAATAGAGATGAGTGTGAGCTTGTCATACTTGTTCATTTCTATGTGAGAAATTTAAAGATGATTTTTTCTTTATTTAAATTTTACTACTTTTTGAAGCGGCTAGTACGTTTCTATCCACCATTATAGGCTGTGTGATTATGTACGAGTGTATAATTAAATATTATTTTACCAATTGGTAAGTCTCTCATGTCTGCTGTTATCCTGTAGATATAGGGGATTGGCAAAACTCTATGCAAAATTGAACGCATTTTCTTAACATGAGTTTTCTTGTTTAGTTTATGCTGGAGCTTGTCCTGAACATAAAACAGAACATCATTCTTGATCTTCCAGCACATTGACTAAACTTATTTTTAAAAATGTTTACTGCCGATTCTTGGCTGACGGCTTAGCATGATATTTGTTTGTTGAGGTTTCATGATATGCAGCTGATGTTGCAAATAATTGGTGTTGTCAATGGTTTCCTCTCCTTTCATAGTTTAAATAAGGGTCAATTACATATTTTCTGCTTGAATTATAGCTAAATGTCAATTTGGCGTCTGAAGAAAATAAGTTTGCAAATACATACACCAACTTTCATTCCCTTGTGTAGACTGAACACCTCACAAACTCTGTTATTCAAATGGGGGGACATGATAAGAACTAGAAATTGGAGTTAGACAAATGGCACGCCGAATCATCTGTTGTTTGCCTCATCTTGATTAATAGAGTTATCTTAAGGTGCAATCTATTTAACGGAAGCAAAGATCGAGTGTCTAACTGCCAATTTTCAAACTTTAGGTACCAATTTGAATATTTGATCCATAGTTCAGGCTCCAAATGTGTCATTAATCTCATAAAGATGATACGCATCTTATTGTGAAGATCTATAAGGTTTATCCTATGTGCACAGGTTTTGCAACAAAAACTGAAATTTTATGATTTGAAAGTCTGCTGTGTGTGAGAGAGAGAACTTTGAAGAAAGGCTGAATCTATTAGATGCAGATTGTAAAGGATCTTGTAATTGAGAACATTATTTTAAGTTTGTTTTTAGGCGTTTTCCCCTCTTTAAAAAGTGTATTCATGGTATTCTATGATTGTTGCCACATCTCTTATCTGACATCGGCTTTAATGTTGAAGAGTCCAAAAACTATGCACCTATAGACAACCTATCCCAGAGTATAATTCGGTCATGATCATGAGAGATACAAAAATCGGAGAAGACGGAGGAGAATTGGGAAAATTGGAAATAGGGTTAGGGATTTCAAATGAGGAGATTGGTACTGCCAGCAGTGAAGGGAGTCATGGCAGCAACAACCAGCAGCACCTGCAAGGGAATCAAAATGTTAGATACAACTGTATTGCCAGTTGGTAAATGGGATAGGGTTGGTACAATATAAAGATATAAAGCAATGTACTAGGTAGGTCTTTCCTTATGATTGAAATGAATGAAATCTCAGTTTTCTTGAATTCCCTTTCTTCTCTTCTTTAATCTCTATTTTCTCTATTTTCTTCGATTACTCTTCTTCTATTTTCTTCGATTACTCTTCTTCTTTCGCAGTGTCATAACAATTGGTATCCAGAGCCACAACTCCTGACAAAGCAATCAAAACTATTATTTTAAATTCCCATAATCTTTTCATGCTATTGGTAGTCACTTCCGAGCTGCAACCTTCATATGTGCAACTAGTTAGAATTGTACCAGGGAATCTAATCTCAACATCCTCTTTGACTTCTACTTGATCTTTACTGCCTTTAGTGTTGGCTTCCCCTCCTTTTATGACAAATTCAGTTTCCCCCATTCTTTTTGTAGTGTAGTTTTTAACATTCTGCTCTTTTCTCCAAATTGACATTAGTATAGTTTGAAGTGGAAAGGGCCCTTTTTTACCCTATAATCTATATGCTACAAATACGATTATATATGCTTTTAGGTGATGGAATTTTATCAAAAGATGTCATTGTGGACTTTATGCAATTGCACACTAGTTGAGAGTTGAGACTTGTCTTATCAATGTAGAATTAAATTTAAAAACCATCCTATGGAAATTGTTGCAGTTGTTGGGATGGCTTGTATCATGACCTATTATTTTGGTCACACTCTACGCGATATTTTTGCCAATTTTCAAGTTTGTCGTCCCCAAGTTCGGGAGTGTTCCATTGAGCCCAAGGAAACAACATTATTCACATTCAGAAGTTGGGCTCAAGGCTAGGTAGGTTTGACTCTTGTTGTAACTTTGTATATTTCTTTCACAGAATGCATTGACAGGAAACTGCAATTATACATGTTTCTAGCCTGATAATATGATAACTCCGTAAAAATGTCATATTTGAGACCTTTTCAATTAAGTTATTGACTGTCTAAAAGCCCATTTAGGATCATATAGATGCATTTAGGAGCATATGGTTGCATGTGGTGAAATTTTGTTTGTCGCGACATTTTATTTTGTAATCAGTGCTGCATTATGGGGAAGATGTTTTTCTAGTGATGTGCAGGATTTGGGAGCAAGGAAAAGCAAAAGGGGAATACCGTGACAAAAGGAGACTGTTGAGCAAAATGCAAATGCCGAACTGGTTGGCATTTCGAGAGCGATTAAAACGAAAGAAATATATTTTTAGTAAGAGCCAGCTGTCACGGCATACAAAAGTGCTTTATGCAATCAGCATTAAAGGAGGGGTCAATTACCATCTTTGTACCAACTTTCACATAAAAAGAATAAACTTTAGTAAGAGTCAGTTGTCACGGCATAAAAAAGTGCTTTATGCAATCAACATTAAAGGAGGGGCCAATTACCATCTTTAACACAAAAACCCTAGGTTCATTCTCCCCTATAAATAGAAGATGAAGCCTGACTTTTTGAAAAAAAAGGGAGAGAGATTTTTAGACAGCCGCCAAGAGCCTAAAAATTCGGAGAAAAAGTTCTTCGTCAATTCCATTTGTCGTGGCATTCCTCCGTTGACAGGTTAGAGGGAGTGGCGTTCTAGGCGTCCGAGAAGAGCTAGTTCGCTAGGGGCAGTTCGTGGTGGTCGAGGAGAGCATCCAGCAGTGCACGTTGAAGGCTTTTCCTCCTTCCCTTAGTTATTTGCTTTCATATTTTGTTATTTGGGTTGTAAGGAACGAATGATACTTGCTTTGTGCTTGTTTATTTCGAACCCCACCATGAACTAAACCTATTTGGTGGGAGTTCATTTTGGATATTTAAGTTTTGCTTTAATGAATGATTGTTTTTCTATGTTATTAATTGTTTTGTTTATGGATCTTAATGCCTTAAGGTTGTAGGAGCTATAAGAGTAGCAATTCCTTAGGAGATTACTAAGTGTTCGAGAGAATATCTAAGTAGCACATCCTTAGTATTCGAGAGAAACTAGGGAGGAACCACATAAGCAAGGGGTTCTAGATAGTAACTAGGCCTAATCCACCTTAGAGATAAGGCTAGGATTTCATTCGACTAAAAGGAATTGTGCATGAGCGATAGGTTAGATGTTAATGCTGCCGCAAAAAGGTATTGCCCAGACATATCCTATTATCTGGACCAATAGGATCCCTGCAGTAGCTAACGCCAATCGGTTTTGCCAAGGCATCTTCAATCTGTCGAGTCCCTTAACTAGAGATAGCATAGGGCACCCTTAGTAAACTCTGTCGGGCAGTTAAGACATAGAAGTAAGACCATTCTGAGAAGTAAACTTAGATTTTCCTAAGTGACTCCTATCACTCATTCCCATAATAGCTTGTCGTGTGAGGAGTCTAAAGTTCTTATAAGCAAACCCAGTATTTACAGTTTATTTTGTCGTTACATTTTCAGTTGTTTATACTCAGCACGATTCAATTTGCCATAACATATCCATCTGCTACTACCTTATCACCATTCTATTTTCGCAACATCCATCTCATTTTGCCACAACATTATCATTTGTTTATACCATTATTAACTTTACTTAGGTGACAAAGTAAAGTGCCGTGACAAGTTTATTTGATTTCCCCCAATCCCTGTGGAGAACGATACTCACTCATCATTTTATTACTTGTTCGATTGTGTATATTTGCACACATATCCGCACCATTTATAGTACTCATACCGAGCGGACATAATACTTTGTTATATATAAGTGACTTCTGGGAGCTTGATCCATGAATAAAGAATGTAGTTTATGAGCTTTACTGTGTAGAGTATTGTTAGTGAGCTTGTATGCATCTGGATATGTATATTACATTACTTTATAGTATCATATTACAGTATGATATATTATTTTATAGTGCCATATTACAGCAGTGAAATTCTACTTGACTAATGGATAATGAGAAAGTTTGGTCGTTGCTGAAATTGATTTTCATATTTCAACTAAAAAAAACTAAAGAAAATATAAAAGACGTTATCATTGTAGCTCTATTAACTTTTTTTTTTTTTTGGAATTGGAATCTTGTGGATGTCCATCAACGAGATACTTGATGGTCGTATCTTTCTCTGTCATGGAATTAATCAGAAATTTGATTGCCAGTGGAAGAATGGTTGAAGTCAATGAAGAGGGACTTTGGAAAATATAAATATATATAGCCAATTAAACATCAATTCATGTTGGATAAGGATATATTCGATTTCTAAGGTTATTTAGATAATTTTAGAGCTTCGTATATTTTCTAATTAAATTAAAATTAAAATATTATTTTTTTCCGAATAAAAAGTTACTTTTATGTTAATTTAGGTCAAATAAGTAACTTGACCCTCAGACAAGTGAATGTTGGATATTTATAGTAAGAAGATAAGGTTGTGCAGTCCGTGGAATCTCCAGTGGGAATCCACAGCTAGCTGAGTAGAAAAAGGTTAAGCAAGATCCGGTGAAGAAGCACAAAACCAGGTCTGGTCTAGTATGTTCTGGTTCTTTCTCCAATACAGTTAGGGATTGATACATGATTTTATGTTAAGACGTGCGAATTTAAAAAATTATATTAAAACTTTAGACAGTACGGAATTATTAAATTTAGGAATACGAGATTAGGTCGTCAATTAAAAATATAAAAAATTATTTAGATTATATATGCATTTAGATGTTTTAGAGATGTGACCGCACCCCTCTTCCGGTCCATCCCTAAGCACAATACATGGCAGGCAGGCAGCAGCGGGATTTACCATTTGATTCGAACAAATATCACCTTCGTTACCTGACTGAACTCCTCCCAAGCTTCATAGCAGTGAAAAGAAAAGTGAAAAACAGAGTGTGTGATTGAATGCGTACTGTCTTTATTGGCGAGGAAAAAGCACATGGATTAATAATTCAAAGCCAAAGGGAGAGTTGTTTTGTTCCACATGGAAACATCCATGTGAAGCCATTTCTTTTCGTTTCTGCTCCATTTGGTCCCTTCACTGCTCGTTTTCACATAATAACCACGTTCAACACAACCACTTATATATATTTTAACATATAGTATATAAATAAATATAAGGAATAAAGAAATCGAGACAGATGGTGACGGATTGGTCGGTGTCGGAGTCTTGAAACTTTGAATTCCCAGAGTTGGAAGCAATAGGCAAATGATGGGACATGGGGCTCACAAATGTTTCCTTCAACAATAATTGTCAAACATAAATTTCATATTCCATTTATATAAAAAAGAAAGATCTTCCTCCTCTATAAATATAATCATTTTCCACAGAGAGATTTATTATTTCTGCAATACAAACAATGAAGGCCAAGTTGCCAGCACAATTCATCCTATTATGTCTCTTAACATTCCATCTATTTTCTTCTTCTTCAATGTTGCTGACGGGAAGGAGATCCCTAGATCAGATGCCATGGCCTCACCACCACAAAGACATATATCCCAATGCAAAGGTAATATTATACAAAAAATGGTTTTGGTTGTTGAGTATGGCAAAACAACTAAGGAATTGATCATGGTGTGCATGTATGCAGGTAACACTTGATGAATCTAATGAGCATACGGATGATGATGAGAATGTTAATTACCACAGAGATTATCATGGGGTCACTACTCATCCAACTCCAACCCCAAAACATCCCAAGCCATAGAATTTTATTTACGACTTATAAGCCTCTCATGTAAGCACTGCAATGATGCTCAAATATGTACCTCATCTGAAAATCAATACATGGTTGATTTTTTTCATCTAGCTAAGTTAATTGAAAGTATTCAAACTATTCAAAGATAACAAAAAGTGAAATGTAAAGAGAAAGATGGTTGGTAACAAGATGTTAATGATGTGAGATTTTTATATAAGATTGCATGAAAAAATCCCTTTCATTGTGTAACAATAACGGATGATATGCAGATGCAATCAAACAGAATGCAGAGACAACATTCCGTTCACATACTGCTTTCTGACCTGCTTATACTTTTCATGCAATGTCATATAGTTTGCAGTAACATCGTCGTATGATACCTCACTACAGAACTTCGATTTCCTATCCATGTACACATATCTTTTTGTGTTCGACATATACCGGGAACATATCTTTTATTCCTGTCGATTCGACTTCGCAATCCCAATCATGTCCTTCAACATTTTCCCCATCTTGATTCAGATGTCGCAACCATCTTATCCGTTGAAACGAGTCTACATTCCTCTCAATAGCTACTTCCACACTCTTCAATGCTTCCCAAAACCTCGACTTTCTGCTAATTTTGTCGATCAAATTGCTGAAAGTTGTTCTTTGGCATAGATCAAGCCAGCTATATGTGTCCGATTGCGAAACAGGGGCAGCTACCAAACATGCCTTCCGAAATGTAGGATCAGAGTTACCAATTAGACTGATAACTATATGCAGTAGCCTGATTGTAATGGCATTTAGAATTCCAGATAAAGACTTAAAAGAAGGATGACGATGATATTGAGTACGGTTCCAAGAAAACAATGCCACATGTATAAACCCCTCCCACCTGTGTAAATGAAGGAAATAGTGTATAAGTTCTAACGTCATATTATAAATATTTACCACTTAACCACATAAAAACTGAACTCTAATTAAGTAATACAACATGAATGTGGCCAAGCAATGCATAGCATATGTTGCTGCCAGCATCTCCAATTTGGAGCGTCCGGAGTACCCCTATCCCAAAGAAAAAGAAAGCACCAAAAGAGTAATCAATTACAAATAGCATCCAAGTAAGATACGTCAGATTATAGAATTATGGAAGAAAAATCAAATGTAATTAATCCAATCCACTCAAAATCATCAACATCAACTCAATCATGACAATCAATATACAAAGAGGTGTCCAGAGACATTGACGTCCCACGTACTATTATATCTGAAGTCCATGACTAAATAATTTTGTCAACATGGGTCACTCCACATGCAATGTTCAACTATCAACTTCCGAACAGTCACTGCAATCAATCAAAATCAGTCTCAATATATTTAGGAATTTCGAATGAAAGATAGGAAAAAAGGATGTTATTTTTTCATGTTAGAAACTATAAATATCAACAACCATCAATTTCTATAATGAATGTCTATAATTTGGATAGTTGTTTTTTATCAACAAAAAAAATGTATAATTAAATTTAGAAACAATGAGAATTAGGGAAAAGTAAATAGCTTCAAAAGTCCAACTCTAAATTACTGAGAAAAACCTTGAATTGCTGCTAATCTAGTAAAAAGTGATATAACCTGACCTTAAATTAACTAGAAGTTGAAAAAAATCCAAGAATCACCCAATTGTTTCATCATAAAATAGTCATAGATTCAGAAAAACAACTATCCAAATTATCATCACGAAAACAAAAAACAATTTTCCAAGTTATTATTCAATGTCATTGTAGTCAAAAGGTGACTCGTACTATAGAAACCTAAGTTCTCCATATTAAATGATACGGCAAACCAACATATACACCCACATTGACAAAACAATATCATCATTCGTTTTCTATAGCTAAAAGCTTTGATATTGCTTTTTCCCAGCAAAAGGTCCAAACAGAAGGTAACTATCACCTGGGCACATGTTGCAATCAGTTTGGCATTAAATAAGAAATTAGATCCTTGCCATGTGCACCAACAAGCGAAACACCGAAGGCCAGAAATAGGGACTACCTCACATGTCAAATGTCTAATAAAGGAACCTAATCACCAAAAAACTAGTAATCAAGGGTACTTTTTCTATCAATTACTTCACATACAAAATTTTCCAACAGGTAATCAGCACATCAACTAAATCTATACTGAGAGAAAGAAAAAGGATGTTGGAGTGGTGTGTGGTATATATGATATAAGTTTGTTACTCGGCTTCAATTCATAGAGTTTTGGTAATGACTTGTTATATCTTAAATGTTAACATTTTTCATTGCTTCTTCCACAAAGGAGACAAACTGCAAAAAAATCCCAAAAATTAGAAAAGCTATATAAAACCATGTTAATTAAGTAATTTATTACCACAAAAAGATAATATAAAATTATAAAATATTCCCTCATTTTTTAAGGCACGTTGTTCTCGTGGAGATACAGTAATCTTAAAAAAAAAGCTGCAGCACAAAAAATAGAAAAAAGATAAAATAAACAAAAATACATAAAGAGAGAACACATACAGACCCTTTATGAAAATTTAACACAACCTTGTACAAGAAATTAAAACTCTTAAGATGAATTATCTTGCAAACTGCAATAACGCCTAATGCATTTATTGTGTCTGATGATGATGTGGGTAATATTTTCCTAGCCAAATCATAAGGAAACTAGTGAAGTAGGTTTCAGTCTGTCATAGAATATATAGATAGCATGCAACACTAATATCATGAGCTAATCTCAGAAATTAAAATGATTAATCTACATTAAGCAATAAAAATATTCGGTGAAGAGGCATTATCATTTAGGATGGAAACAGAAATGGTTCATGGAAATGAAACTTTGACTCATTAGAATTAAAGGAACACTTATCAAAAGGTAACTTATTGGAACACTTATCAAAAGCTAACTTACTCAAATGATGGTTCAACCTCAACTCCAAGAGTTAAGTGCAAGGAAAACCCAACAGATCCATCTTGCTTATCATAATGTGTACATGCTTCGTTAGGAAAACCCCTGGGGATGTATAAGACATCACCTTCATTAAGCAACAAGTGATAACAGTCTCTTGCATCATCAATGGGTTCATTGTTTAGAATGTTACAAGGGTCATATAATCGAGGTAATTGCCCATTTGGCCTAGAAAATATTTTCCACTTCTTAGATCCAAAAATTTGGCAGACAAACACACAATGGTCATCATAATGACGAGCCAATCCTTGAGAATTAGGTGAGTTAAGTACATATTGGCACCTGCCGATGGTTGACCAAAGATTGAAGCTAATCTGTCAACAATAAAGGCAAGCCTTTCAAAACGGAATTCCATTCCACGCAAAGCCACTGTATAACCATCATTATATGCTTGTTGACATTTTAAAATATCATCTAAACATAAAACGTGTGGAGTCCTGCCACGGCAAGAGCCTGAGCTTTCTTGAAAAAAGCGCACCTCTTGTTTTAATTGGTTATCTGTTCTTAGAACCCGTATGTCTTGTTCATTGATAATAGGGCAACCCAATTTATTCCTAACCTCCTTCAGGAAATTAAGGATGTCTAACTCATCTGAATCAATAGGAAAGCAGGAAATTAGATCTTGAAGGATAGAAGAGAGAACAGAAGGAAACGAATCTTTAAAACAAAGAGATTGCATAAAGGATGTGAATATTTCATCCACCTCCAATTAAGCACTCGAGGGTCTTCTTACAACACAAGGTAAGACCTCCCACTGGCTTAATCTGAAATATTTGAAATCACCCTCACTAAGCCAAAATATCCTTCTTTCAATATTATTACTGTACATAAGGGCTGCAAATTGATCAGCATTAATGGAAAGCCTAAAAATGCTTTCTGCTAGATTACTGATGGTAATATTGCTGAAATATAAGTTCATCCCTTGTCCAGCTCCTAAAAGATCACCGGTTAATATTTTTTTGTGAGCTTCTCTCCTTGCTTCTTTCAAAGAGACAGAAAAACATTCAGATAGGTTGCCCGGGATCTTTCTTAATTGCTCAATGTTGCATGTGTTTATGAGAACGATGACAGCATTAAGAAGTAAAATTGGAAGTTTACCTTTCTGAAAGAATATCCTAAGAGAAGCAATATTTATATCATCTCCAGTGCTTAAAGAAATCAGTATTGATGATCTCTGAACCTTAAGGAAAGCAATTAAGTAACTCAAGTTATAATTTTAACAAATCTACAAGCAATATATGCAAATATATAGAGCCTAGCTATGAAAACATCTTTCCTGGGAAAAATGAAGTGACAAAATAATATTTGGGCTCTTCTTCTAACATACTGATAAAACATGCCATTTGAAACATGAATGCAAAAACCATAAGAATTTTGGAAAAAAGTTACTTCACTTCTTAATAATTCTACTCTTAGAAATGGAAGAAATTAAGTCCAAACAATGTATATCTAAATTTGATATATCCCCCCCCCCCAACACACGCACACCCCACGACCATTTTACAGTAAATGTAAAATGAATACACCCCAAAAGAAAGGGAATTGCCATTTGTATGAACTTAAATAGTTAATTTTAATCATTCAACATCAGAATGAAGTTTTAGGCAAATATCTAACTATATGTTTACCAATAATTATGTGAATAAATTATGCACACCGATGATAAGAGTTTATGTTCAATGGCAATATAAAGCAAGAAGAGACATTCTTGTGGTTCATATTTCTTAGTTTCATATGCAATGCAAACTTGTAAGACCAACTTAAAGTCCCTAAACAAAACTAAATATGAACTGCACACTCAATGGACTTCCCACGGTTGTTTCTCTACTTCTTCGTATCTATCCTCTAACGGTTGTTACTAAGCTCTCTCTATTTAGACAGCCACTAACTGTTACTTCATTTTTCTTTGCTTTTCAAATTGAGTTAACAGTAGTCTAAATAGTAGTAATACTAATTTGGCAGTGGTCTAAAATAACATGAATGAGTAAAACAAGCAAAGCAAATAACTGAAATGAGGCTACTTGTTGGGCAATTATAAAAAAATGAATCTTGAGTAAAATACTGACATGAGAGTTTCCAAAGCAGAGAAATGGATCAATCGTTGTCTTCCAATACAAGTAGAGCATAAATCCAAAAGGGCATCGCAGGCAGCCATGGAGAGGGCCTTTCGAGGAGTGGGTATCAAAGAAATCAAAGCCTTAAGGGTGAGAAAGTCAGAAACGACCTGGTGATTCATCTGAAACGACTGGAGAGAAGCCGCGCCAACAAACTGGGCGGTGAGGGTGGCGATGTGAGGATATTCGGAGCGGAGAAGGAGAGGGCAAAGGGAGAGAATACAAGTGGCTTTGTGGGGTTGGATTGGTTGAGAAAGGAATTTTGTCAAGCACTTCTTCACGACTGTATTAGTATTACAGCGAGAGAGAGCGGCGGCCATTAACAGAGGGAAGAGTAGTGTGTTACTCTCACTGACACTAATGACAGTATTGCCTGCATTGGAATGAAACTGGGACTTCCTTTCGCGGTTTCCAACGTTTCTCTCCTTTCTCTTCTTCATCTGCTGCTGCAAGCTATCCATGTTTTGCAATGCTCCAGTTCCAAATCAATTTGAGTCTCCAATTTATCTCATGCTGCTCGGAAGATTCAAGATTTTCGTCGCATTATAACAATTCAGCTGCTCGCCTCGGCTTGCCTTTGCGTTGCCGCACTCGATTAGCGTCCGCTTAATTTTGGATTTTGACTTTTTTTCTTAAAAAAATATCACTCTTTTAATTTTGGGAAACTTAAATTAGTTAATAGGGTTTCCAGAATTCAAAATATTGTTTTTTTATCCGTCGTTCTCGATTTTTTTTTTAAAAACTATTTTTTTATTTTTGAATCTTCAAAAAAATTAATCAAATTAAATCAATTAATAAAAAATCATTCTCATTTTTACCTTAATATTTAACAATGGTTATTATGTAGTCATTTAAACAAGCTTATAATATATATAATGTGTTATTTTGATTTGTTTTATTAGTATTATTAGTTACTAGGAAAATATTATGACCACATAAACTTTACAATAGATAACAAAATTAAATACTACACATTCATGTTAAAATCACGAAAGAGTTCTATAAATTATATATATATATATATATATATATATATATATATATATATATATATATATATATATATAAGATAAACCACGCCGATAGTCATTAAAATTAAAGTTTTATTTTAAAAAATTATAATTTTCCAAATTAATAATAGTGGCAAAAGTCAATTTTTAGATAAACGAAACGATGGTTTGGGGTAATTACTTCTTTGATTTATTTAATGACGGTGCCTCTCCCTGTAGAGAAAGTACCGTTGATGGGTCATCCGACCATCATACATCGGCCAATGACTGCCCTACAAGTAGGATTGGGTTTGAGGAAGTCAAAATGGCTCTTAGAAAGATGGGAAGGGACAAAGCTGTCGGTCCTGATCAAATTTCTATCACTGTGTGGTTGGCCCTAGGAGAAGAGGGAGTTAAGTGGTTGACCAACATCTTTAATATTATTTTAGAGACTGTCAAGATGCCAGAGGAGTGGAGAGAGTCCACGGTGATACCAATCTATAAGAATAAAGGAGATCCCCAACGTTGTGGTAACTACAGAGGTATTAAACTACTCAGCCATACCATGAAGCTATGGGAAAGGGTGATAGAGGCTAGGTTGAGACAAGTTACTAGGGTTTCGGAAAACCAATTTGGCTTTATGCCAGGCAGGTCTACCACGGAGGCGATTCATCTACTTCGACGACTTATGGAGAAATATAGGGAAAAGTCTAGAGATCTTCACATGGCGTTCATTGACCTTGAGAAGGCTTATGATAGCGTTCCCCGCGATACGATCTGGAAGACTTTGGAAACGAGACGAATCCCAACTATTTATATCAGGGCGATTCGTGATATGTATTGTAGATCTACTACATACGTCAGGACTACAGTTGGCGACACCGAGGCATTCCCGGTGGAAATCGGACTCCACCAGGGGTCGGCTCTTAGCCCTTACATCTTCGCCTTGATTATAGACGACATCTTTTGTGCGACACCAGACGGTGTACCATGGTGTATGCTTTTCGCTGATGACATTGTCTTAGTGGCTGAAACAAAATCTGAGTTGAATAGTAGACTGGCTAACTGGAAGACTGCTTTAGAAGAAAAAGGTATAAGGATCAATATTGATAAGACAGAGTATTTATGTTCAAACTTCAGTAGGGACCAAAACGAAGACGATGTAGAAGTATGCATAGAAGGACACGTTCTCCCCTCAAAGGATTGTTTCAAGTACCTAGGGTCTATGATACATAAAGATGGGGGTGTAGATGATGACGTTACACACCGTATAAAGGCGGGATGGCTAAAGTGGAGGGCCGCTACTGGAGTTTTGTGTGACAAGAAGGTACCTCTAAAACTTAAGGGAAAATTTTATAGAATGGCAATAAGACCAGCACTATTGTATGGATCTGAATGTTGGGCAACCAAGAAAGATCATGTAAGGAGGATAGAGGCCTCAGAAATGAGAATGCTTCGGTGGACATGCGGTAGGACTCTGTGGGATATGACAACAAACTCTGCTATTAGGATGTCCTTGGGGGTGGTGCCTGTTTCCGAGAAATTGAGGGAAGGAAGACTACGGTGGTTTGGGCATGTCCTTAGGCGACTACCATCTGATGTGGTCAGGAGGGTAGAGTCGATTACAGTCGACGGTGCCAGAAGGAGAGGACGACCAAGGCGGAAGTGGGAAGACTGCTTGAGATCTGATATGATGGATTTAGCCCTTACCGAGGACATGACCTCTGATAGGAAAGTATGGAGACTTAAGACTAGGATAGTCGAGTAGTGTGGGTCACATCTCTAGGGTGTATCATCTCTGCCTTCTTTTAATGCCTTTGTAGTAACTTCTACTTTTTATCCGTTTCTGTTATTGGTATTTATGAAGGCTTAGAATTGGCCTTGCTATCGTTTGACTTCTGTGTATCTTTTTCTCCACTTTTAAATTTTAAATTTAGTCGGTTCTTATGTTTCTGTCTATATACAAAGATTACTGCCCATTACAGACGCGCATATGATATTAATGATATTAATGACTGCATATGAATACTGTACAACTATGTATTTATGTATTTATTTATACATGCATTGCATTTTATCTATATTTTTAATTTTCTGACTGCCGGAGGTCTTCCACGGAAGCTACTCTCAACCTGGCGTTGGGGGCAGCCTACTACCCTACCTCCCCCTTACCCCATTGCATATGGGAATTGGGTTTTGTTGTTGTTGTTGTTGTTGAAACGATCAAATGGTAAGAATATTTTATTTGATTAAAAAATTAATATAATATGATTTTAAATTGACTTATATTTAGAGTTGAGTATACGGTCTATCAGTCCGTTTAGCCCGTGGGTTTTGACGGTGTGATCTTAAACGGAGCGGTTTAAAAAGCCTGCAATCATAAACGATATTGAATTCTAAGGCCTGCGGCCCGTCCATTTAACCCGCGGGCTAAACGGGCTTACTCATTTACTGTTTATGTGCAAAAAGAGAGAAATTGGGGAGATAGAGAGAAACGACGGAGAAGGGAAACAAAAAAATGAGGCTATGGTTCCAAAAATTTTATAACGACGTATATATATAATATAAATCACACAAAACAACATATTTTAGGGCAACAATAACAAGTTTTAATGTGTTAATCGTGTAAGAGCTCCACCCACTTTGAATTAATACAATATAATCCTCAAACATAGTTTATTATTTTAATTTTGCACTCTAATTTTATGTATGTTTTTTATCACTGTCTCAAGTTTTATATATTATTTGCATATTATGTTACTTTACTTTTTTAATTTAATTATTATATTTATACATGGTTTAATACTTTGATTTGTTTTTTCTATTTTTTTAACGTATATGTATATAGTTTTTCTTATGATTAATTATTGGAGTATAATAAATATTTTATGACTTATTTATATATATATTGATGGTATTAATTATAAATGGTAAATACATATATAAAAAGATGGAAACCTTTTTGCTTATGTTATCATATTACGTTACGATATGTATAATTAATACATTCGAACTTTAAAATTAGATATTATCAAATTAAAACGTGAATTGGGATTCGGATTTCAGTGCACATAAAACGTGAATTGGGCTATGGCTAAAATGCACATAAAACGTGAATTGAGCTAAACGTGAATTGTCTTCAATAAAACATAAAATAATTAAATTAAGCTGGCTACCTGCAGACTACCCGCGGGTATACCCATTAAACCCACGGGTTTAACGGTCTGGGTTAATAAGCCTGTAATTTAAACGAACTTTATTTTTTGAGACCCGAAGCACGCAAGAACCACGGATTATACGAGTAGCCTGCGGGCCTTAGCCCATATACCCCGCTCTACTTATATTAGATTGTCATCATTTTTACATCATTTAGTGGTTTCTTAAATGCCATTCAAAATAAAAAAAATAAAAGACTGCAACTTTTTGATTTACCAATATCATTTGATTAGCTTGAAATAGAATAATATTAATCTTTTGGTTAAACAAAACTTTCATACTATTAGGATAATAAGATAGAGATGTCTAAGGAATGCAACCTAATATAAGGTTAAGAAAAAACGCTATCGAAAATGTTAATATTTTTTTAACATTTATGGTAGAGCGCTACTAAAATGTTATTTTTTCTATAAAAAATATTAATATCTGAAATATTCATTTTAGGTAGCGAAATTAACATTTACAGTAGAAAAAAATAACGTTTTAGGTATCGCTCTACCGGAAATGATAAAAAGTATTAACATTTTCGATAGCATCTTTCGTTAGCCTTATATTATGTTGTCGTGCAGCAGAACTGCCTATAATAAGGTTGATCGAAGATTATTTTATTCATCGGAAAATCAATCTTCATTATCACTTCTAATTTGAAAAATTATCATTTTTTGGAGAAAGAAAATTTTAATATATCACATCAATATTTCTTAAGTACAACTAATGACAATGACCATAATAAAAGCGAATTAAAAGTTTGATAATTGAAATATAAATTTTAAAAATCTAAGTGACTAAAATGAAAATAGCCTAAAAATTCAGTGACAACCATTATAGTTCACCCAAAAGAATATCAGCAAAATCACTACAAAGTAACCTAACACTCACAATTTTGAATTTAACATAAAAATGGTACAAGTTGCGTATAAGACTTGGTAATAAATATTACAAGCGTGTGTGTATGTGTAGAGGCAAGTATATAGATTTTTATAGTACATAAAAAATGAGTAATAATAATGATTTTGAAGCGACTAATATTACCACGGCTCAATTACAGTTGCAATTCCTATAAGGTTTGATGTAAAATATGTGTGCAAAGTATATTTCAAGTTAATTTTTGATGTTTAAAGAATTATTTATTAAAAATAAGTACCTAACGTTTTTAATATTATATTTTTAGGTTCTTAAAATATAATATCATTATCGTTAAATGATATGTGTTACTGTTATATCTTTTAATTTTTTTTAAAAAAACCCATTTAAAAAAGAAAAGGCCTCCTCCTTGTCCCCACACAACCCCGAGCCTCTATCCCAATTTCCTCCCCCCTCGTAGTACCTCCCGTCCCCTGGTTGTCCCCCACGCTCCCAATAATTGGGATTATGATGATTAAATGTCAACTAAATCATCTTTAAATTTTGTATTAGTCTATTAGAGATTTAAAGGTTTAGGAATTGAGGCAAAGGCAATGGCGATGACTAGTTAATAGGTAAGCAACGTTAGATGAGTGACCTTTTCACGATGATGATATTGGCTGAAAAGGACTGATGACAACTTTAAATGTCTAAAATTAAAGATTTTAATTTTTTTTTATATTTATAAAGATCTTTGTTTTTCTTTCAAAATAAATTATAAATTTAGATTTTTTATGTTAAAATAATAAAACTTTTAAAATTTTATAAGTCTGACATGTGTCAGATAACGATACTTCTTAACGGTATATGTATCTAAAAATTTAACATTGGAATATTAAGCACTTAAAAGTGTAACAGAGAAAACATTAGACACCTACTTTTGATAAAAAATTCTTTAAGCATCAAAAGTTAACTTTAGATACAGTTTGGACACTTATTTTTACATTAAACCTTTATATGACAAAAAAATTCTAACAGAAGACGAATTGCTGGAAAAACAAGAGCAGGAAATATCAAAAGAACTATCTTTCTGCTGGAAAATTCAAGTTCAGGCAAGACAACCCTGAAAACTGCATAGTGATGATTTAAACTTTTCTCACCCTGCAACCTATGAACACTTCCCAATGCCCCGGCTTCAGGGTTCGGCAATGCATAGAATATGCGCCTAATTCTTTGATGAACCAGAGCCATAGCACACCTTAAAAATGCCAAACCAAATGAGCGTATCAGATATATTAACAAGGTTTGGCATAATCTCAAACTAGATTAAATTAGCTACTTCCAATATATTCAATCTACAACCTTTTGTCTTCAACATATGTAAAAAAGTGGGAATGTCTCAGGAAAGGCGGGTTAATATACGGTTAATATACAGCATTACCGGATACATTAAAATGTATTTAATAAATTCGGTTTAGCGGTACCTATTATGTTGACAACTAATAATGTTTTAGGTAGAAAATATGAAAAACTATTAAAAAATTTGGTAACCGGTAAACTTTGGTTATCGGTAAGTATCTATCCTTTTTATAAAAGTGTCCATACTTTTAACATATCAAGTAAATTTTACCGGTTTTGTCATAATGAATCTGGTTTTGTCATATTTTTACCTGTTATATTGTAAATTATCTATCCTTTTTATAAAAGTGTCCATACTTATTTCACTGTGAAAATATATTATTATTAGTTAATATTGTTAAATTTAAAATCTAAATATATTTTATAAAATATCAAAACAATCAAATAATTTTTTGTGTAAATGAAATTATTAAATTAATATTGTAGGTGGAAAACATGAAACACTATTAAAAAAAATTGAAACATAAATACATAACTTTCAAAAAGGTATATATCATTTTTATAAAAGTGTCCATACTTATTTCACTGTTGAAAACATATTTATTATTATATTTGATTAATATTGTTAAATTTAAATTCTAAATAATATTTTATAAAATATCAAAACAATCAAATAAAATTTTGTGTAAATTAAATTATTAAATTAATATTGTAGGTGGAAAACATGAAACACTATTAAATAAATTGAAACATAAATTACATAACTTTAAAAGCAGTTATAAATCCTAAAAAGTGTCGATACTTTTAAAAATATATCGATCCAAAACGATATACCAGGTAAAAATGATAAAACCGGTAACAAAATGATAAAACCGGTAAATTTAAAAGTGTCGATACGTTATATAAGGATCGACACTTTGTGAATTTAAAAGAGAAGCAGTTATAGCGCCTATAATGTGTCGATACTTTAAAAAAATATATCGATCCACAACGATATAACAGGTAAAAATATGATAAAACCGGTATCAAAATGATAAAACCGGTAAAATGATACCGGATATATTGAAAGTGTCGATACTTTCGTAAGTACGTGTAATAAATTATCGACACTTTCAAAGAAATAGGTAATTATCCTTTCGAAAGTATCGACACCTGACATAAAAGTATCGACACTTTTGTATTTGTATCGATTAAATATAAATAACATATCCGATGAAAATATAAAGGAAAAATATCCTCTGAAAAAATATAGAACGGACGAGTTTTTGAAATCGAAGAGTAATTGTTGCTGCATTTCAGAAGGCGTTTCTAAAGCGAAGTTTGTTTGTTTGTTGCTGCAGTCGAATCGAAAAGTATGTTGTCGAAACCCTAATTTTTAATTATTACAGTAATCGCGATAGGGTTTTTTATGTGTTGTTTGGGGTTTTGGAGTAAGGAAGCATTTGGGACCGATTGCAGGTAGAAATAGATATTCAAGGAAAAATATAAATGTCGATACTTTTATTAAATATTATAGGTAGAAAATGATATTTATAGGTTGTATAAATGTGCCGACACATTTTGGTGTGGCCATTCAAATTCTTTTGAAGAAAACCGTTTTACCACAAGAGTAGTTATCTATATTTGTATATTGAAAAGTGTATGTAACAAAATAATTTGATTTGCGTAAACTGATATATGAAGGAAAAATGGAGTCAATGGGTTGGAAAATTGTTGGTGGAGCAGATGACTTTGAAATTGAGGCCGAGACTCGAAAGCAACCAAAGGGTGGATATATGTACTTCTAGTAAGTATCAATGTCTTTTTGTTATTATTGTTGAAATGGTAATTGGATTAAAGTATCGATAAACTTTAAATTGATTACAAATTTTAAATGTTAACAGTATGGCCGAATGCAAAAGGATGAAGGGAGATGGCACACAGAGCGGTTCGGTATGTAAAATGAAATTGACATTGAGTAGTATTAGTATTTAGTGTTAATGTATTGATTAAGAAACGTTTATGTTTAATATTAGGTGAAAAAAGATGTGAGGTCCAAATGGAATTCAATGAGTGATGCTGAAAAGGAACCTTACATCACACAATCAAGAAATGATAGTAAAGAATACAAAGAACGGAGGAAAGCACATGAAAATAAGGTATTCATTAAACTTGTAAATACGTTGATACAAAATATATAAGAACTATAACATTATATATTGTTAAAAAATGTAGGAAGTGTCGACAAGATGCAGCATTAAAAGGGTTAATTTATTAATTAAACACCTTAAGGAGAAGGGTCAGTTGAATGTGCTGGGAGAAATAGGTTTTGGATCGTTGATCGGAGTAAGGGATCGACCTATTCGGAGGGAATTGTGTCGATCCTTGATGGCACAATTTGACGTCAGTCAATGTATGGCTAAGTATGGTGATTATTCATTCCCTCTGGGGGTATCGACTGCTGCAGCCGTATTGGGGGTACAAAACAAAGGCAAAAGTGTTATAGAAGTTTGTAGGAGTAAGAACTGGAAAGCACTTGCCTCCAAATATGGTTTGAATCATAAGGTGACATATGCTGAAGTTGAAGAGGATATCAAAAGTGGATCTTACTGGGGGGATGAGCTGAAGGCCCGAGTTCTATTGTACCTTGTCGGGATATTTCTTTGTCCAACGGGTGATACGTCAACGAACAAGGAATATATGAAGCTCATTTGCGATGAAGGCTTGAAGGGTGAATTCAATTGGGCTGAATATATCCATTCGAGATTGATTGAATCAATCATCACCTTTAAAAAGGGCAGCCAGAGATACCTCAAAGGGTGCATAGCAATCTTAGAGGTAAATGAGTTGAATCACTTTTTTGTGTTTTTATATAAAATATAAATTTTATTATAAATGCAGGTTGCACTGTTCGATTTTTGGTCGGGCTGTGAGGCAGTGCCGGCTTATGAAAGAACCGGAGTGGCACACATCCGTGCATGGGGGAAGGAAGAGGTGGTTAGAGTGATGGTGAAGTTGAAGTTGGATAGAGGGAAGAAGCAAGAAATGGTAATAAATGTAATTAAATAATATTAAGAATATAATCAATGTCTTACTATTGTAATTTAATTTTGAAGGTTATTGGCAAGGATGTAGAGGAGGCAGTGGAGGCAGAGGAGAAGAAAGGAGGGATGGTTGTATTGGGGGATGACGGTGAGTGGGACGACGGTGAAGCAAAACAGAGTAACTTCGACATTTTGATGTCTGAATTGGCTGATATCAAAAAAATCCAATTTGAAATCATGCAAAGACAATCAAGAGTCGAAGAGAAACTTGATCAAGTCGTAGAGAAACTCGAGAGAGTCGAAGATACACTCGAGAGGCATAAGGGGGTAGTGGAAGGAAAAATAGATGGAGTGGTGAAAGAAGTAGAGGTGTTGAGGGTGAAGTGGTGAAAGAAGTTGGGGTGTTAAGGGGTGATATTAAGATGGTGACGGGAGAAAAATTTGAGGGAGTGGTGAAGGAGGTTGTGGATTTGAGGAGTGAACTTACGGGGGTGAAGGGGGTGGTTGATAAATACTCGGATGAAGGAGCTCAATTGAAGGGTGAAATAAAAGAGATGAAGAGCTATGTAGAAAAAAAGTACGATGAACTGAAAAAAATGAAGAAGAAAAGAGGGAGGAGGAAGAAGAAGAGATGGAAGAAATGAGGAGGAAGGAAGTCGATGTCATTTATACACCGGAGAGTGTTATAGCAGCAGTTTTGGATTCGGAATGTCCTGCACCCCAGAAGAAGAAGCAGAAGGTAAGTTTAATAAAAGAATACTTAATTTGATTTTTATTATGTTGTTGTGACAAAAATTTGTATGCAAAATTGTAGGTTGAAAAAGCGGATATTCCAAGCGGAATTGATGACATCGAAGCTGCAATTTGTGATTATTTATGGAATAGCGAGTTAGAATCGGGGTAAGTGAAATATATTGTTTTGTGAGTGATATTTAAATATTTCATGACAACATATTAATCCTAATGATTCATACAGATATTCTGTAATATCAATGGGAAATCAATTCGCTACTGTATACGACGTTGCAACGTTGAAGCCTACGGAATGGGTTGGCGGTGTGGTAAGTAGAAAGTAGAAATGTTAAAACTTATTGAATATGTTCTGATTGTGTAATTAATTTTGTTAGGTTATCGATTTGCTCGCCTGGACCATATGCTACGATTCTCAAAAGTCACTCCGGAGGATTGGCTACCTTCCATACCTCTTAGTGGTGAGTAAATTAATAAATATTGAAAAGTAGTGTTATAGACGGTAAATTAATAATGTTTGTTGCGTAATTACAGCAACAGGCGTTGGAAGCCAACAACAAAGAAAGTGTTGAGGGTATTTCTACCTTCTGGGGTGTCATATTGGATAACTATGTGAAATTGACCGACTGTGAGAAGGTAAGACACCATACCAATTGCAAATGATGTTTTCGGATATAGAATGTTGAATTTTGTCAAATTGGGTGTGAAATTTGTTGCAGATCATGATCACAATAAACTACCATAATTCACATTGGTATCTGTTGGTGTTGGATATGGTAGATCATGTTGTAACAATATATGATAGTATGTTTACAACTGAAGCAGCTAAACAGAGAGTGAAGGATGCTAAGAGATTGGTATGTATGTATGTATGAAATGACATTATGTAAATTATAATGCATAATTTTTTTGGTGCATAACTTCTTCTATTTTAATGCAGATTAAAATATTAGATTCTTATAATAAGAAACGCATTTGGGTTGAGTCCTGTGGATCTCTAGGAAAGTATCCCTTGAAAAATTTCAAATTTGTGGAGCATAAGAAGAATAAGCAATTGAATGGGTATGAGATGTTATCACAAATAGAAAGCTTAATTTATGCAGTATTCATCATAATTGACATGTGTGGTTTTCAAATTTTGTAACAGATATGATTGCGGCATGTATGTGATGATGTGGATGGAATCGATCGGTTCTACAGGGGCAACTGGTGATTTTGTAAGTCGATAGAAAAAATCGTTTGTGGTAAAATTGTTAAAAGTTGTATATTGAATGCTGTAGTTGACAATACTTAACGTTCTGACAATTTGAATATAGGTTGTTGGAGACTGGGATCGATCGCGAGTATTAAACGATCTCGTAAGCCACAATCAAAATGAACGAAGACAGGAGATAACAAAGCTGCAATATTACATAAGAATAACAAAAGAATGCAATGATGTAAATGTAGGGTTAATTTTGTATAAGATTTATAATTTTGTATACGATTTATATTTTCGTATGTGAATATAATTATGAATGAGATGAGAAATTTAGCAGTATGTTGTTGTACATGTTTCTTATACACATTAAGGGTCATGTTGATACTTGGAAGTAAAGGCAAATTTACGTTATGGCCAAAGGATGTAATTTTTCAATCTAACCGGTACAATTATACCGGTTTTATGTGAGAATATGTCTAAATAATGTGTCGACACTAATATAGTTTGTGTCGATATTTTTTTCCAGAATGAATGGAAAACAGGGTGCACCCATAAAGTGTCGATCCATATATAAAAGTGTCGATCCCAAAATCATCGAACCCAAAAGTATAATGTAATATGTAATTTTTCAATCTAACCGGTACAATTATACCGGTTTTATGTGAGAATATGTCTAAATAATGTGTCGACACTAATATAGTTTGTGTCGATATTTTTTTTCCAGAATGAATGGAAAACAGGGTGCACCCATAAAGTGTCGATCCATATATAAAAAGTGTCGATCCCAAAATCATCGAACCCAAAAGTATAATGTAATATGTAATTTTTCAATCTAACCGGTACAATTATACCGGTTTTATGTGAGAATATGTCTAAATAATGTGTCGACACTAATATAGTTTGTGTCGATATTTTTTTTCCAGAATGAATGGAAAACAGGGTGCACCCATAAAGTGTCGATCCATATAAAAAGTGTCGATCCCAAAATCATCGAACCCAAAAGTATAATGTAATATGTAATTTTCAATCTAACCGGTACAATTATACCGGTTTTATGTGAGAATATGTCTAAATAATGTGTCGACACTAATATAGTTTGTGTCGATATTTTTTTTTCCAGAATGAATAGAAACAGGGTGCACCCATAAAGTGTCGATCCATATAAAAAGTGTCGATCCCAAAATCATCGAACCCAAAAGTATAATGTAATATGTAATTTTTCAATCTAACCGGTACAATTATACCGGTTTTATGTGAGAATATGTCTAAATAATGTGTCGACACTATATAGTTGTGTCGATATTTTTTTTCCAGAATGAATGGAAAACAGGGTGCACCATAAAGTGTCGATCCATATATAAAAAGTGTCGATCCCAAAATCATCGAACCCAAAAGTATAATGTAATATGTAGTTTAGCTTTGAACTCAATCAATATTGTCTTTTAGCTTGATGGTTCATAAAGTATGTTACTTGAACAGTATGAATCAATTATGCAATTTTCATGTTCAATTTAACAACGCATTTCAAATTCATTTCATATGTAATTGGAGTTTGAATTTAAATTTCAATTTGAGTTTGAATTTCAATATATATTTCGGCTCCACTATAAATATTAGCCCAAGCCAATATGCATGTTATCATTGATTATTCCTAATTTCCATTGTTTTTTTTAACGTTTAAACGCGAGGGAATTCAGACCATTGTATTTTTTTCAACTTTAAAGCGTCAGAAACGTTTCGGGCGTATGATCTGGGTGGTAAACAAAATAACATCTAAGTCCGAAATGCTTCTGAGTACCACCCAAATCATAAGTCTGAAATACTTCCGATGCTCATCAAAATCCAAAGCTCATATGGTGCCAAGCAAAAGGAAATCAAAATTCAAATCTCATATGATGCCAAGCAAAAGGAAATCAAATCTACAACTTGATTTTGAACATTGATATGATATGTTCAGTTGTTATTGTTGGGATTTTCGTTTTTGATTGCTTGGATAGTTGTTCTCTTGCTTCTTCAAGTGTCCTTAGCTTGTAATTTATAGCTTGGAATGTGTTTGATGTTGTATATATTATTATTAAATTAAAAACAATAAACATATATATTACATATTTATTATTATCTTGGTTAATGTTGTTAAATTAAAAATTCTAAATAATATTTTATAAAATATCAAAAAAATCAATATTTTTTGTGCAAATGAAATTATTAAATTTGTAGGTGAAAACATGAAACACTATTAAAAAAATTGAAACATAAATTACATAACTTTAAAAGAAGTATCGATCCTTTTTATAAAGGTATGGACACTTTCAATATAATGGTAAAAATGTAATAGGTAGCGCTTATATAATGTAATAGGTATCGTTTATAATGTAATAGGTAGTGGTTATATTGTAAAGTGTCTATCCTTTTTATAAAAGTGTCCATACTTTTTTCACTGTGGAAAACATTAATTTAAGGTTATCTTTTGAGTGAGTTTAAGATTTTAATTTAGTAATTATAGGCGTCTAATGATTTATTTTTTACGTTACGATATATTTAATGTTGTTAAATTAAAATTCTAAATAATATTTTATAAATATCAAATAATCAAATATTTTTTTGTGCAAATGAAATTATTAATTAATATTGTAGGTGGAAAATGAAACACTATTAAAAAAAATTGAAACATAAATTACATAACTTTAAAAGAAGTATCGATCCTTTTATAAAAAGTATGGACACTTTAAATATAATAGGTAAAATATGATGTAATAGGTAGCGCTTATATATGTAATAGGTATCGTTTATATGTAATAGGTAGTGGTTATATTGTAAAGTGTCTATCTTTTTTATAAAAAGTGTCCATACTTTTTTTCACTGTTGAAAACATTAATTTAAGGTTATCTTTTGAGTGAGTTTAAGATTTTAATTTAGTAATTATAGGCGTCTAATGATTTATTTTTTACGTTACGATATATATTATTATTAAATTAAAAATTCTAAATAATATTTTATAAAATATCAAATAATTTTTTGTGCAAATGAAATTATTAAATTAATATTGTAGGTGGAAACATGAAACACTATTCAAAAATTGAAACATAAATTACATAACTTTAAAAGAAGTACGATCCTTTTTATAAAAATTATGGACACTTTCAACATATTATAATAAAAGGTAAATTTGCAATATAACCGGTATAAATATACCGTTTACTTATAAATTAGTAATATAAGCACACCTATTACATTATAGCGCTACCTAGTATGTTATTGTACTTTATAATATTTCCGGTTAAATAATATAACATAACCGGTATAAATTTTAACCGGTCACTTATTTAACCGATCACGCCGTATATTAACCGTTTTTTAGGCGCCGCACCGCAGAACTACCCTAAAAAAGTGCAATGTAAAAACAGAGAGAGATAAGCTTAACTAACAACTTCCATTGTACAAGGCTCCCAGACAAGATAGATGTCATTGCCAGTACACAGATAGGGTCTGGTTAAGGAGTTTGAACCTTCGGTGTTCGCATCCTGTTCCCCATCATTGTTTACCTAAAATAGTACTTGTTATACATGTTTTTGAATTTGTCTTGTTCTGTACAGATTTATACTCCACATGATATTCTTAAGAAAACTAGTAAAAATAAACCTTTCAAGAATAAACAAAACCTATTACACATTTGACAATTTGCTATCAATGATCAAGAAATTGTTGTTATTTACAAAAACTCTATTGGAATAAATTTGTTAAAACCTAACGAATACTGCAAATCTGCAATTAGACATACAGCTATCCAGTTTTCTTTCTTCTAAAATGGCAAACATATAAAGGTGTCAAATAACATCATTTTATATCTAAAGGAAAACTAGAAAAACCATAATATATTTTCTACTTACAGACTAACTGATGCTTCAAGTAGAATTATGAAACAAAATTGGAGGATATGCCCCCAGCTTAACCTCAGTTATATGGATCACCAAGATGAATATTCAATACGAGAAGTTAACTCACATTTTCAAGGGTGATCCTTTGTCTCTTTGCTGGAGAACCTGAGGGAGAAGAATGAGTAGAATCAACATCATACAACTTATCACTCTGCCCAGAACCAGGGAACAAATGTCGGTCCCTGGCAGCAGAAGCTTCAATAGCAACAATGGCAGCATGTCGTAATGCTTGACAATAACAAGGACTCGTATCCAATGATTGTTGTGCAAAATGCCAAGGGTTTAAACAAGATACTGTGGTGTGACATTGTTGGAGATTGTCAAATGACCCATTTGAAAGCAAAGTTGTATCTCATGCTATCCTGTTAGCATCAGCATCGGAAGAGAATCCTTCTGACTGTTTGAAGGAGCAGGTTTCTGTCTTTGCTTTTTTTGTTCCCATATGCCACGAGCAGAGTTCATCACATGCACTTGCAATTATATTCCCGACTAATGGATCCACTATCAAAGCAGCATTGACAGTCTGCAGAAAAAAATGCAGAATTAGACAAGAAAAAACTAATATCTGCAACAAAATTAAACTAAGATGAAACACCACCGAAAATGGATTTCAGGGCATACTTAACTTCAGTGAAAATTTAGGAAAAAGTGACTGATTTCTACTAGTCCTTGTTAGACAAAATGTTAATACGAGTAAAAATAAAAATAAATAAATAATATTATATAATCGAAAGAAACAAATAAATAAAGAATCAAAATAGAGAAACGTGATTTGTTTACTCACTCGGAATCAAATGAGTTGAGTAAGATAAACCGAAGAAGGATTTTTGTTGAGGCCTGTATGAACAGTTTCCTTAAGACAAATTCGTCATCTCCTCTGTGTTTTGAGTAACGTTGGACGTCAGTCTCCCAGGATACAACAACAAACGATCACAATAGTAATCACAACCATAGTGATCAGTCAAACACAACTTTCTCTATCACCGGAAAGAACGAATTTAGATGGAATGTTCTAAGTGTTTTCCTATTCCAAGGTTCTACACTTTGTGTTGTAATTTGTAACTTGTGTCTAAGAAGTGTGCCTCAACTAGCCTATAGAGGAGGAAATGGATCGAAGGGCTAAGACCTTTTGATGAAAGGATTTAACCTTTCGATTAAAGGACTTAACCTTTTTGAAATAATTTAATATTTTCATGAAGAAAATTGTTGAATATGTATGATTGAATGGATGCAAATTTAAACCAAAAATTAAGTTCATTCACCAAGTGACATGACTTATTATTAATTAGTTATAAATAGCATCAATTCATTCCATAATTTTTCCAACACTTATTAATTAAGGTTGCACTATATCTTGTTTGTATTAGGGCAGACCACATATGTATAGTTTATTTTTGCAACATATGTTACAACTGATCATTGACAATTTGAACCACGGACTTGAGATTATTTTGAACTTTTTGCAATTTGCTCATTTTAAAAATTGATAGGGACCCAATGAGTATATACACTAATTTGTTAATTAGTTTTTTCAAATATCCGAATTGTAAAAGTTTACCTCGACTCGAACTCAAAAAACTAAAAAACTTATTCGAGTTTATTTAAAAAAACGAATAACTCGGATAACTCAATTCGATTAACTCAAAATTTGGATTTTTTTTCGATTTCCTAAAGTCGGATCGAGTTTCACTAACCCCTAATTTTGATACCATGTAGAGAAACACGAAGCTGAATAAAACTCTCTATATACATTTCTCTTAGAAACATCCTATATAGACACATTAGAGTGATTTACAAAAGGTAAACAATAATACATAAAATCCCTAAGATTAGTCTAATTGATTCCTCTGGTCATGCAAACAGTTGTGTAACAAGTTATAAATGTCCAGGTCAACCTGTGTTCTAGGAGGCTTGGATTAATAAAATATTGAGATTTCAATATTTTGATATTGGAATGTTGAGACACTTGAGGAATTTTAACTAAAAATTCATATAACTGCTTGAGTGTTTGATTCGACAATACTTGTTCTAGATCAAGCATCCTATGTTATCTCTAATTCCACTTCCATGAAGCATTCATAGGGTCCAAATACCTACTATAAAACACTACGTATCAATTATTATATTCTAAATTAACTAATTAACTATAGAAGCTATTTAGACGGTGTATGGATTATGCTATTGTAAAGGGACATCAATTCACGTATTCCAGTATCTCATACATATCCATATACAATAAAACCAGTGCATAAGAAAAATAATTAAATAACTACCAGATGATCACCGGATTTCGCTAACTCTACTGTAAACTTCATAAAACTGAAAACTGATTTAGAATCATCTTCACTAAACCCAGCAATACCAGGAATGTTGCTGTGAATGAAACAAAAGAGAGAAAAAGTAAGCATATAAGGAACGTACTACAGCTTGTGACAGCTGAAAAAATATAAATGAGAGACAATAATTCCAGCACCACGAATAACTATGTCTAAGCATTTCAGAATCCAAACACAATTTCCAACTCTAAAATTCCACCAATGAATGGTAATGGACAATATGGCATTCAAACCCCCCCCCCCCCCCCCCGGGCGCAAACGAAGCCAATCTTTTACATAGCGATTATAATCCACAACTATATCACTTTGTTTGAACAAATACATGAACATTATTTCCATCCTATTATATTTTTTTAATTGTTCTATCATGCAAAGAATCTTCATGAATCAATAAATGAAATACTTGAAACTAATGTTGCTTCACAGTGACAAAGTAAGCATATTTTTAGCACTTAATGGAAATGAAATGAAAGAAAAGAGAACATTCAATGTACAATTGTGTAACAATAGAAAATAAGGATACTATTAGGTGGTGTTTGTTTTTACTGTGTAAGGTATGCAAAGCTCTTATGTCTGCACCGCGCAGACCACATGCAGATATTGGACTTCACAGACCGTTTGTTTTTTAGAAGACAGAAGTTCTTCTAACGTATGCGCGTGCTCTGCGCGGCGCAGACGTGGTCTTATGTCTGCAGACGTCTTCTAACCTCTTCAAAGAGGTTTTATATTTAATTTTATATTATATTTGATTTTAAATTTAATATTAATTTTTAAATAAATTAAATATTAATTTTTTAATATTATATATATTAATTTTAATATTAATTTTTTAAATAAATTAAATATTAATTTTTAATATTATATTATAGATATTTAATTTTAATCATATAAATTATTTTATATATTATTAAAATTTATATTATTTAATTATTTTGGTTTAAGTTTAAATATAATATTTTTTGGATTTGTTATTTTTAAATTATATTTAAACTTTTTATACAAAATGAAGTATTTAAACCACATTGCTTAATAAAAAATGATTTTATTGTTTGATAATTAAGATTTTAAAATATAAAAATTAAAATTATGTTTTTAAAATTTAAAATATAATCACAATTAAATAAAAATAACATAAAAAATTTGATAAATTTAAAAATATTTTCTAAAAATATCATATAATTATAAAAAAATTATGAATATATATTTAAAAAAATTAAAAGTATTACATAATTGCATATTTAAAAAAAATCATATAATATAATTTAATGATCATTTATAAATTTTATTCTATAAAACTTATAAAACTAATAATACATGTGATTATGTGAGACTTATAATAGAATTAATAAGGTGATGTTTGTTTTTCTAAAAAATTTATTATTGTAGTTGTATGAATTATTTAAATTTCAATATTGTAAAACTAAAATTATTTAAATATCAGTATTGCAAAACTCTTTTAAGTTTAAAAAATCAGTTTATTTATATTTCAGTTTATTTTAGCAGTCTACAGATGGTAAAAAACAAACAATTTTCTTCTTGCAGACTGTAGACTTTTGGTCTACCTCTTCTGCTGCAGATACCTGCAGATGTGGTCCTTAGACTGCAAACCTTTTACTTCTGTAAAAACAAACACCACCGTAGTGTTTACTAACCCCTTGGAGTTGCTTCTTGTGAATCCGCTTCAAGTGGTGAAGGTTTTGAAGCGGTGCAATCTGATTAAGCAGCCTATCATTCCCATTCCATCCGATTTCATTCAAGAAAACTACTATTAGTATTACTAATATAATCCATGATGATGATCATCATCATAATAACAATAAAAGTGATAATATTATTATCTGACCTTATAATAGTATTTGCATGTTTCGGTTCAATTAAGGAAACATAAACCTTTTCTGTGTAATGAATATGTCGGTTAAAGAATCATAAAAGGAAAATGAAAAAGGAAACAGGGAAATGAGAATTGATGAACTCACCAGTGGGTCGGTGGGTAGGGGAAACGGGTGGGCTGGGTGGAATATGGATGATTTGTTGCAACTGCCTGTTCATTATTAAGGAACCAAGATGGGCTTCTCCAACAGAACAGCTGCTTCCAAGCAGAGGCAGCACAGCACTGTAGTTGTGTTGTGCTGCCCAAAATCCCTAGAACGTACTGTAGCTGTACTGTAACGAAATAAAATAAAAAACACGCTGCATGCCTACATTCGGCAGAAATAATGAAATAAAATAACAAAATAAAATAAATATGCTGCAAACTGATAAGGTGTCAGATATTTTTTATTGAAGTATTCCAGAGAGTAGAGATCATGGTACTATACAGTAAGGTCCATTTTTTGACATGGAAAAATTTTACCCAAAAATAAACCATCAGTTCTCAAGAGCCCAAACCCAACAGACTATTCCCCTAAACCTGTTTTTCCCTAAACACTTAAAAAAATGGAAAACATAATAATAGGGTACTCGAGATTTTCGGGTACCAAAAGCTCAGCCCATGCCCCGGCCCGTAATACTCGGATATTTGTAAGTCGGGTAACAGAGTGCCCGGTTCTAATTTAAATTAAAATGATGAAATTTTTCCTCACAGTTGGATCATTGTGGCATCATCCTGCATGAATGTCAATCTTTACCATAAAATTGTATAGGGGTAATTAAATTCTTCCAGAAACAATAATTGCAGAGAAACATAATTTTTGGGGTCAATCTTGAAGTGCTTATCCATCACTTTACCCTTTCATTTCAGACTATTAATTGATATTCTTCACTAAGCTTTGGTTTGATCCATAAGGAATTTTAGATTGGGACGACGAAAGCTATTGAAAGCAATACGACATAATTTCAACAGTTTTATGGTTTTATTGGAAGCAATATTTCTTATGGCTGCAATTTGAGCATCCGCATCTCTTCAGTTTCTTCCATCATTTTGTGGATTGAGAAATTCAAATTACAAAGAGAAGAGAAGAGGAGAAGAAAGAGCACCTGGCTAACTAGCTCTAGCTGTGACCCATGTATGACGGCAAGTGACGACTAACGACGAGACGATGATGAAGGCAGCGAGATTGGGAGAGACGATCAGAAGAGAGTAGAGACTGAGAGAGATCGACTGCAATTGGGGTTTGCCCGCTTGGGGACCTGAGGTGAGGGGATGAATGGTACGGAAGTTTTAACGAAATACAAAAAAAAAAAGTAAAAAATAAAATTAAGGGTAAAGTATATAAATAGTCCTCAAACTTTTAAGACGATTGCATTTTGATCATCCAACTTTTGAAACTTGCAATATATTCATCTAACTTTTAGGGGCGCCTCTATTTTGGTCACCCAACTTTTAATCATTTGCAGTAAGGTCTCTGTTGTAACCATTTGTTGACGTGACAATTAACTGTCGTTAACCCATCCCCATTTTTCTTCTTCGTTTTCTTCTTCTTCTCCTATTCACCCTACCTCCGGTCAGCGGTGGGTCACACAACCATCACCATCGTCACCGACGTCGCCTCTCGACTATACCCCGACCCTCGATTCATACTTACCGTCTACCGTTTGTCTCAAATCACGAGAAAATCATTCGAACACCCATCTCCGATCAATCGTCGGTGATCATCACCATCGATATCAGTAGGAGCACCGCCCTATTCCGACCAAAACCTCGTTAGCCACTCACCGAGACTCACCTCTGTTCGTCATGGAGAGGGCCCAGAATCTCGTTGAAAACCCCAAATCTTATTTTCTATTTTGATCGATTTTCGATCGATAGGGTTATCCGTTCGCCACATCGCCACCACCGTTGAAGTCCTCACACCATTCCGAACAAAACCCAGTCAATCTTGGCTCTTCGTCGTAGTCCCTCCTCTGTAGAGGCGAATAAGAAGTAGGCAACTAAATAAGAGGTGAAGAAGAAGAGAAGGAGAAGGGTGTTAACGTCAGTTAAGTGCCACGTCAGCAAAACCTAATGGGAGAGTACAACAGGGATCTTACTGAAAATGATTAAAAGTTTGATGGTTGTATTGCAAATTTTAAAAATTAGGTGACCAAAGTGCAAGTATCCTAAAAGTTTGGAGACTATTTATATACTTTACCCTAAAATTAAAAAGGAATAATGTACTCGATACTCTGATACTCGATTAAGATTTTTTTATCCAAATCTTATTTGAAACTCTAAAAAATAGCGGGTTAGGTATTAAGCCCACAAATTTAAATATTTTCATTATAAACATTCAATAATTTTTAATCGAGTCAACATATCGACAATTTGATAATTCGAATCAAATATTTTTTAACAGCCCTGCATTGAATTTCAATTATCTTAATATATTATATCCATATATTTTTAAATATTGTTGGAATCGAAATTATTTTTTATGTTATTAAACATAAATACTTTTATGTCGCACCTAAATCAATGTACTTATTTTTATACAATTTTTAAATATGAAATTTTTATTATTTCATACATTTAATTAAATATAAAATATACATTTTAAAATTACTTTATTTGGGGTTTCTAAACTATTTTAATTATTTTAAAGCAAAGATAATAATTTTTTTTGAACCAAATAAAGATAATCATTAGTTGGTTTAATGTTCCTTTTAGTTACATAAGTATTAAAATAAGAAAAAGCTAAGTTTTTATATGAATGTTAAAATACTTTTTTCATAATATAAAAAGCATTAATGTAAATTTAAACTTAAAAATTAAAAAATCGTAAGAACTTAAGAAAACAATAATAATTCATCAAAATAAATAATATATATTCTTTCTCTTTGTTTAAATAAATAAGCAAATTTACTAAATAAAATTAATTCATAAAAAATTATTCCTATCATTTTATATGTTTTTGTAAAGTCATATAATTATATATCCTACTTTTCACACTTAGTGACGTTTATGATATGGCATCATTATCATATAATGAAACAAGGAAAGCTACACACACTAACAGAAGATACGGTTTCTTCTCATATTCATACATTAATGAACAAAGCTACATATATTTATCAATATTTCTATATATAATAAAAAGGAAAAAATAACAATAAGAGTATTTTGGTGTAAATTCTAGGTAAAAGCATAGGATAGTATTAATAGATCAAACGGGGGGATCCCTTTCCCTTAGCAAGGTCATCTGATTCTAATTCATCCTGTGTGTCTTCCCCTTCATCCCATTCTTTATTGTTTTCCTTCTCAAGAGACCCAAAAGCCCAACAACACAACAAGTAATAGAAGACATTTATCACGCTTAGAATTGTAAGTACCCAATAATAATAGTCATAATGACCCTTATTAAGGCTGTTTGACACCCAACTCACTTTCCCATGTTTTTTAGTCTCACTGTTTATTATACTAACTATTAGACTCCCAATCAAGTTTCCCACCGCCATGCCAAGGGAAAAGAGTGCGACACCAATGCTAGCCATGCTCTTAGGAAACTGGGAGTAGTAGAACTCTATTTGCCCTATTGCATTCAGAGCCTCAGCTATTCCGATCAGGCTGTATTGTGGCACTAACCACATGGCACTCATGTGCACCGTCGCGTAGGGATGATCGGCTAGTCCTTGTCTTACTGCGGTGGTTCGTCGTTTGTGTTCCACAGTTGCTGCCACCGCTGTTGCCACACAAGATACCACTAAGCCCATCCCCATTCGTTCTTTGAGGCTGAATCCTTGTGATCGTTTGGTGAACTTGGATAGCAAGGGAACTATGATTCGATCGTAGGCGGCTACCCATATCATCAACGAGATCATTGCGAACAAGCCAAAGGAACCTGCAGGGATTTGGAATCCTCCAGGAACTAAGTGTCTGTCCATGGATATCGCCTGGAGCACCGGGAACGAGTGTTGGCTTAGCGTTACAGCGATCATGATCCCACTAGACCAAATCGGGAGCACTTTGATCAATGCTTTCAACTCTTCCACTTGTTTAACGGTGCATAGTTTCCATGGATTCACGGCCCTGCCATCCTTTTCTATGTCCTCGGAGTTTCTTATCATACAAGCTTTGTTAAGAAACCTGACAAGAAATGACATAAGCAACTATCTGTCACATTATTCATAACATAAGTACTACAGTATTATATATGATTGTGTGCTACCTCAGTTTTTCTGTAGGTGCAATAAGCTTGGAGCCTTTGTGAAAGTACCATACGGCTTCACCAGATTCAATTGGAGGCAAAGTCAAGTCTCTATTGTTCCAAGCTGCCTCCATGACTTGGGCAAAGCTTATGAACAAGCTCTTATTCGGCTTCAACTTGATGTAAAGTGGTGAACCCACTAAGAACATGACTGTGGAGAGGAACATGAGCCCTGCAGGAACTCCGAAGCCTACGACCCACCCCACTTTAACTTGAATATAGACGATAACAGTTATCGATATCATGATCGCAAGTCCGACTGAAGCATAATACCAATTGAAGAAGCTTTGCAAGACCCTCTTGTTCTTGGGGTCGCTAGGGTTGTAGAACTGATCTGCACCGAAGGCCAGGGAACATGGCCTGATGCCACCGGCTCCGATCGACATGAGAGCAAAAGACGAGAACAGAAGCGCCAACTGGGCTGCCGTCGGTGAGGCACAAGGTTCTATCAACGGACTGGCGCAATGAGGAGGCCTTGCTTGCGGAAGGACAGCAGTTAACCATAACATGCTAATTCCCTGCCACAATAACAAAACATTAATACATATGTTTTTCCTCACGGATTATAATCATTGACGATAACATTTTACTTACAACAAGGCTGATGACCGTCCCCATTGCAATGACAGAAAAGCGGCCAAGGAAAGAATCGGAGATAAAGGCTCCTAGAATCGGCATGAAATTGGAAATTGCAGACCAGAGGAAGAGAACGTTTGTTCCTGTGGCGTTGGACATGTGATATTCTCTTGTCAAATACAAAATCATATTTGGTAGAAGACCAAAGCTTGCAACTTTCTCAAACGTCTCGTTTGCTGCACAAACAAAACACTTCAATTACTATAATGGGGGCAAAAAGCAATAACTTCATGAGAAGAAACAAATCAATTTTAACACTTACATATGACAAAAGGCATGGTCCTAAGGCCACCCAGTCTCCTGGTGCCATGCTTCTCTTCATCGCCAATTTTCATCTGATCAGAAGATTGCTTCTCCATCAATGTTCTTCCTTGCCGCTGCTGCTGCAAATGCAAAGAGCGAAAGAGTTAATTTGGTGAGATGCCACTCCAATGGAGAAAACTAGTGCGTCTCGTAAGCATCAAATATAATGTCTTGGCTTACCTCATTTCGTCTTATGCTATTCGGTATCAAGTGGCTATGCCGTCTCTAGTAATCAATCTCTGTATGTATAAACTTTGTTGAAATTAAGTCATTCGTGTAGTATTTTATGCAGTTATAGTAATATTTATCCAAACTTTTAGTTTTAGCTAAAGAAGATAAAATAGAGCTTTTGTTGTTGATATAAAAATCAGGTAATAAATAGATTTATAAATTAAATAAAATAGAAGTTCACCTACCACAAAATTTTATCAAAGTAAACTATATCAATTGATTTATTACCATCTTTAGGTATTAGATCACTGTGATTATGAAAATAATTTTTGTAATATTGGTGTGATGTAATTTCCTTTATATTAAGGTCAATATAATCAGTTTTTTTTAGCATTCTTCAAGTATCGGGTTAAATTAGGTAATTTAGATAAACTTAAAATTTCGCTCAGAACATTTTAGCATATATTTCAATCCTCAACCTGTGATTCGATCCAACAACCGTAGTCATGGACGGAGAAATTATATATTGAGGCAAAAAGTTTTAAAATTCCTTTTTCCTGTATATAACTTATATAATATTAAAAAACAAAAAAATGATAATATATTTTTAAAAAGAATTAACACCTCTTAAAAAATTAATTTTATCCTTTTTAAAACTAATTTATAAAGTACTTAATAATAAAAATTTTAAAATTATATTTCACTCCATCAACACTTATCCTTTTCAGAATTTATTATTAATTTACACCTATATTTTAATCATATTGTACATTAATTTATCGAATAGTTATACTATGCGTTAATATATATAACTTATTTTAAATGTAGATTTAACGACGACGTAGGATACTTTTAGTGAATATATGTGACGACTCCAGTCCAACTACAAATAATGTAATGATTTTGCTAGGGTGGGTTTTCAATCTTCCTAATTACTGTTATTTATTTGAATAATTTAAGCAGAGAAGAAAAGGAAGAAGGTTGAGGGGGGTTTGATGTGACTTTGAGAATTGAAGAAATGATGAGTATTTAGAGATACATTTTTTAATCTAAGCATAGTTTCTTACTACACAAATGATAAGATTTGAAGAAATAATATTTATCGATCAACAGAAAATTACATAATTTAAAAATAATATATTATAATCACGTTAGACTATTTATATATATATACTCATACAACATAGGGTACAGATCAGTGGCTACTTGTTTAGCTATCTAATTCTCACTCGTTAGACGCTAGCTAGATCTTTGAATAAGCTTTACAAATTTGAAGGGAATGAATTCGTGTTTACTTGATTAGCTATCTAATTCTTCCCTTAGACATTAGCTCTTTGGATAAGCTTTACGAACTTGACTTTGTCCCTATATTTATCGAGTCCTTTATTGATTAAAAATGCATATTCATTTTTCAACTTATATTTCAAATTACACGATTTGACTCCAAGTATAGCAAAGTTAGAGTATATTATTTCACTTAAAAGCATATAAGTATTAATCTATCAATTGATCTAATATAAAAAGGTATTGGATTTTCTAAATAATATTTATAATTTAAATCTTGACATTATAAATAGAATAAATTAAGTTTAATTAGATTAGAAGGATTGTTTCTATAACGAGTCTATGTAATATTTAATATCGGTCGATCAATAAATATGATATCAATGGTCGTAAAAAATATAAATAACTTAAATTATTTCTCTTTTCTCTAATATCGCGTCATACTCTACTGATAATGGTTGGCAGTTGAGAAGGCGACGACAAAGGTGGGGTTTGAAGGGGAAATGGAGAGGTGCATTGATAATAAATCCACACACTAAAAGGCATTGTCCTAGGAAATGACTCCCACATATCTGACAATAATATTATATATGTCAATTGTCATAAACGTTTTTATCCGAAAATGAAAATCACGTATAACGTCTTAGCAATGCAATTGCAATATGACTGTTTCTGTGTTTTCTTCTTTTTCTGTAACGTCATTTGTGACGATTAGTGGGTTTATTTAATAATAAAGCTATGTCAGCTTTGTTAAATCTTTATATTTTTTTCATAAGAATAATGCACTCTACCATGTAAATACTAGTTAATTGATTAAATTAGTTTAATAAAACTTTATCATATGTAATTAATATAATAAATATAATTTTTAGCGATATGATATTATATGACACCATTTCCCCCATTTAAACTTTCGTGCAAGGTTTTTCATTCATTTCGAGAATTTTCTTTTGTTTATTTGAGTTGTCGAAACTTGCATGTTCATTGATCAACGTTTAGAGTAAGAAAATACAACAAAAGTAAGAAAATATGAGCTATTCGACTGGAAATGGTGCACCACAAATTGATCTTGTTCAATAAAGTCATGTATGTTGAGAACAAGTTTATTATCATCAAACTTAAAAGCATCATTTATTTCGTCTCCTTGATGATTCAAATAAGGCTTAATATAAAAACAAGTGTCTAAGTTATAACTTTTTTGTCAATTAGGTGTGTAATTTTTTTTCTCAATCTAGGTGTCTAACGTTTCTAACATTACACTTTTAAGTGCCTGAAACTAGAGATGTAAATGAGACGAGACAGATCGCGAGCTACTCGAGATCGACTCGATCAAGGCTCGATAAATACTCGGATCGAATGGACTCGACTCGAGCTCGACTCGAGTTCTTAACGAGCCGAAACGAGCTACTCGTTATTCAACTCGAAAAGCTCGTGAGCAGCTCGAAAAAAATGTTATATTATAATTTTAGATTTTTTAAAATTACATTATTAAAAATACATTATTGATAATTATAAAATTTTAAAAATATATTAAAAATTCTATAATACAACTAAACCATATTGTAATGCATTTAATATTAATATATTATATTGTACTTACCTCATAAATCGGTACCAAGTCGATTAATTAATGTATTTGTAATTAACCCTAAACCCTAAAACCTAAACCATAAACCCTAAACCCTAAACCCTAAATCCGATTATGTGATAGGGGTTAAGTTATGTACATGAAGGTAACATATAAATTATGCAAAATGATGTTATGTGACTCCTAAATAAATCATTCGCATACTTATACATAAACATATCAACATGCAAAATAAATATACACAACTTGGTGATTGAGACATGATTTCATCATATTTTAATGATGACTATCGTCACCGTCATTGCTTTCAAGCACTGACTCACCAACATAATATTTCAAGAACTAACTCGACGACATAATGTAAACGGAGATTTGATGTACAAATACAACTAAAACGATGAGATCATATTTTATCATACCCTAGTCAACAGGTTAACATCAATATCATACAATCACCAATTTTTTAATAGAAAATGACGAGTTTGAATCATATGAATCGTCGAGGTAAATACATGATAGGATTATGATATATATAATTATAAACAATTAAAGTGTTTTAGAATGGAAGTAGAATTTGGGATAGTTATAAAGTAATATATATTTAAAATTTTCTTAATCAATTAACAATGCTCACACATCCTATAGATACATTTATTTAAACTCAAAACCTTTATGGAGAACAACATTTCCTTTTGTTACAAAATTATTGATATTTTAAAAAATATACTTGAAATGTGTTATTTATTTTTACCATTTAGTATCCAATGAACTTACCATGACTAGCTGAAAAAACATTTCCCAGATGTTTTTACATACACATGCAGGAAAATTTCCTAAATGTCTTCTTTGGCAGTGGTTGCTACTTCCAGGTTGGGAACTCAGTAAAGCTTGGAATGTCAATTCCTGCTGCCTATAAAACAACATTAAGTACTTGGGCATCATGGGTTGAGAACACGATTGACGCCAACAGAACACTTGTCTTGTTCCGAACATTTGAGCCATCGCACTGGAGGTAACCAATAATACTACAACACTTGCACCTATGACTGAGCGGAATGCTCTGATGCACCATAATGCTCTTTCAGTGGATTACCATCCTGTTAATCAGTGGCATACACACACATATGTTGCAGCTTTTTCTCTTTTTCAACAAACAATCCTGAATTGATTTCTATGTACAATTTGAACTGCTTCACAACTTGATATCTGCTTCACAGTTTCCCAAATATTTTTTTCATTCTTCAATCTTCTGATAAAAGGGCTTTGGAGTTGGGTCTATTTCATGGGTTCCTTGCGCCGTCAATAATCTAATACCATTTATCTACCTATTATCTATTACAATATTTGCTTATTTGGTTGATTTCCAAATGAACTATGTTTGTCAATTTACAAATCATTACTATTTTTTGGTTTCTGCATCAGTGAAAAATCCCGCAGGTTTTGCAATGTGACCCAGAATCCATTGTCAGAAACCGAAGGGAGGGATCAAAGCATTTTCTCAGAGACTGTATTTGATGTGGTAAAGAATATGACTGTCACTGTCCACATAACCATTCTGCAAGTAACTTCATTGTCAGCCTTCCGGAAAGATGCACATGTGGGTGGGTGGAGTGACAATCCGTTGGTACTTGATTGTAGCCATTGGTGTCTTCCTGGCTTGCCTGATGTCTGGAACGAAATTTTCCTCTTGTACCTGCTTGCTGATTATGGACTTCCTGCAGGGAACGGAAAGCAAGTTGAGTTCATTTCCTTTCTAGTTTCACTTCTTTCTGTTGTAATTTTTTACACTGCTCAGTTTGATATTTATCTTCTAAGATGAATGCAAACTATTAGAGGCTTGAATGGCTTGCTTGTGTTCCTTTGTTATTGTAGTCTACGTTACTTGGGCTGGAGTATAAATGTTGAATACGGGTATATATTTTACTTGGGTGTTCCATGTATTTGGAGGTCATATCCTCGAATAAATGTTTCAGACACTAGAGCAACATAAACTAGGTTTGCTTGTGTTCATCTTCGATTCTCGATACTTTTTTTTTGCAACAAAGATAGTGTTCATTCATGGAGTTCCATGCAATCTTGCAATGCTCCTCTTTGTTTCTCGACGATCACGTTTCCATTTCCGCCATTGTAGAATAAACTTGTTAGCTTCGCAGCCTCGGATAATGCAGTGTTGAGGGTTTGAAAGAGGTAGAAAAGCATGTTGGGACTGATGTTTACTGAAATGGAAAGCTTCAGTGAATCGAAACAAGAACCTGGGTATGGAGTTGATTTGCAGAAGCTTCATATGGAAGTGAGATTTGGGTTCAGAGAATTTGTTGAAGAAACGATGAGAGAGAAAATTGAAGAGAAGAAAAAGAAGATGAATATTGGTATAATGATGGAAGCCATTGAAGGCTATTGCAGAAGCTAATAGGATCTTTTTCTGTTTTTATATACCAATGTTAGATCAGATAAGGCAAATTGTTGAGATTGTCAGACTTAGCGTTGAACTTGAGTTGGTTTGATATCTCACATCGTTGGTTCTTAGGGAATAAGGGGTAAAGTGTGAGTGTATAAAAGTGGATGGGTTTCAACAAAGGAAAATAATACCTGTCGAGCTCAGAATTGAGCTCAAAATTGAGCTTGAATCGAGCTCAAAACTGAGCTTGAATCGAGCTCAAAACAGAGCTTGAATCGAGCTTTAATCGAGTTCGAGCTTCAGTCGAGCTCTTGAATTTTTTTTGAGTTCGAGCCTTTTCGAGTTCGAGTCGAGTTTCAATATTATCTTTCGAGTTCGAGTTGAGCTTGAAAATTTTAGGCCTGCGAGTTTTCGAGTTGAGCTTAGATTTATAGTTTTCGAGTTCGAGTCGAGCTCAATAATACTCGAGCTTGACTCAGCTCGTTTACACCCCTATTTGAAACGTTATGGCCGTTAAATTCTACTGTTAAATGACATATGTCATCGTTATAAAAATTTAAAATTTTAATTCTTTTAAAAAACGTCATTTTTCCTAATTTTTTTATAAAAAAACCCAAAAACTTTTAAAACCCTAATTTCACTCCCTTTGTCATCGTCGGCTGCCACCAACACCGTTAATTAGTCGCAACCAACGACGTATGACTGGCTAAACTCCCAATGGTCGAAACCCCTACTCTAACCTTTAATTGCAGCAAAAATATGCAATGTAAGTGAAAATCGACGATTGCAAAATGTTGCATTTACATCGCCATTGGGTGTTCAAACGGTTGAGAAAGTAAGGGGTTTTGATTGTGGGTGGTTGGGCAGTCACACGTCATTGGATGTTCGGTTGATTGACAACAGTGGTGGCAATCGATGGTGGAAAAGAGATTAAAATTAGGGTTTAAAAGGATTTTGAAGATTTTTTTGTAGTTTTATAAAGTTTTGGGGTTTTTCTTTAAAAATTTTGTAAAAGCAACATGTGTCATTTAACGACCATGACAGTCTAAACACCTAAAAGTGTAACGTTGGAAACATTAGGCACATGGATTGGTCGAAAAATAGTTTAAGCACCTAAATAGAAAAAGGGGTATAAACTTGGACACTAATTTTTATATTAAGCCTTCAAATAACATAACACGACACTTTTTTGTAACAAATATGCATATTAACTCATTGATTATAAGATAGTACGTGTTTATAATTTTCTTAAACTCTATAGACACAATTGCTTGAACCCACCACCTATAGTATAGTGAGAAATAAATAACCTTCCCCTTTACCACTACATTTATTTTTCCTGTTTGCGAGGATCTAAAATTCTGATCATATAAATCAGCTGCTATGACTACTGTAGCAGATAGAACATATATGAATGAAAATTCGCATTGAATGCATATTAAAATGAGTCAAGGACAGAAATAATGTAATATTTGAGGTAAAATTATTAACCAGAGAATAAAGATGCATTTTACTAAAACAGAAGGAAATTTGAAGAATCAGAATTAACGGCTATTTTTTCTTCAAGTACCAAACAGTATTTAACCCAGAAATGATTTAATTTTATTTCTCCATTCAAAAATTGAGGTAACACGCCTCTTACATGTAATCCCAACTACAATAATAAAGCAACAGCTTACAAACATAGCTCATATGATGTGGCGAACAATGGCGCATCATCCATAACCCCCATATGACAGTCATCCACAGATGTATAAATTTACTCAGGGATCTGGCAAAACTCTATACAACGGTGGACGACAGCTCTATCAAATCACATTTTGAAAAAAAAGGAAGAAAAAAGAAGTGAGTCTAGTAGAAGCAAACCCCAATTATCAAAGTAAATCCAGGAGATGTGGCTGTTGAGATGTTGATTTGGCATGGGTATTCACCCTTGCCCTCCCCATCCCTCTTCCTCTACCCACGGCCACAGTAGTCGAAGGTGGTGGTGCAAGTTTTGGAGCAGCCTACTCATTTTTGCTACTACTAAATATAGACCCCAGATCTAAGGATTTCTGATTATCGTACAAAGAGTTCATCGAAGCTGAATTTCCCTGATTCTGTTTTATGAACCCAATAGAGTTCTGCAGACTCCCACTGTCCAAAATGCTTGCACTGTAACTTGATCCTCAGAGATTAGGTCTTAGCAGCTCCCCAGAGTTTTGGTTGCTGAAGGCCCAACTGTTGCTTTTGTCATTGGGGTTGTTCATGTTGATTTGCATACTTGTAAAAGAACTGGATCCATAATTGGTCGTGGCTGGTCCTCCCATGGTGCCATCGTTCAAGCTCCCCAAACCATTTGAGGCACTAGTCCGTGGAGGCCAGTTTGGATCTAAATCATCAAAACTTGATGCTGATGATGTTCCAGTATTCAATTGCTTCTCACCATTGTCTGACTCTGCAGTAATACCCGAAGTTGCACGAGGAGGCCACTCAATGTCAACCGCAGGGCAAGAAACAAGAACTTGCTGGCTGGATACAGTAGATATCACGGAAGGCTCTGATTGTTTGGATGCTGATTGAATTGATTTATCACTCAAGATGGAATCAGTGGATGAGTTGTCTTTTGAAGGCTGCTGTGCAGTGGCACTGGCACCGGCACCGGCACCGACACTGGTAGTTCCTCTGGCTGTAGGACCCCAATCTTCATACCAAGCTGTGCTGGGTTTTGCCGAAGCCACAGTTCCACTTTTTTGCTCAAGGCTTCCGACTGAAGCCCATTGGCAGTACTAGAACGTTTTACCTCTGGAATTCCCGAATCATTTAAAGTAACCCCTCGTTTGTAATCTATCTTTCTGAGTTAAAACAAAATCAGAATTATAACATCTTCATTCAAAATGGTAAAAAGATGGGTAATACTAACTAATACTTTTCGCAATGGAGATAATAATCATTTTTTTTTTTGCAGAAATAGGGTCCGAGCGAATTCAACATTCACAACTATAACAATTATACCAGATAACAAACTGCTGAATATTCAACTGTTGGGTGGTGAGAAGAGGTGTGAGTAGAGGGAGGACATTCTCTGCAGTGAATTCAACTCCATACTGAACAAGATGAATGGAAAAGGCAGATACTGAGCTGTTAGGCACCAGGACTTCCCGACGTACAAATGAAAAACAAGTTATGCAACAAAAAATAGAGTCCATCATTACGTGTTTGAGAATCGCATTTGAAATTGCTAGGGTACACATAAGCGTGGGAGCTGAACGATCAACCGCTGTACAACGCTGAATGGTTTGTAGTACATCCAGCACAGCATGTTTATTAAGTGTGTGAACAAAATCCGCTAAGCATAGCAAAGCATTGACTCTGACCCTGCTCAAAGAAACCAAGAGATTCATTAAGAGATTAATAGAAATGAAAGTAGCTATGTTACTTTAAAAGGCACTTTAAAAACTGCTTTAGAATCTAAAAAAAATTAGAAAAGCCCCCAACTCCACACACTTCGAGAAACAGATGTATCTGCTTCATTAAATTATCATGAGCATTTTGAATAATATTGTATGATCGTAAGTTAGAATTCAGATGCCTTCCTAAATGCAACAACGAAGACACATTTCAATAAGCATTCTCTTCCTTTTCCAATATGCTTCTGACCTAAATCCATTTTCTTCGAGAGGCATGAGTCTCTTTCAAGGAAACTAGCAGGGATAATGCATAAAGTTAACCTAAAGCAGCTCTAAAATACGCATTTGAAGCAGACCAAAAGATCACAGACTGCCTCATTTTTTAATAACTTAATGAGAAAGTGACGAGCAACCTTACAAGTTTGGGAAGAATGTGACGCCGGACAGAATAGTGATTATCCTGCAGGCGCTCCAACAGATGATTCACAAGAGAAAATTCGTCCAAAAAAAATCAGAGAAAAAAATCTCTAGGGTTTAATAAAATATTATAAAATCAAACAATCCCCAAAATCAGTCCACAAGCCGGACTGTTATAGCCAAAAATCGTCTTTATTCGAATTTTGCCAAAAATAGCAAAATCCCAAAAATCACTCTAAATTGAAATTCGAAATAAAATAAGCAATCTCAAAAAAATCCGGTCTAAATCAGATTTAAATTGACTTCCTAATTGACAATCAAAATATTACCATAAATAGTAAAAAAATCTAAATCTAGTGATTCGGAGGGGAAAACGACAGAATTTGAGGTTGAAAAAAAGGACACATAGAGGAGAGCGTGCGCGTCGAAAATAGCTTTCTGGATTGGGGTCTTATGCGCGATTCTGACACCTGTAGCCAAAGTTTATGGCCAAAAAACTGAAACATACTCAAAACGACCCAATGAGAAACATGTCACAATCAATTCACGCCTTTGCGTTGATCTGCCAATTCATGGTATCTCAGCGCCATCAAGGTGCAATCTGACAGCTCAGCATCATCTGTGTCGGATCCCCCTGCATCAGAATGTCTATCCTAGCCGTAAATTTAGAAAAAGGGATTTGATCTCTTAGAGGACTTGTTTGGATGGTTTATTTTTATAACTTGCAACTGATTATAATTGTGTAGTTTGTAAATTAGTTTAGAAGATAAACTCTAACCTAAGTTTAAATAAGAGTGGTTAGTTTTGATTAGGATAAACTCTATCCTAAGTTTAAATAAAGAGTTGTACAGCCATAGGAGTTCTAACCTAAGTATACTTTTTTTTTTACAAGACTCGTGTATTTTTTTGTGTTTGAAAATAATAAAAAATACAGACTGAAAAAACAAACTGTTTCTCGTCAACTTCCACAATTTTTATTACTATATTTATTTGGATTAGTTAGGCTTTTTTTCTCTTAAAACCAGGTTATGAAGCTTATATAAATTGTATTATGTTTGGAGGTTAGGTTTGGATAACAGATCAATATTGATACTGAAAATGAATACTATTATTCTGGAGAATTTGTCCTACATCACATGGAAGTGTTTAATCATATAATTACATCTAAAAATTATGATTATATAATTCAATATCAAGATAATTATCAAAAATATGCATACATACCGCAGCAACTGTTGTTTTAAGAGCTAAGCCATGAACGCGAGGCAGAGTGGCATCTTTCACAAGCTGAACAACTTAAAAAGAGTATTATTACTATAAAATGGAAATGGAACTTTTCTATCGAGGAATAAAATTATTTGCCTACTAGATCTGGGTCCATGCTTTTTAAACAAAGAGAATCATCAAAAGTAAACATAAAGACCCAGGCACTAAAAGAGTCTAAGAACAAAAGTTCCCTACAAAAATGTGTCGGATGCCCTAAGAATGTTCTTTAATTTTCTCTATTTTTGTGACACAAGTGCCAACAATATTTCGAAATTTTGTTACTCGAGAAGATAAGAGGAGCCTGGAAGAATAGATAGCTTCTATGAAACTTACAAACCGCAGAACAATGGCTAGATAGAGCAAGTTGGTCAAGCATGCAAGCAATTGATAAATAAAAGGGGGCACAAACAACTATTCAAGCAAAATGATGAAAACCTGTAAATTTGTCTCTTCATCCATTCTTTCAACTTCACAATTGATTCATTTCAAATCCATATAAAATGCAGATAATGAAAAAAGGGTGTGATCCTTCTGCGACAATAATTACTTTATCTTCTTTAAAAACTAAGGCAAAGGTGAGATCTAAGTGTGAGGTCCGTGTATACCTCTTATCAACAGGTACTAATGATTATTGCTTTTTTTTTCTACTATCCAATAACAAGCATCAATAACATCCAAGTAAAAAAAAATCCAACAATATTCTGCCTCTCTTCTAACAGATTGATGATAATTATTATTGCATGCAACAAAAGTATGAGAAGGTAAACTTATGGAAATAACAGTCCATTCGAAAGAAAAAAGCATGACAATCACCTGCGTATCAAGCTGCTTGGCTAGGAGTAGAGATTTTCTCAAAGCATCCTCTTGTATACGAGGATCACTGTCATCATAAGCATGGGCAGTACATGTGACACTCAGTGCTCCGGAGTTGTCTACAGTAATTGGAGCAACTATAGTTAAATGATTATGACCCATGATGAGAACAAGCCTCAGAAGATAATGGGAAACATGACATTGCCATTTCACAAAGGATCCTTTTCAGCAATTACTATACGGTGGAAGGAAGCAAAACACATAACCCCAGTAAAAGTATACAAGTCATTTATATAAATGTAGGTTGTCAATTTGTTATCCTATTATTTTCTGCTTTAAGTTGATTATGCAGTTGTTGAAATCCTAATTAAAGTAGAACATCTGTTCCTTCTAGGAATGAGGGTGTTTGGAGCCAAAATATAAAATTATTGTATGAGAACTTCTAGCAGTACTCTATCATAAGATGTGCTAGAGTCCTAGTTGAGTTAAGTTCTAGCTAAGTGAACTTTATCCTTATCTACAAATTAAATTAAATTAGAGTTAGAGATAAACTCAAATACTAAAATTTACAAGATAATTCCAACATAAATTTCTAAAAATAAGAGCAAAGCCCCTAGCCATGATATGAACATGATAGGAAAGTAGTTTTTCTTATTCAGAGAACAAAATAGGCAATCGAAAAAGTATAAAATTTAATTAGTAAGTACCATCTTGACATTGTTGTTGCAGTCAAACAAAGGCTTTCGAGCAACTAAATGGTAGGCCAGGCATCCAAAACTGAAAATGTCAGAAGACCATCCAACTGAAGATTCTTTATTTCGAACCAATTCAGGTGCAGTATAATTCAATGATGGCTGAAGAGGCATGACATAATCTTCAGTATCATATTCCTGCATGGACCATATCAAATTAGAACATGATGAAAGCTAAATTTAGATAATTATTGCACATGTAAAACCATCCATCATGGTGACTAAAGTGACAAAATATCATAAGAGAACAGTCATATTTGCAAAGACCAAACACATCATGGCTAACAAGTCAAAAGAAAGCAAAGCCAAAAAAGTAGAAAGACAGCTACTAAGAATGGGAGTATTTATGCCAAAACCAATAAGTAATGAGAGAATGGAGTTAGAAGGACATCCCAAAATATACAAAAATAATAAATAAGATTATCATGTATGACAGTGTACTGCATCTATCATGTATCATTTTGGTTCATAAAAGTACACACAACATTCATATCTACATTGCTAAGTGGCTAACCTAATGAAAGATGGCATGACAATTAAGTACATTACCAATAATGAACTAAAGTGTGCTACTTATTCTCAAGGTGAGTATCATACATGCATATTTGCCTGACATTCCAATTTTTCATGCTTTTTCCTATAGGATGACAGTCAGACCGCCATGGCCACATCAGTCGAAAATGTGTTGAACATAGTTACTTCATGGAAAATGAAGTCACAGCTACATAGCTAGAGCAAAATTGTTGATTCAGTTGGTCAATGAATTGAATTAATTTTTTATTTGAGTACAATAAAAAGTATTGTGGCTCAAACCTGGCCTTTCTTCTCATCCTCCACCCATCCTTACAGTTTTGAGCTAAATTATTAAGATATCAAAAGTCCAACTTACAGAATAATGGAAGGCCTTCACAGTAGCTGAATCACTAGAGGTCTGATCCGTTGAGATAGCAAAACGAAACCCAAGTTTCCAAGCTCCACTTGATGTAATTAAGACATTCTGCAAAGTACAAACTCATTCATCAGACATACCTGTAAACCAGTTATATTCCCCACCTGCTATTATCCACCATGTAATCTCGAAATTGTCACTGGTTCTTTATCGCAACACGTGAAAAAAACTAAGCAGAAAAAGGGAAATTTCAAAGCATTTTGAGGATCATTTTAGTATAAACCAGGAAAATATTTTTATCGGAAAAAAATAAAAAATGATAAAGAAACAACCTCAGGTGATATAGCTCGGTGAATAAGATGTGCATTATTATGAAGAAAATCCAAGGATTCCACGATCTGAAGCAAACCATGCTTCACCTCCAACAAACTTATTTCCTGTGAAGCAAGAACACTTTAAGTTTGCTAAAATCATAAAGCTATGATGTCAATACATAACAAGGTGGTGATTCAAACATGCAGCATTCCCACTTAAATATTCAGAAACAGCTTTTTAATCTTATATAAAGAGATGCCAAATAAAAGAAACATGCATATCCGATGTTTAAAAGAAATAAACGGGCTAGCATTCTTTTTTGATTAAAATGGGATGCCTCATTAAAAAACCCCCTTATAACCATCAAGCTACGAAAATAGCTTGACGAACATTGGAAGGAGAAAAAAATACCTCAAAATTTTATTCCTGAAATACCAAGTACATCTATAGTTCATTACAACCATACACAACCAAAATACAACCTCAAAAATAACCTACTCTGAACTACCAACTCATCTAAGACCTTCTCCCTAATTAGAACTAGTTTTCCACCTTATATTACAACGTAAACTTCCTATACATACCAAAACATTATGAAAAACTACAAATAATTACCCAATACCCGACTTTGCAAGCTCATCGGCCTTCCAATTACAACATCTTTGAATGTGCCTTAGGATTACATTTTTATTTGCCAGCACTGCGCAAATTTCCTTAACCAAAGATTCGAACAAGGATGGGCAGGAACCAGGATTTTTAATCCACTCCAATGCCTTCAAACAATCAGTTTCCAAAATCAATCTTCCTTTAGATCCCCAATCCCTCCCAAAGAGTAATCAATAACTATTGGTCGAATGATGCTTTTAGCCTTTGTTTTCGCAATCACCTTATTCTGCAAGTGGGGAAGGGAAATTCCATTTTGTTTTGGGAAGTTGAACAATGGATTGAGTTATTATCGATATTGGATAGTGTTCGTCTTGGATTGGAGCCGGATGATTGCTATGTTTGGAAAGGAAACGGGGAGGGTGTTTATTCAGTTAAATCATGCATTAACTTTGCATCAAGCATGTCCGATCCGGATTTGTCTTGGTCGAAGCTTGTTTGGGTTGGTATAGCTCCTCCAAAAGTGGAGGCTTTCTATGGCAGGTGTTCCACCATAAGTTGGCTGTTAAGACTGTTCTAATGAGTCGGGGTGTACGAGGGATCGAGGATCCTCTTTACCTAGTCTGTGGTTTGGAGCCGGAGTCGATTTGCCACTTGTTCTTTTCGTGCAAAGTAGTTTGGGGGGTTTGGGTGCGGTTTCTACAGTTGTGGAATATATATACAGTCTTGCCTAATAATCCCAAGGCGTTTTTGTACTCATGGTTTGATTTACTACCGGATTCGGACATTTGGAAATTCGTCCCAGGTGCTGTAATGTGGACTGTATGGAAATGTCGAAATCATATGGTGTTCGAGAATGGTAGGTTGGATCAGACTCTTCTATTCTTTTTGGCTAGATATAGGGTGGCTTCCTGGTTCTCGACAAAGAACTCAAATTTCCCTATTCTTCTAGATTGGCTTATGGGAGATTTAACTTTGGTTGATTTGCACCGTACTCCTACGAAGAAAGTTTCCCCTAAGTCACATTGGTGCCCCCCTCTTTCGGATTTTTTTAAAGTGAATGTGGATGGGGTTGTTAGTAGTGATGGAGATGCAGTGGTATTGATGGTTTGCTTAGGGATGCTGATTATAAATAGTTGGGGTATTTCTCGGGAGCATCCGGACTAGGGCCTCTGATTCTTGACGAGCTAAAAGCAATTCAAGCTGGTTTGAGTCTTTTTTGGATTTGAGGTGGAGTGATAAGGGGTGTCTTATTTTAGAAAGTGATTCTTCTATTGCTTTGAAGTGGATTAACAATCCGGAGGCAAGTTCGACTACTTATGTTCTTGTGGTTAAGGAAATTGCCAAGCGTATGCTGGAGTATGTTAGGATTTGCGGAAGCTCGAATCGACAACCGAAGCGGTTCGCCAAGAGGGGTCGGGTCGGTTTTTGTGTTTAGGGAGTAAATATATTGAAAGATAGGAAATTGTACAACGATTTATAGTGGTTCGACTTTTCAATCAACATCCACCACCTTAGCTCCTCACCAAGGATTTTCCAACAAATTCACTAATTTGTTCTTTCTTTTTACAAGACAAAGAGATAACCTTTACAAATTCCCTAGTTTTTCACGGGTTAAACTAGAACCTTTTCCCTAGCTTTTAGCGGGCTTAGCTAGAACCAAAACCCCTTTACAATGAAAGGAAATGTAAACAAGAAGACCTCTCTAAGGTAGGTGTTTACAAGAATTAAGCTCACAAGAACAAAATATTTACAAGAGAAAAATGAAAATAAGATTGAAAAACTCTTCTCTTGTGTTTGATTGCTTGGATATTTGTTCTCTTATTTCTTCAAGTGTCCTTAGCTTGTATTTATAACTTGAAATGAGTTTGAAGTAGTATATAGCCGTTGGGGATGTTTTGGAGCCGTTTGGGGATTATTTTTCTACAAAAATAGGTTGTTCAGAACAGGGGGTATCTGTACCCCTATATGGGGTATCGGTACTACCTTTGTTAAATTTAAATTTAACTAGTCGTTGCTAGCCGTTGGAGCCTTGTAGTATCGATACTACCTAAGGGGTATCGGTGCTACTTTGCACTGTGGTATCGATACCCTTGCATGGTATCGGTACCCTTTTTGCATTCGATGTGTCGGTACCCATTCATAGGAGTATTGATACACATTCATAGGGGTATCGGTACCTCTTAATATTTTTGCGCAAATCCGAATTTAATGGACTTTGAATTATTTTTGAAATCTTTGAATAAATTCAATTCAAGCCCAAAAATATTTTGCCTTAATTTTTATATCGAAACATAGTTCTACAGAGTACGATGTGACTATTAGGCATATTCAGAGATGTTTTAATTGGGAAGCATATAGTTTAGCTAAGTCGGGCATAGGATAATGTGGGGTGTTTTGATTGGGTGTTGTGGGGTGCGTTGGGTGTTTTTGTGGGGAACTTTTGTACTTAAAATGGTTTTATCATGGATGTACTTTATGTTTCAGTAATAAAATTTTGGGCGCTCTTTTCCTCCTTCCAATGTCTGTTGAGTTTCCTACGTAGTTTGACGGTTATGAAGGGGGTTTTTAATGAGGCCGTATTCTTATAAAAAAAATACTATGGTTCCTAGTATTATAATTACTGGTTGTAGTCTGCCTATTATTGGAGCAGAGAAGGTTGCTTCATGTTCTACTATTATTAGTTTGTTTTGTTTACTGGGTTGTTGCATATTTTGTTTGATACCGTCCACCAAACACACTTCATGAGTATTGAAAAGATCCACTTGTTGCTTACTTTTTGCAGGTTTCTGAGGTTAGCTCTCTTTTAGGTAGAGCTGGTACTGTTGGGCTTGGAAAGGCAGTGGAAGTTTTGGACACCCTTGGTAGTAACATGACGAATTTGAACCTCAGCAGTGGCTTTACCTCTGGGGTAACGACAAAAGGGATTAAAATATCAATTCTTGCTTTTGAAGTGGCAAATACAACTGTTAAAGGTGTCAATCTGATACAATCACTTTCTAAGGAGAACATCAGACATTTCAAAGAAGTGGTCTTTCCATCAGAAGGTGTGCAAAATTTGATATCAAGAGATATGGATGAACTCCTGAGAATTGCAGCTTCTGATAAGAGGTGAATAATATCCTTAAATGGTGGTTAAATTCTCAAAGCGTATGAGACCGTTGAACATTTTATGTTATCTATTTCCAACAGGGAAGAGTTAAAAGTTTTTCTGGAGAGGTGGTACGCTTTGGCAATCGTTGTAAAGATCCTCAGTGGCACAATTTAGATCGTTATTTTGAAAAGTAATTTTGCAGATTATTTCACTCTTTCTAAGTGTTATTTACGAAATTAGTGCAAGATTATAAAATCTTTAGTTCACCATCTTTTACAATTTTTTGGTTGGGTTCTGAGCTTACCCTTGAAAAGCAATTGAAGGATGAAGCAGAGACAATAATACAACAATTGATGTCTCTGGTTCAGTACACAGCTGTAAGTTTCAGGTCTTACTATTATTATGAGAAAGCTGCTCTTAGAAGTTGGCAGTGTAAGATAAAACTGTTTAATACCAAGACTTTCATTCCATCTTTTTCTAAGTTGTGGTGAGAAGATTCTATTCTCCCCTTATGTTTGGAGACATTGTGTTAACTATATATCTGTGTGGTAGAGAACCTCCCCCCACCTCTCTTTTGGTTCTTTCTTTTGTAAGGCTTCAAGAGTCTTTTTCTTCTTAAATTATCTTTTGGACTATGTTAAGAAATGAGTATTCTATTTGTAAGGCTTCAAGAGTCTATTTTAACTCATTTCATTTGACTCATTTACAGTTCGCAGATGATTTAATCCTTTTCTGCAGAGATTCTCCAATGCAGATTTTAAATATTAGAAGAGTATTGAGGATTTTCGGGGTCATGTCTGGGTTACATTTAAATTTGTCTAAGAGTTCGTTATTTAGAGTTAATATGGATGTTGACCTGGTTAAAGAATTGGCTACGAAAGCGAGCTGTGGAGTGGGGTCCTTTCCTATGTCTTATCTTGGTCTACCGATTGGCACTAGGAAGAATTCAGAGAGTATGTGGGATCCTGTTTTCCAGAATTTTAATAAAAGACTAGCAGGTTGGAAAGCAAAATCATTGTCGTTGGCGGGTAGACTTGTTCTAGTTAAATCTGTGCTTTCATCCTTGCCGATCTTTTTTTTTTATCTATTTTCAAGATTCCTCTCAAAGTGACTAAGAAGTTGAATTCTCTTATGGCTAACTTCCTTTGGGGTGAAGACCTTGATAAGAAACGAATTCATTGGGTGAGTTGGAAGTCGGTTTGTCAACCTATTGAAGAGGACGGCTTGGGAATCCTTGATTTAAGGGTGATAAATAGAGTCCTACTTGGGAAATGGATTTGGAAATTTGCAAATGAAAAAAGAAGCTTGTGGAAGGAGTTGATCTGCTGCAAAAACAATGTTGATGTCCTGTCCCTTTCTATTTCAAATGCGGCTTCTCCTTTTGATTCTTGGATTTGGAAAGGCATCCTAAGTAACTTTTCGAAGAATGATCAGATCGGTGACTGTTTGAGAGACAATTCAAAGATCCAAGTGGGAAATGGTCAGTCGATTGCTTTCTGGACTGATGTTTGGATCACTAGTCTGCCTTTAAATCATCAATTTCCCAGAATTTTTGCTTTGTCTACAAATAAATGGGGGAAGGTCTCTGAGTTTGGTGGGTATGTAGATAATGTTTGGGTTTGGAACATCCACTTAGAAGGAATTTGTGTGATTGGGAATTGGACCAGTGGATCGATCTAATGTTGTTGATTGACAAGACTAAGCTGTCATGTTCTGTTGATGATTTCCTGGGGTGGTCAGGTAAGGGGGATGGCATGTTCTCGGTTAAAGCTTGTAGACTGTCGTTATATGATAGTTCTAAAGAGAGTTTTGAGTGGAAGAAGTGGGTTTGGGATGGTTTGGCTCCGCCTAGAGTTCAAACCTTCTTATGGCAGATTTGCCATCAGAAACTAGCAGTTAGAGTGGAATTGAAGAAAAGAGGGATCCCTCTAACGGAAGTATGTCCATATGTAATTCCCAGGATGAAACTATAGCTCACCTGTTCTTAACGTGTTCGTTGCTTCGGGATTGTGGTGTAAATTTCTAAGGTTATGGGATATTTCTACTGCTCTGCATCAAGATCCTTCCTCTATTCTCTGCTCATGGTCCAATCTTAGGTATAATTCTATCATTTGGAGGTTTATTCCGACTGTTATTTTCTGGTCAATCTGGAAGGCAAGAAATCTGGTTGTTTTTGGAAATAGAAAATGTGACAGTTCAGTTCTGTATTTTATCACTAGATTTAGATTGGCGAAATGGTTCTTAGCTAAACATCATTCAGTTCAGATTCAAACAGACCTTTTAGTAGAGGATCCTACGAGGGCAGATTCTTTTCTCATTACTTCTGGTCCTAAGAAGGTTATTGGTTGGTCTCCTCCACCAGCGGATATATTTAAACTCAATGTTGATGGAGCAGTGACTGGCGATGGGATGCAAGGGGGTATGGTGGTGTCTTGAGAGACTCTTTCAGCGGCTCTTTAGCTTCTCTTCTGCAGTAGGGCCTGGTTTGCCTATTTTGACTGAACTGAAAGCTATTAAGGAAGGATTGGGTTTTTTCTATTCTTCAAATTGGGCTAAGAAGGGAAGACTTATTATTGAGAGCGACTGCAAATGTGCAGTGGATTGGATTTTAAAGCTGCAACCTGCCCCTTCATTTTTCAGTGATCTGGTGGAGGATATTGAAGCTCTTATTACTGCTAAGGGGGTCGTTCTTAGATGGATTCCTAGGAGCTGTAATTTGGAGGCTGACAGGTTAGCTAAGCAGGGGATCGGTTAAGTGTAACAGGCTTCTTGTAATATTTTGTGCTTTTTAGATGGGTTTGTTGTGGTTGATCCTTTGTAATAGTATTGCTAGTTTGGGAATCATGACTCACCCTCTGATCTAGGGTATGCTGTCGGTTTGAGTAGGTTTCTGTTATAGTTTTGGTTTGCTTTGGGTTTCGAGCGCTTTATGTTGTTTATGGTTTGATGGGGGTGTGGTCCTGGTTGTTTCTTATGTATTTTATGTTGTTGAATTAAATCCTAAGGCGGTCTTTTCTTCCTTTCAATGATTAAGGAGCTTTCTCCAAGTTCTATTAATTACGAAGGGGGTTTTTAACGAGGCCTTCAATTTTTATAAAAAAAAAAGTATTCTATTTTGTTCTCTTGCATTTTACCATGTGAATCAATCTTGCAGAGTGATATCTTCGTTTATAATTATAGATCAAATTCAATATCTTGACCCTATAATATGTTCTGTACTGACTTATGAAAAGTTGTCTTCATCTAGGCCCTAGATATAGGTTGTGGGAGAATCCTACTGCAGTTTTGATTTTATTCTTGTCACAGCATTCATAAAACTTGCTAGCTATTCCAATTATTTGTTGATTCGTGGCTTTGTTACATTAACTTTCAAGTGATTTGCCAATCCAATGACACAATTTTCATTGGCTCGAGATTATCCTCCCCGCTCCTTCCTTATAATATTACTCGTATTGCTCCCATATTTTGCACCCGCTTCTGAACTTTTGTCTTTTGCTTCTTTTCTCATTATTATCTATAATGGATAATTTTTTAGTGGTTGAGAGGAATTTTGACTGCAAAATCTTGGTGTACGAGACAGACTGTAAATTATGGTGGTTTCTTCAAGAATTGTAAAATATTTGTTCAATCCAAATCAAACAAAGCTTGATTTTCACACTTTTGACCTTGGAACTTATAAGGGCCTTGCACTTTAATGCAATTCTTTCTCTTATGGCAGTTTTCCCCCTTTAAAGCTTACTGTGACAATGGTATTCATCCTCTTGATAAAGTAGCACGTTTTATTTTCTATTTTAGTACAAGTAAGTATGATGTAGACTTCTGGCCTCCCAGCCATGCTAAGTTGAAAAATCAATTATCTTGTTCCATTGATGATCTGCTAATGGGGAGTAATTTGCTGCATTGTGCGTGTCAAAAACTGCAACTGCATGTGGGTTTTTTTTTAATGAGAATAGTTACCTTCTAGAGACATCATAGGGAATTTTTAGTTTAAGTTGATTGGCTCTAGGAACCAAAAGGAGGGTACAACCGTTCAGGTGTTATTTAGAATGGCTGATAGTACAGATTTTTAGATTAGCTATGATTGCTGAAAATTTTTCAGACCACCAAATTTACTGTTCTGATGCATTTCTTATGAAAGAAGTCATATGAATAGTGGCACAATCATTTGTTCTGTATTTATATCTGATACCATCTCTAATCATTTAATGAGATGACTGTTTTCTTTGCAGGAATTATATCATGAGTTGCATGCCTTGGACAGATTTGAGCAAGATTATCGATGTAAGCTTCAGGAAGAGGATAATTCAACTGCTCCTCAAAGAGGTAACCTGTTTCTTGGATCTCTATTTTCATTTTTTATCTTTTTTGCAGCGTTGTTACTTCTGGATTTACAAGGTGTTTCTAATTTGTTTTATTGATTAAAAAATGTGTTAAACCCAACAAAAGGGCAGATATGTAGAGTGAATTTTTTTTTTTATGTATTCCATTCAAAACCATATGTGCCGAATTAAGTTTTTTCGAAGGGACTATTAAGGTTTTTCACTGGCCTTGTTGTTCTTGTTAGTGCTTTCTAATGACATTTAGTTTGTGCAATTTCTGTGAAGTACTATGTGCATCCCATACTTCTTTCCCTTTGAATTTATGGCACCTCTCAAATTTACATTGGCAGATGTTACATTCTATTTTTTGGCTGTCCATCCCAGCATTTATACCATAGTTTCCAGATGCCTTGGTTTACTGTTAACCATTTTCATGGACCTTCTTGGGCATGTTAATGCTTTCTTATGTGATTTCGATTGCACAATTTCTGTGAATTTCGAAGTACATTTCATACTGCTACCCTTTGAATTTATTGCACCTCTCATATTTAGATTGGTACATGGTACATTCGATTCTTAGGCTGCCCAGCCTGGGCACTTATACCTTAGTTTTCTGTGGCCTAGTTTGAGTCAAACTGGATATTTCTAGGTTTGTGACACTACAATTATTTTCTGTCTCATTTCTTTTAAGATTGAAGGTGCTCTACAACCAAGTATCCCCCTTGGTAATTTTTTTATGAATGGACTTTTGATATTAATTGAACTTTGAGCTACAGGAGACAGCCTGTCAATGTTGAGAGCTGAACTAAAGAGTCAAAAAAAGCATGTAAGAAGTTTGAAGAAAAAATCCCTTTGGTCAATGATTTTGGAAGAGGTACGATTTAGTAAAGCTCTATCTGTTTTCTTTTCAGTATGAGCTCCTAAATGAATTTTGATATTTGTCATCCGTTTTTCTTTCCATGGACTTTGAGTCTCGACTTAATGCAAGCTTTTTGCACATAATGGTATTATTTTTGAAGTTAATACGAACATATCTGTTGTGGAACAAAGTTTTATATCTTATGTTCATAGGTCATGGAGAAACTCGTAGATGTTGTTCATTTCTTGCACTTGGAAATTCATGAGGCCTTCGGCAGTGCTGGTAAGAATTTAAAACATTAAACTGAAAACATTTGGAAATTGTATTACTTTGTTGTAGAATTTGTAATGGCCAAAATATTTAGTTGGACTTGCTTATAAAACTTGAGCAAGGATTGTGACTTGAGCAATTATCAAAGCTTTAACTAAGTATGATTTCTCGTGTAAATTGAAATTCTTAATTTCGTCAGAGTTTGAGAATGGATAAAATGTTGGAACTTAATTCCTATTCAAAGCTAGTTCTTTACATTAGGTTATTCCCTTTTTGTTTTTCTAGGAAAGCATTCTTCTTTTGTTGATTACATTTGTTAATATGACATATATAACTTTACTGCTCATGCACATTTTCTATTATGCTTAAAAACAGAGTATTTGCTATTTGTCCTATATATGAAATGGTGTTGGTTTTTGTCTGTGACCTTGCAGGTGGTGAGAAACCTGTTAAAAGTTATGTTAACAGTCACAAAAAGTTGGGGTCTGCTGGTCTTGCTTTGCACTATGCAAATATCATTACTCAAATTGATACTCTTGTGAGTTTAAGATTTTCTGCCAAATGGCTTTTTACCTCCTCTTCATTTCTTGAAGATTTAGAATGGATCACTGAATTGATGTCTTAGGTCCTTTTGAGTTGACATATCTTATTAGAGATCAAGGATAGTGAATCTTTTTGTAGTTCAATTTTGGTTATACACCGCAGGAGCATTCTTGCTACCTTTTGTTATATCCTTTCTTCACTTATCATGATTGAGATTTACAAGAATGTTCCAAACAAAAAAGAAAAGACAGAAGGTGTGTTATGATTCAGGAGATAAATACATCAAGAAAATCACCCCAAACAGAGAAAATGCTTTGACAGACTGGAGGAGAATCAGCAACAGACGTGATGAATTTATTCGTCAAACTTGATAAAAGCTTTATAAATATTCTTGTAATTTTAGTAGTGGTATCCTACATTGATCATGAACTGCTTTTGCAAGGAATTGTATGATTGCCCCCCCCCCTCCCAAGGCACAGATAATCCTTTAAGGCATATTATGAATATGCACCAACTAATAGATTGTTTGGTTCAATCTGTGTGCAGAAGAGTATTGAATGTGCCATAGATGATACCAATGAATGCTCAGTTATTCAATTTCTGTTCTTTTGTAGTTGTTTCATCTCTGTTTCGTTTCGTTTCGTTTGAAACTTGCTATTTAGTTAGGAAATTTTAATACTAGTGAGGAATGTGGCTAGGGAATTATTAATGCTTTCCTTTTTTAGCATGGCTTAGAAAAGCCATGATACCACTATTAATAATAATATTATGGAAGCGCGGACATGTAAGATTGGTCTGGGTCTCTAGGTTCTTTGTTTCTTCTAAACCAGTTTCATATGATTTTCCTGTGGTACTTCAAGAAAATATATGCTATATATAAGCATGTAGTTTATGCTCATGGACATGCCAATAATTACAGGTCTACAAGTTTATGATAAAATGTCATAGGCTGGGAATCTTTATGATTCTTCTTCTTCTTTTATATGTAGAAGTAGCCATATAATGGTAGTATGAATAATAACCTGATAACATGTCAAATAGTGGGTACTGAAGTTTTAGGCAATCCATTTTCTATTTCTTCCTCTCAAAGCATAGGATAAATTTTGAGGCATGTTTAGGGTTTGATAAGTTAGTTGTTTAATGTACTCAGGTTTCTGGGTCAAGTTCGGTGCCCCCTAATACAAGGGACTCATTATACCAATGTCTACCGCCAACTATAAAATCTGCATTGTGGTCTAGACTGCAGACATTTCAGATAAAAGAAGAGGTGCAAATCTGCATAATCTTGATGCCGACAATATTACTTACCTACTTGCTCATCTATTATTCATAATTTTGAAGATGCTATTACCCTGTTGCCTGTTGGAAATATTTACTCCTAATATGCACCGAACTTCAAATTCTCAAATTTCTTTTCAGCTAACTGTCCCACAAATCAAAGCGGAAATGGAGAAAACATTGCAGTGGCTAGTTCCCATTGCCACTAACACAATCAAGTAAGCATCTTACAATACCTTATTTTTGTGATCAATTTTTGTTGTCTCTGTTCAAAAGGCATGGCCGGAATTCCTCTCCAGTTTTCAGAATTGAAGCCATTTGCCCACTAGTTTTTGCCCTTCTTCTTACCTGTTATTCATCCTTGTGTCTAGTGTACCAATTTGTTTCAACTAGAGCTCATCATGGGTTTGGCTGGGTTGGAGAATGGGCAAATACTGGGTAAGTTATGTGTATACTTTTTCTTTCCTTGATGCTAATGCTTTTTGTTGCTCAGCTTTTATAATCAAAATTTTCAGGTCTGAAGTGAATCATAGACCTGCTGGCCAAACTGGCTTGCTCAGGATTGAAACACTGCACCATGCAGACAAGGAGAAAACCGAAGTTTATATTCTCGATCTGGTAGTGTGGCTTCATCATCTTGTTACCCAAGTGAGGGCTTGCAATGGTGGAATCAGGTCACCCGTCAAGTCTCCAATTAGGTCTCCTAATCAGAAGATGGTTCAACTATCTATGCAGAAGCCTGCATCACCAATGTTGACGATCGAAGATCAAGAGATGCTTCGAGATGTTAGTAAGAGGAAAAATACACCTGGAATAAGTAAGAGCCAGGAATTAGACACAGCAAAAACTAGGTTAAGTAAAAGCAGTAGCCACTCTCCAACAATTGAAACTAAGAAAGATCCCTTCCCTATTCGGAGGCTATCTTTAGTTCCTTTCATTAACTTTGATATTGACCGAATCAAGGCGTTGGATGTCATCGATCGAGTTGACATGCTCTGAAGTTTGTAATTACATGTTGAATTGAGATTCCTTGGCAAATTAAGAGGCCTTTTTTTGCTTGTGCAAAGAGTCGATATGCTGCTGCAATTTTTTCCTTTTAGAATGGGTCTATATTTGGCGAGTTGGCGGCAGATGTCGGGTCACACAAGCTGTGAACTGCTTTTTTTGTATGTGAAAAGTTAAGGGGTGATAGCTTTAGCCTCAAGATCTAGGGGGATTTAAACTGTTTCAGGATTGAGCTGAATCCAACCTATACTTAGGTTTCTCTCTAGTTCTGTGTACAGAACGTTATATCATAACAATTAACAATTTCTGCTATTTTTTATTTATGTACCGCTATTCGATTTATGGATCGACTATTCTAGATCAGGTTTTATTGAGGCTCATTATGGGATCGACCTTTATAATTCGAGCATTTAACCTTGTTTAAAGTGATATAGTGCCTCCCAAGGTATTTATTTCTTTTCGAATAGTTCTCTGATTAATTTATAGATGATATTTTAAGGGTTCTTTGAAACTAAAAAAACCCTTAAAATATATTATATTATATATTTAAAAATTTGTAGAAAAAAATTAAAAATTCTATAGATTCAAAAATAAAAAAATTCGAAGTTCTAAAAATATTTTTTTAGAAGTGTGATTTACTCCTTTAATGGTAATGGGGTCTATGTAGAATTTGAGATATTCATTTGGTTTTGAATTAAATCATATTAAAATCAGTATCTTTTTATTGAGGAACCGATAGTTTTTTTTTATAGTTTAGAGTATTTATAATATAATATATATTTAGAATTTTACTTAATTATTAATAATTTTTATATATCTTATAGATATAACTGTTCGAATATATGATCTTTAAAAAATAACTCCTATTCGAATATATGATCTTTAAAAAAAATAACTCTTTTTAACCAATAAGATCACTTGATAGATTTGAGTGACCGTTGAGTTAAAGTAACTTTCTTTACAAGAAATTATTTAAAATGGGTTATCTTTTAAGTGATAACAAAATTTTAAGGTTAAGATAACATATCAAAGTATTTGGTCAAAGTTATGCCAGAATTGTTAGGCGATTTAATTATTAAGTGATTAAAATAATAATTTTGTTAATATTAACAATGAGAAAGTCCGATGACTAAAATAAAAGTATTCTAAAAGTTCTATGACCACTTGAGTAACTTGCCTAATAAGAAAGTAAACTCATTTAAAAAAAATTCATCTTATTGATTTTGTTGACAATATAATATACTTGAGAATACGTGGTTAAATATAGGGTATTCATTTTTCGGTTATAACCGAATTAATCGATCAAATCAAATTAGTTTAGTTAATTCAGTCGGTTATCGAATTAGGTCGATCGAGGAACGGTTAATATTTTTTTAATATTCGGTTAACGGTTAATTCGGTTTGAAATTAATTAATTAACCGAATTAACTGAAATTATTAAATATGAAATATATATTATATATATTAAATACATATTTTAAGTTCAAACTCATTAAGAATTAAGACTCAATTATTTTTAACCACACTAAACTCATTAAATTATCAATACCTAATTAAAATTTTAACCCAAATAAAAATAATAATGTTATTATATTCAAATTAATCTAATTAAATAAATTATAAAAAAATTCGGTTAATTCGGTTAACCGGACGAAATAACCGAACTTTGTTCGGCTCGATTAATATTTTCCAAAAAAAAGTTTGGTTCGGTTAAAGGTTAAAGAAAAAAAATTAGTTAATTCGATTAATGAAAATTCGATTTGATCGGTGCCGAATTAACCGTTTGAACACCCTTAGTTAAATATAAGGCAAACCGTTTCACGTGTTCTTAAATTATAACATTTATTTTAACTTGGTTTTTAAACTTTTAATTTTATCTTTTAATTATAATTCTTATTTTAAATTAATCTTTAAATTTTTCAATATTCTAATTTTATCTTTAAACTATGATTTTTATTTTAAATTGATCCTCAATTTTTTAAATATTTAATTTCATCCTTATATTAATTTAAATAAATAATTAGTTTCAATAATAATTTAACCTGATTTTTTCCAAAAAAAACATATAATAATAGAGCTTGACGTCTTTAAAAATAATTGTAATAATATAATTCTCTTTATTGAGAGTCGGCCATGGGAGACGAAAAGTCGGGCTGGAGAAGAGGGCACCGGAGTGCAGCGGATGATCAGCCGGGATGGAGAAGAGGTTATCGGGGTGCAGTTGATTATCAGTCGGGCTGGAGAAGAGGAAACTGGAGTGCAGAGGACTATCGGCGCCGTCGTGGTTTCATTGTTTTCGTGGATAACATCAGTAAGCGGTGCAGTCTCAAACGCTGAACGAAAGACGAGCTTGCTAAAAGGGGTTTGATTTCGGATTCTTTGCAGTGCGTATTGTGCAGAGAAGAGTTTGAATATGTCAACCATCTGTTTTGTCATTGCAGCCTTGTTTGGAAAGTATGGATGAAGTGGTTTAACTGCTGGAATTTAAATTTTGTCGTTCCTTGGGATGTGAAATCAATGTTGTTGGAGTGGGTGGATCTGCCGGTAGCTAATCAGTATAAGCAACCCTGGTTGTTGGCGTTCTTCAGCTTTGTTTGGGCAATTTGGCTGGGCAGAAATGGAGTTTTCAATGATAAATGTTGGGACATTAGTTCGATGTTCGAGGGAGCCATTTTAAAGTTTGGTCATTGGTGTGTGGTGTAATTATAAATGGTCGAGTTCATGTCAGTCGGTGTTAGACTGTCCGTGAGCCCGAGTGCCTTTATCTACTTTTCCAAATTCTCGAGAAGGTGGGGGGGGGGGGGGGAAGATAGGTGCTGGCTCTGGAGTGTGGCTGAGCAGAGGTATGAACTGTTTGGTTCATTGACTAGTTTCCTGATTAAGGTGTGTATAAAGAATCTGGGTTTCTTTAGTTTTTGCTTTAAGATTTGTAGAATGTGGAGGGAGGTGCTTTGTTCTATTATTGGGTACTGGAATTTGTTTGTGTTGAAAACCGTCTCTGTTATGTGGTGGTGTCGTGAGCTGCCTGCTTCTTGGTTTAAGGGTGTTGTAGTTTCGGGGTAGGCGGGGATTGTTCTTTGTGTTTGCTGGATGTCGTTGTGGACTTAGTGATAAGAGCCAGAAGTCTAATTTCCATGCTGTTAGTGACAGATAGTTCCCGCTTTTGAATGTTGCTGCTGTATGGTTCCTTTGCTGCGTCGCTGGGGTGGGTGGCAAGCTGCTGTGGTCGCTTGCTCTGCTGCATAAGGCTGCCCGATTCTTGGTGATCCAACCTTTGTGCTTTGTCTATGGTTGCTTTGGGTCGTGGATTGTTTCCTTGTAAGAGTGTGATTTTGTATTTGCTTAAGCAGGCTGCTTTTTCGATTTGTTTGTCGAGGCCCCGTTCGTGCAAGGGGTGGAGTATTGTGAGGCTTATTTTTGTTTGTGTGGTTGTTTCATATGTTCGAATGTTCCGTGCACTATTTTCCCTTCATTTTATGGTTTGGGGGTTTTTAAAGAGGTCCTTCAATGTTGTTGATTTGTATGATTATTCTCGCATAAGTCGTACAAAATCCCTTTACCAAAAAAAATAGAGCTTCACCTAAAGATTTTATGGAGGTGTGATGGTTTGAGATGAAATTGAAATGTTTAGAAGTTTGTGAACCAATTAGAATGATAGTCATAATTTGAGAATGAAATTGGAATATTTAAAAGTTTGAGGACTAATTTAGAACAAGAGTTATAGTTTGAGTATGAAATTAAAATATTTAAAAGTTTAGGCACTAATTTAGAATAAGGGTTGTAGTTTAAGGATGTGTGATGTTATTAACTCTTAAACATATTTAAATGCTAATATTTTGTTAGAATTTTAGAGATGGTAAAAAAAAGTAAAAGATGGTTACTAAATTTTGAATTTATGATAAATTTTATGATAAAAAAGTGTGACATTTAAACTTGAAATATTAAAATGTTCTAGATAAAGGCAACACAAGATTGCAGGTAAGAATTAGGCATCAGATAATTAACAAAGAGCCAACAGAAACTGTAAAAGATATTGACAAACTTATGTCTACCATTACGCTGCCGATAATGAATTAATGACTGGTTTGGCCGTTTGGTTTACGGTGATGACTTTATTGAGTAGAGTTAAATTAAATTATTTAAGTTGATGAGTCTTATTTTATATATTAAATTTTATTTAAATTTTTTTTAGTCGAGTCAAATTTATAAAATTAAATTCGAATTGATTCTAATTGAGTTATTTTATTCTAATTTAAACGATTTTTTATAATCGTATACAATATACATATATTTTTTATAAGTGATATACAACTCAAAAATTAATCTATTAATTATTAAAAATTAAAAATTATTTTTATTTTAATTTATAACTTAACTTGAATATAATTTTTTAAATTTAAATTGAATTTATGAAATTATAAAATGAATCAAAATAAATAAAATAATTCGATATTCCAAATCCAATAGAGTTCTACTCCCGAATTTAGTGTAAAATGAAATCCGAAAAAGAAAAAGGGGGTAAAGGTAACATGAATTCTGACGTAAAAGCAGCGGTACCTACCTACCAAACCCCACTCTATGTTTGAACTAACCCGGGGTTTCTTACCAACTTTGGTCAAATCCCATCGCCATCAGCAAACCCCCAAATAAAATATCTTCCACATTACTCTCAAATTAACACCCATACCATACCTATTCTATATTTATTTAAACTCACAACTTATCCATTTCCCTTAACCAAGTTCAATCCCACCACTTGTTGTTGTTGCAGCACCTGATTTTCATGGGACGATTACCCTGTTGCGAGAAATCACATACCAACAAAGGCGCATGGACCAAGGAAGAAGACGACCGCCTCATTCATTATATCCGTGTCCATGGCGAAGGTTCTTGGCGTTCCCTCCCCAAAGCTGCTGGTATTCTAACCCTTTTCCCTTTTATTAACCATTTTCATGGACTTCTTTTTCATTTCTTTTTCCTTGGTTTGTCCAATGCTTCCAGGGCTGCTTAGGTGTGGTAAAAGTTGCAGGTTAAGATGGGTGAACTACTTGAGACCTGATCTTAAGAGAGGAAATTTCAGTGAAGATGAAGATCAACTTATCATCAAGCTTCACAGTTCACTTGGAAACAAGTCTGGTTTTTTTTCTTCTTCTTGTTTTAGTAAAAATATATTTGCATCTTCTTCTTGAATTAATGAATCCATTATTCTATTTGCAGATGGTCTTTGATTTCCCGAAGATTGCCGGGAAGAACAGATAACGAGATCAAGAACTACTGGAACACACACATCAAAAGAAAGCTTTTGAGTGAAGGAATCGATCCCCAAACGCATCGTCCTCTCAACGAAACCTCCAATAAAAACAGCACCGCTAAAGCCAAACCCACCACACCCACCGAATTGGATTTTAGAAACGCGCCCACGGTTCCCAAAACCATTTCCGTTACAGCCCCGCCTCTGGTTTTCAATTACGGTGAGTGTCGAGTGAAGGTCAAGTCCGAGTCCAACTGTACTCGCAGTGGCGTGAGTACAGATGAAGAAGAACAACACGAGTTAAATTTGGAGCTCTCGATTGGGAACTCGGCCAGCTCAGCCGAGTCCAAACGGAAAGTGGATAGCTACTACGAGTTCCGGTTCGCCGGAGAAGCTACGGTGGTGGCAAAGCCTGGGGCGGTCTGTTTGTGTTGGCAATTAGGTTTTCAAAGAAGTGAAATTTGTAGGAACTGTGAAAATACAAATGGGTTGTCTAGATATTCTAATTCTCTAGAGCTTTGAGTTCGTAAGGGTCAATTTTGTTAAATTATTACCATCTCATCTTTTTCCTTTTGTAATTCAAAACTATGTATAACGAAGCAAACTTAAATTCTTTAACATTATGTCAAAGAATGATTTTTGATAATATTTTTATATTTTATACACATATTTTTTTACTCGTCTATATTTATAATATATATAAAAATCATCGATTTAATTAAACATTTAATTAAACTATCAACTCCTTTTTTTTATTAAATTCACCCAACTTCCTCATTAAATAGTTTTTTGGGATAAAAACATTAATTGATTAACCAATAATATGTGATATAATTAACTAAAATTAAAATGTTAATAATTAAAATATTTTTAAAAAGCAAAAACTCCAATCAATTATTAAAAATCACTTTAACATTATAACATTAGAATAATGCTTTTTCGAATAAATAATGTTTTAGTTGATTCTAACAACTTTATAACGAAATGTGACATTTGAGAGATATCCATGTGAATGTTGATATCTTTGAACGATAATGATTGTTTTATTATATTTATTATTCAATTGTGAAATAAGTGAATTTGCTTAAGCCGCCGCCAAGTGGGCAAGGTTTACTTTAAGCCGAGTTTGGTTTTGACGAGTAAGTTGTTTAATTAAATTATTACATTTGAGAGATTGGTCAAACACCGAAAACACGGCGGTGAGCAGCGAGGGAAACAAACAACTTCCTAAATTATGGTTTTTATTTTAAATTAATCTTTAAAGTTTTAAATATTTTATTTTCATCTTTAAAACATGACATTCATTTTAAATCAATTCCAAATTTTCGAATATTTAAATTTCATTTCAAACTATAGGTATATGCTAATCATATCTCATGCTAGTAAAGTAGTTAGGCCATACTATATTATTATATGTTTGAAAAAATTAGGTTAAGCTATGGCTTAAACGAATTATATATTTTGATGAAATTAAAATATTTAAAAGTTGCGGGATTAATTTTGAATGAGTAACATAATTTGGGGATGAATTTGGAATGTTCATAAGTTTAAGGATTAATTTCAAACGAGAGTTATATTTGAGGATGAAATTGAAATATTTAAAAATTTAAGGATTAATTTAAAATAAAAGTCATAGTTTATGAACACGCAATACAATTAAGTCATAATTATTTATTTATTTTTATAAAAAAAACACTAATTACCTAAAGAATATTAATGAGCAAAAAGCTCTAGAAGCTATAACTATAAGCTTTAAAATAGTGGGTAGGCCCCTATTATATGCCCTCAGATATGGAAATTGGCTTGCGTAATCTTTACCAACCGGAACTCACCTAACGCAACCAAACTTCTGTTGGTTACAATTAATTGTATTAGAAAACATATAAAATAAAATTAAAATATTGAACGAATAAATTTAAAACATACTAATATTTAATATTTTAAATTTAAAGTAATATAACCTTAAATATAATTATTTTCAATTTTATGATTTGTGAGGTTTAAACACTCAACTAACAATCTACGAAATAGATTATTTAAATTAATTGATTGATTAATGCATAAAAATATGGAGAATATATGAACTCAAATGAAAGGATTAGAATACTCTTTGTAGTTTAGTATATTAAAAAAATCAAATGCAATTATCATATAATATTAAAAATATTAATAATTGCCCTTTTCATTTTGTTGTGCTTATGCAATAAATATATAAGTAAACTACAAGTTTAGTTCCTAAACTAATATTTTTTCCGTTTTGGTATTTAAATTTTATTTTTTTTAAAATTATATCTAAGGTTAGTTTATATTTCAATTTGATACATTGTCATTAAAAACTTATCAAAACTACTAACATAACATTTTTTATTTTTTCAATGATGATGTAACATTTCTTATAGTGACACGTCGATGTCATCGTTAAATTTTTAACAGTAGGGTATCAAAATGAAACCTAAATTAAATATTATGTTTATTTAAAAAAAAGTTTGAATACCAAAATGAAATAAAAATAAGTATAAATACTAAACATATAGTTTAGTTTAAATATATTTAGATCGAACATATTATTATACGCTTTAACGGCCGCAATTTTATACCGGCATTACAAAAATCAGGGGTCGTTGAAGACCATTGTTTAGTTTAAGTTATAAGTTATTTCTAGAAACCTTGATCTAAAAGGTTCCCTGGTATTATATTTAGTTTGATTATATATTTATATAAAGATGGCTACAAGAATGTAGTTTTCATGTAAAATGTATGTACTTCAATTTTATTTTTAAAATATGGATTACAATTAAATATATAATAATATATTTTTTTGTCAACAACCAATTATATTAATTAATTATATGATGGTGACGCTCTCAACAAAATAAAATATATATAATTATATCAATCTACCAAGTAACATCAATAATAAAAGGGAATGTGTTCTTCCTAAAAGTATTGGGTTTGAACAACTACGTTTGTAACGTGTGTTTATGTTTTATTAATATTAATTATAAATATATATTATTTTATAATTACCCGACTATTAAATATATATATATATATATATATGAAAAATATAATATTAATAAAAGATTACATATTATGATTGAACCATATATATATATATTTGGATAGGATATTTTGATCTTATGTTTATAAGATTTTTTTTTCTTTTAGTGTTAATTTTGTTATTCTTTTATTTTTATTTTTGTTGAATAAGATAAATGGTAATAATATATATATATACACTATTTATCATCGAAAAAATATTATTTTTTAATAAAAAGTAGTTGCACTTTTTTAATTGGTTTTTATATAAACAAACTCAAATATACATGTGAGGTAGAGGCCTAAATATGGTAACATAAGTAAATTTGTTCAAACTACCCATCAAACAGGATTCCCGTTAACATAAGTAAATTTGTTTAAATCCACATGTCTTATGTATGTTAAATTTATTTAAAATATCAATACTATAGTTTTGGGTTTGAACTTTATTGATATTAAAAGTCTGAGCACTCAATAATTGAAAATTTTCTTTAAACATATATTACCTTCTACTTTAAACCGTGTTAAAAACACACACCAATACCAAAATTTTAATTACGTTCGTTTATACGTTGCTAAACAAATTATGATCATATCTAACTTCTATTTGATATTAGTAGTTAAAAAAACATATTTTTTCAATCATCTACATTTACAATTTATTAAGAGTTGAATTTATAAATATTATAAATGTAGGGGGCCTAAAAATAATTTTATTTTTATAGATGTCATATTAGTAATTAATGATAAATTTAAATAAGATTAAACTGAATTTTATAAAAATATAATATAATTTTTTTATAAATCTGAGGTGAATACAAAGTAGTATATGTACAAAACTTTTAAGACAATGAAGGGTCATACATATGCATATACGATGTTCAACCCAAAACCTCAAAAAATAACAATAAATCTATTAATCATTAAAGGTAGCAATGGCTGCAAAAAGATTGATGGCATGTTTTACCTTTGTTTTTCTTATAAAAATAATGTTAGTTTTAATTTATTTTCACCTTTTTTACCCTTGGAAATTTTAATTTGTTATTAAATTAAATTGACTGAAAAAAAATAACAACTTCGTTAAGTTGATATAAACTATTTTATCTTTTTATTAATATTGATCTCAATTATTTTATTATTATTATTAAATATGAATTATATAAACAGAAACAATATATGTTCTCACGAAAATAGATATTTTTTTTGAGTGAGAACATATATTGTTTCTTTTTATTAATGTTGATATCCATTATTATTAATAATAATTAAATAAAAAATTAAAAATATAAATATAAATAATATATTTAGATTATTACAAATTATAAAAAGTATAAAAAAATAAAACATAAAAAAAAATGCTTTTTCATTGGTTGATTTTATTTGATAAAAAGTTATAAATTTGCAAGGGAAAAATTAAAATGTGTTTTTTGAAATATAAATTGAAAAATGAGACTGAAAAAATTATTCTGAGGTTCACCCTAGTCATTAGCCAGCATCATATTAATATTTATATTATTTTATTGTGTTGAATTGTCATATCCGTATTTCTCAAATACACATTGAATAATAACGATAAAAAATAAAGTAATTTTTAATCCTTGAATTTTGTAATTTCTTTAATTTGGTCCTAAATTTACTTTGGATACGATACTTGTGCGCACGCCAAACAATTTCATAATATAATATTACATAAAATATTTTTTTTAAATGAATTCAAAAACTAATATAAATAAAAAATAGTTCATGACTTAAATTAGGGAAAATGGTTAAATTCTGGAATTAAGGGTTGTTTTGTAGGAAAAAGCGCAAATCAATAAAAAAAAAGGTTGATTGGAATGTAGCCCAAATCTATTAATATTGGATCCATTAAATTGATTAGAACCCAACCCAATAGTTAGTTATTGAGCTAGATAATCTAAAAATAAATCAATTAACTGGAATTTCGAATTAGGAAACGGAAAGAAAGTAGAAATAGATGTTGCGGAAGACGGCTATCGGATAGAATAAAATCGCAACTGATAATTTGAGAAAATAAAAATGAAGATAAAAGAGACACAAAATTTACGTGGAAAACCCCTAAATAATATAGGGTAAAACCCACAGGCAATAGTAGAATAATTTCACTATAAGAAAATATGAATTACAATATCTCTCGATCTACCAAGGAGAAAACAACTCTCAATAAATTCTCTAAATTCTCTAGTATTGGGAGAAAACTATAATGATTTGGGATGATTTTGAAGCTAAATGAGCTAGGGTATTTATAGTTGAAGCTTAAGGACTAATCTTATAAATACCCTAAAGTAAAATGACTAAAATTAAGATTTTACCATTGTTGAAAAATCAACAATTTCAGCTATATTTTTCCACACCACCAAAAGCCATCGAAATCCATATGCACCGAAATGTTTTGCTTGATTTTTCAACATGTTTGGCCACCTTTGCTTGACTTTTCAGCAATCTCTCACTTGAAGATTTGATTGGAACAATCATATCTTAACACCATTTTTTCTACCTTGTACCATCATGTTTCTTACGTCTCTGACAAACTACAAGAGGATTGACACCAAGTAAATTTATCAGCATTGATTGCCTTCGTCATGAAATCTGCTATGTTGTCTTTGGTATGGATTTTATGCATATCTATCGTCCCTTCTTCCACATTTTCACTAATGAAATGGTACTGAACTTGTATGTGTTTTGTCCTTGAATAAAATGATGGATTCCTTGCTAGATGCAAGGCGCTTTGACTGTCACAAAACAGAGAGACATACTCTTGATTGTGCCCAAGCTCCTCCAATAGCATATTCAACCAAATTGTTTCTTTACTGGCTTGTGTAGCTGCTACATATTTTGCCTCTATTATAGATGTAGCCACAACTTACTGCAATTTTGAAACCCAGCTTACAACTCCACCAGCAACTTTGAACACATATCCTATAGTAGATTTGTTTTTATCCAAATCCCCTGCATAGTTAGAATCTACATACCCATTGATTAGTAAGTTTGATCTTCTGTAACATAATGCAACATTTGAGGCCCATTTGATGTATCTCAGGGTCCTCTTTACTATATTCCAATGTTCTTTCCCTAAAATCGCCATGTACCAACTAACCACTCTCACTGCTTGTGCAATGTCTGGTCTTGTGCATATCATAGTGAACATTAAACTTCCCACTACTGATGCATACAGTACTCGAGACATCTATATCCTCTCTTATTCACTGCTAGGACTCATACTGGAGGATAATTTGAAGTTAATAGGAAGAGGGGTAGAAATTGGCTTACAATCTTGCATGTTGAATCTTGACAAGATCTTCTTCAAGTAATTCTTTTATGAAAGCCAAATCTTCCTATTACTTAAGTCTTGGTGAATTTGCATCCCTAGAATCTTGTTTGTTGATCCCAAGTCCTTCATTTCAAATTCCCTAGCCAATTATGCCTTCAATTCTTCAATATGATCTTTGTTGGGTCCTGCAACCAACATGTCATCCACATACAACAACAATATAACAAAACTGTTATCACCAAACCTCTTGAAATAAGCACAAGGGTCTGCATTAAGTCTGTTGTATCCAAGACACATAATGAATGAATCAAATCTCTTATACCAATACCTCGGCGCCTGCTTTAGACCGTACATATATTTGTTTAACCTGCAAACCAAATTCTTCTTTTCTTGTTCTTCAAAACCTTCAGGCTGGAGCATATAAATCTCTTCTTCAAGATTTCCATGAAGAAAAGTTGTTTTAACATCTAGCTGTTCTAGATGTAAATTCAATGTAGCACACATTGCCAAGACTACTCGAACTGTTGTTAGTTGAACCACAGGAGAAAAGATTTCATTGAAATCAATACCTTCTTTTTGAGCATATCATTTGACCACCAGTATTGCACGATACCTCTCCACTTGATTGACACCATTTCACTTGATTTTGAAGACCCATTTGTCATAATTTCCTTGTGGTAGTGGTACAAGGTCCCATATATTATTTTTATGAAGGGCTTCAATTTCTTCTTGCATCGCCATCATCCATAATGAAGCATCTGAGCTGTTTATTGCCTCCTGGTATGTTGATGGCTCACCGTCCTCTGTTAAAAGGCAGAATGTAATATTTTCTTCTATAACATAATCCGAGTGCCAATTGGGACGTCTTCTCACACGATCTAATTGACGAGTTGTTGGAGCTTCAGAACTCTCTGGTTCTTGTTCATCATGTATTGGTTCTGCTTATGAAGAATCTCATTGTTCAACCTCCTTTTCCACATGTATCTGTGTAGTTTCTGACTTTTCAGCACTATCATCGTCTTCTTTTCTTTGTATTTTATCTTCTATGAAGATAACATCCCTACTGATGATCACTTTGCGGGTAGTGGGATCCCACAAGCGATACTCATTGACTCCATCAGCATACCTCAAGAATTTGCATTTCCTGGATTTTGAATCCATCTTTGAGATTTCTTTGGAGTTGTACATCACGTACACAATACTTCCAAATACATGGAGGTTTGAATAACCAGCTGGTTTACCAGTCCATATCTCCATTGGTGTTTTCAGCTCTATTACAGTTGATGGAGCTCGATTCACCAAATAACAGGCGGTATTGACTGCTTTTGCCCAGAATGATTTTTCTAGGCTTGCATCCCTCAACATTGCTCTTGTTCTTTCTAACAAGGTTCTGTTTATCCGCTCTGCCACTCTATTTTGTTGAGGAGTGTTCGCCACTGTGAACTGTCTTTTGATGCCTTATTTCCTACAAAAGTCATCAAATTCTTCGCTTGTGTATTCTCCTCCATTATCTGTTTTGAAACACTTGATCTTATTTCCATAATCAAGTTTCACCCGCGCTTTAAAGTTTTTGAAAGTTGAAAACACATTTGACTTCTTCTTAATAGGGTACACCCAACATCTCCTGGAGTAGTCATCAATAAATGAGACAAAGTATTTTGCTCCACCTAGGGATGTAACTGGTGCTTGCCATACGTCAGAGTGAACCAATTCTATAACACTTTTGCCTCTAGAATTTGATGTGTTGAATTTCAACCGGTGTTGCTTACTTGTTATGCAATGCTCACACAAAGTAAGTGATGCATTTGTTAAGCCTGGAAGTAGCTTTTACTCCACAAAGACTTTCATTCCTTGTGCTGACATGTGTCCAAGTTTCTGATGCCATAGCATTCCAGAATTTGAACTACATGAGGCAACAGAGGCTTATGGTTCTAGCAAAGTCTTTCCCTTCAACATGTACAAGTTTGCAGTTATCTTTTCGCATTTCAGCACCACAAGCGCTCTACGGAACACATTCATTATTCATTTCCGTGTTTCAATCTTGCTTGCATTATTATCCAACAATCCGTAGGATAATAAATTTTTATTCAGGCCTTTCACGTGTCACACATCTCGAACAATTTTAATTGTTCCATCATATATCTTCAATTCGATGGTTCTCACACCAACGATCTTTAAGGCATGATCATTGCAACTATACACAGATCCTCCTGAGACAAGTTCATAATGATAGAACCATTATCTTCTTGAGGTTATGTGATATGTTGCTCCCGAATAAATGAGCCATATATCTGCAAATCTTTTTATGCCTTCCACGGTGGTTGATGCTTCACAACATAAAGCATCTCCATCATCTGAAGTGCTTGCGGTATTGCCTTGTGGATTGGAGTTTTTATTTAGACTTCAACAATCCTTCTTTAAGTGACCATTCTTTCCACAGTTGTAGCACTTTAAATTATTTTTGCTTCTCGACTTCGATCTACCATGTTTGTGACTGCTACTTTGGACATGTTCTGTTGATCTCCCTCTTATTGTTGTCAACGCTTCTGCTTGTTGCAGATTTACTTGTCTGTCTTCCTTGTTCTTTCGCCGATTTTCTTCTTGTAGAACATCAACTGCAACGTCATCGAAGACTAGACTGGTGACATTATTGTTTGTCAAGTTGATGGTGAGTTGATCATATGAATCAGGTAGACTTTGAAGTAGAAGTTTATCCCGTTCTTGTTCTCATATTGTACATCTTAAGGATGTAAACTGAGAAAATAAAGTGTTTAGTGTGTTTAAGTGCTCCGTCACTGAAGTAGATTCTGGCATACGGAGAGTGTACAATTTTCTCTTAAGAAAATTTTTATTGTGTGACGATGTGGCCTCGTACAATTTGGTGAGATGATCTCATATCTCCTTAGCTGTCTTTTTCTCCTCGATGCTTGACAATACTTCATCTGCTAATGCTAGATGAAAGTTTGCCATAACATTCTCGTCCATCTCGATCCATTTGTTGTCATTTGTGAAATCTACTGGTCTTTCACTGATAGCTGCTAGAAAACCGTCTTTCTTCAAGATGACCTTCATCTTTAATTTTCACAATGATAAATTTCTCCTATTGAATTATTCAATATCAAATTTTGTTGTCATAACTTCTATTACGTATAGCTCCCACTATTTAACTATCGTGAATAGTTATCTGAAACCTTCAAAGAATGGGAAATACCTTCTTACTTTTTATGTTGGATGATCCACCTTTTGGTGGCAACCACAAAGACAATAAGCATATATTACACACTCAAATTTGGCTCTGATACCAATTGTTGCGGAAAACGACTATCAGATAGAGTAAAATTGCAACTCATAATTTGAGAAAATAAAAATGAAGATAAAAGAAACACAAAATTTACGTGGAAAACCCCTAAATAATATAGGGTAAAAACCACAGGCAACGGTATAATAATTTCACTATGAGAAAATATGAATTACAACATCTCTCGATCTACCAAGGAGAAAACAATGATAATTCTCTCTTGATAAAAAAGGAGAAAACAACTCTCAAGAAATTCTCTAAATTCACTAGTATTAGGAGAAAGCTAGAATGATTTGTGATGGTTTTGAAGCTAAATGAGCTAGGGTATTTATAGTTGAAGCTTAAGGACTAATCTTATAAATACCTTAAAGTACAATGACTAAAATTGAGATTTTACCATTGTTGAAAAATCAACAATTTCATATATATTTTTCCACACCATCGAAAGCCATCGAAATCCATGTGCACCGAAATGTTTTGCTTGATTTTTCAACATGTTTGGCCACCTTTACTTGACTTTTCAACAATAGAAAAATATAATGTTAAATACAAAAACTACATGTAAATTATAAGAATTGTTTGGTTCCCGATCTTATGTTATTTTGTTTCGTTTTGTAATGTGGTTTGATGATAATAAAGTAAGATTATTATTAATATGTATTATTTTAAAATATAAGAGTAATGTTAGTATCATTTATTTCGTAGACAACATAATATTCACATGAGAATGTTATTTTTTAAACAATTTTATTCTTAGAATTTATTATTATATCAATTTTTTTCTTTTAAATTAGACTCATCTATAGGTTCAGTGGCACGTTTGGTTTGGTCAAAATATAGGTTAAATAAATCAAAGAACAAAACTTTATTTAATTTTAATTATAAAATAAAATAATACTTATTTTTTTATTATAATTAAAAATAGTTGATTTGGGCAAGACAAGCATAGCCCAAGCTGCTGAAGTTTAGTTTTTTTTTTAAATTGAACTTCACTCGAGTCATTATCATTCTTATTTTAAATAAAATAGAATATAATTTATTCTTTTGGAGTATACAATTATTTAATTTGTTTTTTAATAAATCACTAATTTTATTCAAAATAGAAAATTTTATAAATTATAATAAATATTTACAATTTCGTAAAGTAAACACATAATTAGAACAATTTGATATAATCGTTAAAATAAAACTAGCAACTTAATATCACGTAAGAACCATACAAGAAAAGATTAAAATCTAACCAAGAAACTCGAACAAAGATAGATACAAACATATTTGATCAAATCGGCAAATGAATCACAAAAGGGAATCAAGATATTGAAAGACCACCAACAATCCATAAATCAGACTCGAGTGAAGTAAAAAGCTATTCAGGAACGCATAATGGATATGCAAATCCAATCCGATGTCCAAAGCAGGGAAGATCAACAATATAACAGATAAACAACATCTTAATCAGTCGTGGCGATGTCTAATCAAGCCTTAAAAAATATAAAAGAAAGCAACAACCAAACGATCGAAAAAGATGCCAAAAAAACAGAAGAAAATATGTCATAAAGATAGAGAAAAACGTGTCATACATGTAGACTTATTGAAAATTAAAAAGAAAAATAAAAGGACAATAAAAAATACCAACGGTCAACAACCAATATTAAAATTAGTACTACTGCCGATCAATAAAAATAAAAAGAAAAAGAGATGAATGAATTACCAATAAAATAAAACTAGAAGAGAAAACTTTAGAGTAAATAGTTAATCATTTAATTTGTTTAAAACAATGTCTCCACAATGATGATTATATTATAGGTTATTAACTACTTTTCCGATTTTGTTCATGACACATTTATAAAATTTGACGGGTAAATTGAGATTAATTCCAAAGTTATAATAGAATTAAAAATTGAATTAAATACTCCCCCATTAAAACTAATATATTTTGTTTGTGAGAGAAGGAGAAAACACTATAGCAATTATTTCATGAGTTTTAAGCCCCAATCGCACGTGTGTGATCCCACACGTTTGAATTATAGATTCTATATAGCTAACAGCCCTTGGTAGTGAAATTGGATAAAAGAGGCCTTGTGATTTCTGTAAACAGCTGCCGTCGATTGAGTTCGTTTTTTGTTTTCCTTTTTTCCAAGAAGAAAAGCGATGGCATTGAACGGTGGGCTTAGATCGGCTTCTAAGTTTCTGACATCGTCCTCTCAATCACTTATCCATAAATCAGGTTGGTGACCCACTAACGAGTTTTTCTTTTATTTTCTTGTATTTATCTTTTGTTTGGTAGATGCGAAAGTACAGGAAAGTAGTGGAAGATGAGCATCTGGGTGCTGAGAATTGTTTTTTGTTAGCTAAAATTGAGGGTTCATAACTGCTAATGTAGATCTGCTTAATTGGTATTGTAAATTTTTCATTTTTCATTCGTTTTTTGCTGATTTATGTTTTCGGCGTTCTTGATTGGATTTAAACAAATGTAGGACATATCTATACAAAATAAATTCATAGAACTTAGTTCTATATATGCCTTTAAAGGATTGAGTATTGGTTAGATTGATAAACTTTTGAATACCCTTTTTTTTGCTGATTATTGTGTAGAAGCATTCTTCCTGAAAAGAAAAACCTAATGGAGTTATTAAATAGGCTTAGACATTGATTTTGAATTGCTTTGTGGTCATAGTATGTTGATTTCTAATGGCCTTGAATCAACATTTGCTTTTGCATTTACTTTCAAGAACCTCTACGACTGCTATATGATTTTTGTACTAATTGTAACGACTTTCTTATCATTTTTTTGTGGAAAACTGTTTTGATATGAAAAATGTTGTTGAATTGACTAATTCATGGTTATTTTTCTAACTGATTGTGTGGGTTGACGAGGTGTTGTTTGTTTGATATTACTACCATAGTGCTCTGGCCTATATATACCTTTGAAAATGTCTGCTTTTTCTAGTTAATGTCTATGAGGAAGTTTCTGTGACTTTTACAAGCTGAAATTTTGTTTAAATGATAGAAAGTTCTTTCTCAGTTTTCAACTTTCAAGTGTATGGGGTGCTTTACGTTTGAAAGTTAACATTTCTTTTTAAAAATTTCTAGCAATGTCCTTGATCTGTACGGTGACCGCTGGCTGTTACTCAGCACTCACTAGTTGTTTTTGATGCATTATGTTTCTTCATCAGCAAATGAATGTAGAACATACTCATGGATGATATTTTCTTTAAATCTTATGATATTCTGATGTTTTCGCCTTTTCCAATTTGTTTAAGTGTTTCGAATTTAGACAATAATATAAATATTCATTCTCAATAGAATTGTAGCCTTCAGTATATGATTATCAGAAGTGTATACATATCCTTACACCTTTCTGTGTACCTTTGAAATATTTTTATGTTTCAACTCGTACATGCCTTGAAGTATATTTGTCTTGTAATTATCAATTCTTTTCTTCTATCCCCTGTATTTGCTTGATAAGGATTTAGGCATGCTATATATTTACTAACAATTGTGTAAGTATATGCAAGTTAATTATGCTGGTGGGGATTTATAGGAGGGATAATTATGGTGGAATGTGTTAAAAAAAGGTTCAAAATGAAGTGAACAAATGACCGAGTGGATTGCCAGATTAACATTGTTCTTCACTAATTATGTAGGGTTTTTAGGCTTTCTTTTAGTTTGTTCCTAGTTGAAAGGAGAATAAGAAATTTTCACTTGACCATTGTATTCTTCAAAACTGAAGGACCCACTATCTTTGTTCGGTGCTAACTTTTCCTAGTTTAAACTTTTTAACTTAGTTGTGGTTTGACCTCTCCCTAGTGCTCTGTCTTCGAAGAGATGCAAAATATTTGCCATGACTCTGGGTGGAAGGTCTACCACTTAGGAGAGCAACGTGACTCCATTGATTCTGGAGTATAATCTGGATTTTAATGAGAAATTTAAAAATCCTATGCTTAGATGATAAATGTTGTGAATGGTGGGCTGTGGGCACGAGTTGCGTTTGTTTTGGTTTGTCTGCCTGCTTGTGGTTCATATGCTGGAATCCTCAAACGTTAAAAGAAACTGTTTAGGATCTTCAGCCTTTGTGCTGTTATCTTTATTTTGGGAATAATGTGTGTAACAACTCAAAATCTTTGTTGTGTTTGTGGCAGCCAATAGAGGCTTTCATTCAACTGGAGTGAAGAGGATGGGGGGAGGTCATGGGCACGACGAACCATATTACCTTCATGCTAAGCACATGTATAACTTGGATAGGATGAAAAATCAGAAGCTGAAAATGTCTCTTGGAGTTTTGACAGCCTTCAGCATTGGCGTGTTTGTTCCTGTCTATGCGGTCATTTTCCAGCAGAAAAAGACAGCATCTGGTTGAGCTTTTCGATGCTTGCAATAATTGGAAGAACTTGGGAGTTGGTAATATTCCATTGTAATCCCAACTTTTGAACTGATTTGATGATATTATATATTTGCATTAGAGTTTCTGTTGAAAATCCATGATATACATGGGAATTCAGGATTTTATAGTAATAAAATCAATGTACTTGGATTTGTATGGGAAGGGAATTTGCTTTTATCATTCAAAATGTTTAATCCCGTCTCTCCAATCTCCATTTCCATGCTATGTGTTCTTCAATCCTTAAAATGAAAACGGAGGTACACTTTAGCAAACACGTTAGTTTCATGTTAAATGTTAACGAGTCTCATGGATGTGAACTTTCCTTGAACTCCATCGGTTATATAACTCGATTTCGTCGATGATTTCACATGCAATATGATAAATAAATTTTGATTTAATAAATTTATTTATTTCTGTGTTGGATGTATTCATGATAACATAACAGTTAATGATGAAATTCATCGATCAAAAGGTCACTGCTAATGAAATCTTCTAATTTTATGGTTCAATAAGATGAAAAAAATGGAATTTAAATAAACTTTTCATAATAGTTGGAGATTTTTTTGACTCTTACCCCTATTTTAAAACTATTAATTTTATGATTACTAAACTTATATTTAGAAATTATATGGTATTATCATTTGTCCAATATAAATTATGTTGTTTGATAACACTAAATATTAATTTTATAATTTTCACCTTATTAATACAGTATTTCATATTATTTTGATATTTTAAATATAGTAGTTTGAATATTTAAATTTGTATAAAGATAACAGATAATATATTTCATTTTTAAAAAGAATATTATCAATTTAATATTTTTAAAATTAAATGATAACTAGCTTATACTTACCATGCTCAACACTTTTGTTGAATTTCTTATTAAAGAAAATTTTGAATTTTTGTTAATAAAAAATTAATATGATAATCAAACATAATTTTAAAAAAGTAAATGTTAATAACTTCACTTTTAGTAAAATAAACTGAAAATTATCAATGGATTATAAGAAAATCTTAGAGTGTTTGGATAAGGGATTTTTAGGAGATTTATTTTTATCGAGATTTAAAAAAAAATCTTAAAAATGATTTTGTTTGTTTGGATAAAATTCACCCTAATTAATTTCGTTTTTATTAAAATTTTAACAGACAACTTTATTTGTCTGAATAGAAATAATGAAAATTTCCGGAATTTATAATGGATTTAGAAAGAGAATTTAATTAGCTTAAATTTTAGTTTAATCGTAAGTATTTGATTTATTATTTATTTTATTTAATATACACTATAAAATAAAAATTTTAAACTTCAAACTATTTTTTAATTTAATTAAATTTTAATATATATTTTATTTTACATTATTAAAAATATTTATATATTTTCACAAATTTAGAGATGTCCATGTTACTTTAAAAAAAAGATATATATGTTGTATATGTTGTATATTATTGTTAATATCATTATTCTTATTTTAATAACATAGATTTCTTTAAAATATATTTATCCAAATAAAATAGTTATTTTTTTATTAATACGGGATAAGTACAAGGCAATATATATTAAAAGAATATTCTCAATCATTCGATATTAAATGTTCATTCCTCTAACATTCATAATGCTCGAATCGAGATCTTAAGAAATAATAACAATTCATTTACCATCAAGATCGTTTTATTCTTGCACAAAATAATTACAAATAATAATATTTTAAAATATTATTAAAATTTTAAAATTCTTACCACATTTAATTTATAAAAAAATTAGATACTAAAATGTAAAAAGACATAGAGATGGACCAAATCATATGTAGAGAAGTTTATCGTTGGTGAAATTCCTTTTTCCTGTTATCATTCAACGAGGCATGGGGTCATCGTCCCCGAAACTAGTGATAAACAATCCGGAGAAATGAATACAAAGGAGAAAACCAAAACAGAAAGAAACAGTCAAGAGAAATGCACAAAAGACACAACTGATCTCCATTCCCCGTCATTACGAAAATTACAAGAAAAAGAGAAAGACCCATCTTTCCTTTTCAACCATCTCAGATCAGACATTCATCCGCCTTGTTTCCAGGTACAATTATTATTGTTATTTTCACCTCACAAATGTGTTTCGTTGCATGGTGTCTTGCTTATTTCTGTTTTGGGTCAAATTGGGATCTCTTTTGGAACATTCTCTGTTTTGTTTATTCTTGGAATATTTGAATTTGCAGTGTTTGTTTGTTTTTTAAAACTAAGGATTTGAAATCACACAAGAGGAGAGCGACCATAGATAATGGTGAGACAGGGAATACTTGGCGCTTGCAACTTTGATCGGAAACGGGGATGATTTAGGTCCCCTTGTTAGACATGCATTCGAAATGGGGCGGCCGGAGCCGCTTGTTCAGCAACTGAAGCATCTCATGAAAAAGAAAGAAGTGGAGATTGAGGAGCTCTGCAAGACCCACTACGAGGAATTCATTCGTGCTGTCGACGAGCTTCGGGCGTCTTGGTCGACGCCGAAGAGCTTAAAAGCGATCTCGCCAGTGATAATTTCAGGTTGCAGGAGGTAGGGAGTGCTTTGCTCCTCAAACTTTAAGAGCTTCTTGAATCTTATTCCATCAAGAAGAGTGTAACTGAAGCTATTAAGATGTCCAGGATTTGCATTCAAGTGTTGGAGCTTTTTATTAAATGTAACAAGCACCTTTCACAAGCCCAGTTTTACCTTGCTTTGAAAGCTGCTGATTTAATTGAGAAGAACTACTTGCAGAATATCCCAGTGAATAAAGTCGAGATTGTTATAGAAAAGGCCTTCCCTATGATAAAAGATCATATTGAGAAGAAAGTGACTGCACACTTTAATGACTGGTTAGTTCACATCAGGAGTTCCGCTAAGGATATTGGACAGACCGCGATAGGACAAGCCGCATCAGCTCGCCAGAGAGACGAGGAAATGCTCGAACGACAGAGAAAAGCCGAGGAAATGAACATGGCTGGCATGGATTTCATGTATCAATTAGAAGTTGATGAAGTTGCTGAGGAACCTGTTTTGAAGTTTGATCTTACACCCCTTCATCGGTCTTATGACATCCATACCTGCCTTGGACTCCAAGAGCAATTTTGTGATTATTACTACAAAAATAGATCAATGCAACTCACTTCAGACTTGCAAATCCCTTCCTCGCAAGCATTCATTGAATCACATCAAACATATCTATCACAAATTGCAGGCTACTTCATTGTGGAAGATAGGGTCCTAAGGACTTCTGGAGGTTTGTTCTCGGATGAACAAGTTGAGACAACGTGGGAACAAACGGCGGCTAAAGTGGCACCAGTTTTGGATAAACAGTTTGCTCTAATGAATTCCGCAACTCACCTTCTCTTGGTGAAGGATTATATCACTCTTCTTGGGGCAACTCTTAGGCAGCATGGGTATGACGTGAGTTTGATTCTTGAGGTATTAGATAAGAGCCGAGAAAAATACCACGATCTTCTTGTTGAAGAGTGTCGTCAGCAAATTGAGAGCATTATTTCTAATGATACGTGTGACCAGATGATGATGAAGAAGGATTCGGAATATGATAGTAACATTTTGGCATTTCATCTTCTGTCTTCAGATACAATGCCAGCTTTTCCATATATTGCACCATTCTCCTCTATGGTGCCTGATTCCTGTCGTATTGTTCGATCCTTCATCAAAGGCTCCGTCGAATACTTGTCCTATGGATTAAATCCTAATTTTTATGATGTAGTGCGGAAGCACTTGGACAATCTCTTGATTGATGTGCTTAATGAAGTGGTCCTTAATAAAGTTCATAATACTGGCCTTGGTGAATCTCAAGTCATGCAGCTTGCCGCAAATATATCATACCTCGAACGAGCTTGTGACTTTTTCCTACAATATGCTGCCCAACTGTGTGGGATTCCAGTTCGATCCGTCGATTGGCCTCGATCTGGTTTGACAGCCAAAGCCATCTTAAAAACATCAAGAGATGAAGCTTACCTGGCTCTCCTGACTCTGGTAAATAGTAAGTTGGAAGAGTTCATGGAACTCACAGAAAAACATAAACTGGACATCAGAAGAGCTAGTCCAAAACAACTAGTACATGAATGAGGCTGTTTTTTACCTCGAGACGCTGCTGTCAAAAGGACAGCAAATTCTGCCAGTGGATGCTTTATACAAGGTCGGGAGCGGGGCTCTCGAGCATATATCGAGTTCCATCGTCGCAGCATTTCTAAGCGATAGTGTGAAGAGGTTCAACGCCAATGCGGTGATCGTAATCAACAATGATCTAAAGATGCTAGAGAATTTTGCAGACGAGAGGTTCCAAACCACGGGGCTAAGCGAGGTATACAGGGATGGCAGTTTCCGGGGTTGCTTGGTCGAAGCTCGACAGTTGATAAACCTGTTGTCCAGCAGCCAGCCAGAGAATTTCATGAATCCTGTAATTAGACAGAAAAATTACAACGCCTTGGATTACAAGAAAGTGGGCATCATTTGTGACAAATTCAAGGATACGGCAGATAGCATCTTTGGGAGCATTTCTAACAGAAATACAAAAACAAATTCACGCAAGAAGTCCATGGACATGCTCAAGAAAAGATTGAAGGACTTCAACTGACAACAACTAGAACAAAATGAATTTTAGGGTTTAAATGTTCTTTGCGTGCATTACAAGGCGAAGCCGTTCCTATTTCTGTTCCCGACTTCCTATTATTTCCAACTGATAGTATCTATTTTGGTCATATATTATAAATATTTATTTTAATAATGAATTTTTTATATCATTTCTCGTTCTCAAAGTTCTGTAAAATTCATTTATTATCTATTTAGACCTCGATTTAGTTAATAAATAATTAAAACATCCTTATTTTAATTTATAATTAATATACTATATTCTTTACTTTTATATTTTTAAATAGACTAATTAATATACTATTTTTTTTTACTTTTATATAGTAAATTTTAAACAGGAATGAGAAATCAACTATATTTTTATTAATCTCAATTGTAAATTGGAGCACCTTAAAAATGAAGTAACATAGTTTGAAATTGACGCAGTCCGATATTGAATATGAAAATTTTAAAAAAATTCGAAAGATTAAATGTTAGATTTGTAGAATTTAAAATATTTTCGGTGAAATGGATGCTAAATTTATATTTATAAAAATTAAAAATTTTATAATCAAACAATCATTGACTATAAATATTAATAGTGATGAGTGAATATTGATATGAAATTTTCGATCAAATTATAAGATTTAAAGGTTTTTTTAAAATATTAATAATGAATAAACCGGGTCACATTAATCTTTTATTTATTATAAATTTAATTATTAAATCATAGCAAATTAATAGTTTAAATGAACAAAATATAAAATAAATTGGAAAAAACAGAAACATTATGTGATACGATGCGGCTCTGTTTGATGAACGCCATAAAGTTCAAGGCCAAGGCGCCGCTTCTGCTGCATTCCTTCTCTCTGCCCACAGCCAAAAGTACTCTCGCTTTTCGCGGAGTTTTAACTCCCCCAAATGCAACACCTTTATCCCTAACTAAAATCCCCAATACCCTAACCTTTATTTCCTCGCCGTTTCTCTCCTGCCGAGCAGCCATGGTACCCGCCGCCTGCGTCGAAGTCAAGGAGAAAATTGAGTTGACAGAGACGGAAAAGAAGATTTTCGATAGGCTTTTGAACACTCTTCTTCACTTCAATCTCCAAACTCAGCTTCGAGTTGCTGGTGGATGGGTCCGTGATAAGGTGATTGTACTCGCATTTCGAATAATTTATAAATTACGGCTGTCGTCTTTCTTTTTTATGGATTGTATAAGTATCATTCAGTGTTCAAGAGAAAAACTAACAAGTGAAAGAGAGAGAGAGAATGAAATTTTATGGTACGAAATCTCAACGAATGAAAGAGAGGGATGCGTGGTTATATAAAATACGGCAGCTGTGTATCTGTATTGTACCACATAACTCATAACTTGCATCCTCTGTCTGTATGAGTGCTTCATAAATGGCTTCTGACGTTTCTATAGATTTGACTTATGTTGGGTTTAATTTCCTTGGCAGCTTCTCGGAAAAGAGTGTTATGACATTGATATTGCACTTGACAACATGTTGGGTAGTGAATTTGTTAATAAGGTTCAGGAATACTTGTCATCTACAGGGGAAGTGGCACAAGGTCTTGCCGTCATTCCAAGGTACTTTCATTGTACAATAAAAATGGCATCTTTCACTGCCTTACTAGCTGAGCCAATAGACATCATATTGTTATTTTATACAGTTTTAATCTGCTTCCTTTTGTTTTAGAACTTCAGTTGGATAGTGCTTGAATAATATAGTTTTGCGAGGGTAATTTAATAATCCTCAAGGATAGCAATTAGAGTCCTGAACTAGCTGTTGTTTGTGAAGTATGGAAGGAGATCAAATTTGAATTCACTGCAGTGGATACTTTAGATAAACAAAATTTGATTTTGAAGCAATTTGCAACTTCTAGGATATTATAAATTTCATCTGGATAGTGTGTATACATTTTAATTTTTAGCTTTTATTTGCATAATAAGTTCATTGCCTTTGTGGGCTTTTCCTGATATAATTATATATTGGCTCATAGTATTTTGTTTGTTATTTTTTTATTTTTTTGCATTATTTCTGTCCATTATACAGTTTAATTTCATTTTGCAGTAATCCTGAGCAATCTAAGCACTTAGAAACTGCAAGGATGCGCCTTTTTGATTTATGGATTGATTTTGTGAACTTAAGGTGTGAAGACTATAGTGAGAACAGCCGCATCCCTACGATGGTAAGCAAATATTGATATTTAATTTCTATATAACTGTTTTTTTCTTTCCTTCCCCCCCCCCCCCAACCTGGAGGGCAAAAGATCACATATAGAAATCTTTGGTTATTATACTATATATGTTCCGTTTCTGACTTTTGAGGATTGATGGCCTTAGCCGTTAATTGTGGGTGTTGAGAATGAAGTATACTGGAACTTTACTGTTTATTAAATGATTTGTTGTTGTAGAGAAATGGATTGTTTACTTATTCTAGCAATGAAACCATATGAACCTGTTAAAGACGGTTTCATTGCTTAACACAATTTTTTTTTTGTTTCTTAATTAGTTTATATATATGGTACCTAGCTGCTACATTTATAAGTTTTTATTTACTGTTCCTTCATGTCTTGAATTAGAAATTTGGTACTGCTGAGGAGGATGCGTACAGAAGAGATTTGACCATTAATAGGTAAGTTATTTCCTTTTAATCATGAGTTATAGCTAGGAAATGATCATAATACTTCTATGAGAATCATTAGCTTTTGGAAAATGAGTAATTCAAATAATAATGCTTCTGTGAACATTTGTTTTGCCTTTTTCTTGATATCATTTGTGTTCACGGAATTAATGGAGTTTTCTCTTCACTTACCAGCTTGTTCTACAATATTAACACCAACTTAGTTGAAGACTTAACTGAAAGAGGTAATGCCTTCTGCCTACTGATTTTACTTTTTCGGATTCCGCATATTTTCGGGTTGCTGTTATGTTTCATTTTTATTCCTTCTCATTTAATAAAATACAGGACTTGAGGATCTAAAATTCGGAAGGATAGTGACTCCATTACCTCCGAAGGCAACATTTTTGGATGATCCCCTACGGGTTCTTCGAGCTATTCGTTTTGGTACTTTTTTAAATTTTCCTCTAGTGCCCTTCACCCTTTGATAGTTTATCGTGGAGGGAATGTCCTTCATTCTAGTGCTCTTTCCACCCCCTTAAATGAAATTTACTAGCGTTGCATTTTCTAACCAAGAATGCAGCATGTAAGAATTTGGAGTCGGAGGCATGGCAAGTGTTGTGGATATAAGTTGTGATTATATCAGAAATTCCAAGTCTTAGGCAGAGAAACTATAGAAAAAGTGTTGTGCTGCTGAATGAGAGCTTCTGAATTATGTTTGAATGGCTGTTTTAATTCTATCTATGAACAGAATACAGAAAATAAAATAAGTAGAATGTCGGAAATGCTTGGATTCTCAGTCTTTTGCAAAGTAGGCTGACGTTCTTGTGCTTCTAGCAACTTTCTTGTGCAATAATTGCTGCATGGTGGGTGCATATCCCGTTTGATTCCTTAGTGGGAGATCTAAAACTAGCTGATTCAATGGGAAGACAGAATAAGGGCTGCTCTACTTCTTCGTGGTGGGTGCATCCTCTTGATGGTTTCGTTAAACTTAATGTTGATGGTGCGATGGTGAGGGGTTGGGATAAAGGAGGTATAGGCGGGCTGATTAAGGACAACAGAGGTATGTTGATAAAATCGTTTTCAGAAAGGGTTGGGGGTGGGAACATGGGGCTAATCATGCGTTTATCACGCTTATTCCGAAGAAGATTAATCCGGAGACCGTGGAGGACTTTAGACCTATCAGCCTCGTAGGTAGTCTTTACAAGATCCTCTCTAAAGTTTTATCTAAGAGATTGAGTTGTTGTATTGGGGATATAATCAGTCAGTCCCAGTTTGCTTTTGTACCGGGGAGACAACTGTTGGATTGTGCTTTTATTGCGAATGAAGGAATCGACTATAGGAGAAAACAAGGGTTGCAAGGGGTTGTTTTAAAGGTTGATTTTCGTAGAGCTTACGATTCTGTGGAATGGCCAATTTTATTTAGAGCAATGGCAGAGATGGGTTTTGGGAATAGATGGTCCTCGTGGATTTCTCAGTGCCTTTCAACAGCTTCCATCTCGATACTCGTTAATGGGTCTCCTTCGGAAGAGTTTCCTATGGCCAAAGGTCTTAGACAAGGGTGTAGTCTCTCTCCTCTCCTATTAACATCGTAGGTGAGATGCTCCATTTGATGATTTCTAAAGCAGTCGACAGGGGTTTGTTCCAAGGCTTTGTCATTGGGAAATCGGAAAATTCTGCTAGGTTGTCTCACTTGCAGTTCGTCGATGACTTAACCATTTTTTGTCAAGCCTCTCTAACTCAGATCAAGAATGTGAAAAGAGTGTTGAGGATTTTTAGTATTATGGCTGGTTTGCATTTAAATTTAGAGAAGAGTAAGCTGTTTGGAATTAATATGGAGCAGGATGTACTAACAGATTGGGCAGTCCAAGTGGGCTGTTCAGTTGGTTCCTTTCCAACGGAATATTTGGGTCTTCCACTGGGTGCTAAGAAAAATTCAGAGGCTTTATGGGATCCTGTATTTAAAAACTTCAGTTCCAAACTTGTTGGGTGGAAAGCGTCTTGTTTGTCTTTGACTGGAAGGACAATATTATTGAAGTCGGTTTTAACTTCCTTACCAATTTTTTTCTTATCGTTGTTTAAAATGCCTTGCAAAATTGGTAAGAAGTTAAATTCCTTATTAGCTAATTTTCTATGAGGAGATAAGGAGGAAAAGAGGAAGATTCATTGGGTGAAATGGAGCACGGTTTGTAGGCCATTGAACAGTGGTGGTCTGGGTGTACTAGATTTGAACCTCACTAATCGGGCTCTTCTAGGTAAGTGGGTGTGAAAATTTGCCAATGATAAAAACTCCCTATGGAAAGGTGTGTTGTGTAGCAAACACAAGGTAAGTTGCAATACAATGTCCATTAGGGAGGTTACTACTCCGCAATCTTCTTGGATTTGGAGAGGTATAGCAAATAGCTTTTTGAAGAATGATTCGGAAGGTGACTGTCTTAGATCAAATGCGAGGTTGCAAGTGGGAAATGGAACATCTATTTCTTTTTGGAATGATGTATGGGCAGATGATGTTCCACTAAAGATCTTGTTTCCTAGAATTTACGTGCTTTCCCCTATTAAAGGGGGGAAGGTTGTAGAGTTTGGTAGCGTGGAACTGAGTGGTTGGGTGTGGAATGTTGAAACAAGAAGGAATTTGTGTGATTGGGAGTTGAATTAGTGGATGGATTTGATGTCTAAGCTGAAGGATATTCAACTGTCAGAGTTGGTTGAAGATTTGCTATCTTGGTCTGCAAGTGGGGATGGACTGTTTTCGGTTAAATCGTGCAGAAATACTTTTGGTAATGTGTTTGGGGGCAGTGTGCCGTGGTGTAAAGGGGTATGGCTGGGATTTGCTCCACCTAGAGTGGATGCTTTCCTGTGGCAGTTTGCTCATCAGAAAGTGGCAGTTTAACTGAGTTGGTTAAGAGAGGATTGTCTCTAGGGGATGATATCCTATGTCCTTTATGTAAGAAACAGGAGGAATCAATGCAGCATTTATTCATTTCTTGTCAAGTTTGGGAATTATAGAACAAAATAGTTAATTTCTGGGACTTATCATTCGTTATACCAAAAGACCCTCCTTCTCTTCTTTGTTCCTGGGGTGAGTTGAGGGAGAACTCGATGATTTGGAAGTTCATCTCGGGTGTCATTTTTTGGTCGATTTAGAAAGTTAGGAATGCAATGGTTTTTAATAGATCTTCTCTTGATAGGCTGTCTTTATTCTTCATTGTCAGATTCAGGCTGTCTAAATGGTTCCTAGCCAAGTTTCCTAAGATATCGATACAGGAGGATGTGCTGATTGGTAATCCATGTCTAGCAGATGGGTTTTCTCTATCAAAACGTAAAGAGTGTCATGTCATATGATGGATTCCTCCCCCAGTAGATTTTCTTAAGATGAATGTTGATGGAGCTGTTAGGAGTGATGGCTTGGGTGGTGGGCTTGGAGGTATTTTAAGAGATTGGAATTGTTGCACCCTTTTGACTTTTTCAGAGAAAGTTGCTCAAGGAAATCCTCCACTTGTGGAGTTAAAGGCTATTAAAAGAGGCATTGATTTATTTTTATCATCACGTTGGGAAGCAGTGGGTAGGTTGATTGTCGAGACTGATTGTAAATCGGCAGTAGAATGGATTCAAGCCCCGGGTTTAGCTCCTGTTTTCTTAATGTCTATAGTCTATCAGATTTCGACTCTTGTCACTGGTAAGGTACATTCAGTGAGGTGGATCCCAAGAGCGTGCAATGGGAAGGCAGACAATTTAGTAGCTAAGAGTGGGATAGGTTGATTGCAAGGAGTCAACCATGGTTTTCTAATCTACTGTGAAGGTTTTTATGGCAGGGGGTGTTTTTAAGTCTGATGTATTGTAAAGGCTTTTAAGCCAGGGGATGTTTTTAAGATTTATGTACTGTTATTGGTGTAATGGTTGTATCTTATGTAATTTTTCCATTATTAATAAAATTCAAGGCACTCTTTTCCTCCTTTCGCTGATTAAAGAGTTTATTATCAAGCTCCTTAATCAAGAAGGGGGGTTTTTAACGAGGCCTTACATTCCTATCAAAAAAAAAGAAAGGGTTGGGGGAGGTCCTCCTATAATGGCAGAACTATTGTCGATTAAGAGAGGACTGATTCTTATTGAAGAATTAGGATCTGCCCTAAGTCAGAGGGTTATTCTAGAATCGGATTCGAGTAAAACACTGAAGTGGATTAAAAATCCGAACTTATGCATCCCTATGTTTCAGTCCTTGGTGAAGGACATAGCTACTCGTATGAAAGGACAAGATATCATTTCAAGGCATGTTCTGAGAGCTGCTAATTGGGAAGCAGATAAGTTAGCTAAAGATGGTATAGGCTGATTTGTAGGTTATGTTTTTGGGTATGTTAACATGTACGAAAATGTTTGTTTTCCGTAGGGGGTTTGTTTTCAGTCTTATGTCTCAGTGTTATGTTGTATCAGCAGGTTATGGTTTTGGCTGTGTATTATTGTTTTGATTAATAAAGTAATAGACACTCTTTTCCTCCTTCCTATGTCCTTCATGTTACTGTTGCAACATGGAGGGTATGAAGGGGGTTTTTAATGAGGCATAATTTTCTATAAAAAAAGTAAAAAATAAAATAATTGCTGCATGGTCACCCTTTTCCTGTTGTTCGACCTCTGAATATACGTACACAAAAGGAGATGCATTATATGACTTTATTTTGTTGATTAGGTGCAAGGTTTGATTTCACGCTGGACAAAGAATTAAAGAAAGTTGCTGCTTGTGATGATGTCAAAACAGCTCTTGCAGCAAAAATTAGCAGAGAGCGCATTGGAACTGAAGTATGTTATTTCATGTCTTGCACTGTTGCTGCTCTGTATAAAATCATATTTTTCGGATATTCATGGTAACTTTTTCAGAATATTCTCTACCATTCTGTGTACCTTGTTAAACTTATTACTTGTTCTTTTTCCATGTTGCTTGTCTTCCGCGCAGATTGATCTCATGATCTCTGGAAACCAACCTGTTAAAGCAATCAACTACATTTGTGATTTGACATTATTTTGGGTTGTCTTCAGTCTCCCTCCGAAGGTTGAGCCTGCTGTATCAGAAGAATGCAACAGGTTTTTAGTAATTTAATAATGTTATTTATTATTCATTCTAGACATTTTTTTCTTCTTAATATTATATTTGTTTTTTTTATTGAGACACAAGTCTATCTTAACTTCATAAGTTCTTTTTTTTTATAAGAATTTCAGGCCTCATTAAAAACCCCCTTCTTGATTAATGGATCTTTTAGGAAAGCTCCTTAATTAGCGGAAGGTGGAAAAGAGTGTCTTAGGATTTTATTCATCAAAGACAGTACATAAAATACAGCCATAAGACAAAATAACAAAACCTAAAAAATTACAGAACGTAGAAAGCAAAACCCCAATGTGACTAGAACTCCCTTAAACAACACCAAAACTGACTCAACCCCAACAACCTCAATAGACCACCAACCCGACTGCAAAACCTCTAAGGCAACCTTCATTCATCATCCAATCCCCTGTTTAGCTAAAGTATCAGCCTCACAATTGCAGCTCCTCGGAATATGTCTAATAATTATCTCCCTCTCCAAGATTAGGGAAGCAATTTTCTGAACCAACGAACTAAAAAAACGAGGAGATGATGTCGGCAGCAAAATCCAATCCACTACTGATTTACAATCACTCTCTATAATTAACCTTCCCTTCCTCGCCCAATCCGACGAGAGAAAAAAGTCAATGCCTTTCTCAATGGCTTTCAGCTCAGCAAGTGGGGGAGGACCTGGTCCAACAGCGTGCGAGAAGGACCCAAGAATTTTACTTTCTGAATCTCTTAAAATGCCCCCCATTCCCCCTAGTATCCCGTCCCCACTGACTGCCCCATCAACGTTAACTTTGAAAAAATGAAGTGGAGGAGGAAGCCAGCCCTGGACCTTCATCTTTTTACGGTTCCTAGTATGGTGCTTGTCTGCAAGTGTAGGGTCCCCAACAAGGGAGTCTACCTGAATAAAGACGTCAGGGTGCTTAGCCAGGAACCATTTAGCCAATCTAAATCTACAAATGAAGAAAAGAGTATGGCTGTCCAGTTTCCAATCATCGAAAACCACCGAGTTTCTAGCCTTCCATAATGACCATAGAACTACACCCGGTATAAAGCTCCATATTAGAGAATTTGGCCTCATGTCCGACCAAGAGCACAGCAAAGAGACTGGGTCTTTAGGTAAGACTGACGAGACTTCCCATAACCTCCAAAAACTGCTCCATAGGTCCCATGCTACCAAACACGATATGAACAAGTGCTGAACTGATTCTTCCTGTTGAGCACAAAACGGATAAGAGACCTCCTCCAATGAAACACCTCTCCTTGTCAACTCCGTTCTAACTGCCAATCTTTGATGAGAGACCTGCCACAGAAAAGTTTCTACTCTTGGGGGAGCCAAACCTGACCAAACGAACCTTTTCCACTTGAAACTACCCCCTGAATTTGTAGAAAGAGTCAACCTACATGCTTTAGCGATGAACAGTCCATCTCCTTTCCCCGACCACGCCAGAAAATCATCCACCGATTCAGACAGACCAACATTTTCCAATAATGACATCAGTTGAATCCAGTAATCCAACTCCCAATCACATAGATTCCTTCTCGTTTGAATATTCCAAATCCATCTATTGCTCAAGAAACTGCCAAACTCAGAAACGTTTCCCCACTTGGTATTGGAAAGAACATAGATCCTTGGAAATTTTGATTCTTTAAAGAATCCTCATTTAGCCAAACATCGTGCCAGAATACAATAGACTTGCCATTGCCTACTTGAATCTTCGAGTGAGATCGCAAACCATGACCAATTGCATCCTCTGCCAAATAGTTTCTTGTAATACCCTTCCATATCCAAGAATCCGAAGGAGAGACTACCTTTTTTAGGTCTAAAGACAGATTACTCACATTATGTTTACTGCAAATCATGTTCTTCCAAAGAGTGTCTTTTTCATTTGCGAACTTCCATACCCATTTACCTAGCAACACTCTGTTAGCGAAATTCAGATCCAAGATTCCCAAACCTCCCTCCTCGAGGGGTTGACAAACCCTTTTCCAATTCACCCAGTGAATTCGACTTTTTGTAGAACCTTCCCCCCACAAAAAGTTGGCCATAAGAGAATTTAACTTCCTATAAACCTTACTCGGGATTCTGAAAACAGAGAGGTAGAAAATCGGCAAGGAGGACAGAATTGATTTTATCAATACCAATCTGCCCGCCATAGATAGTGTGGAAGCTTTCCATCCGGATAGCTTTTTGATGAAACCCTGAAAGACTGGCTCCCAATCAGCCTCTGAATTTCTCTTTGCACCTAATGGTAAACCTAAATATACTGTGGGCAGAACACCTACTGCGCAACCAGCCTCCTTAGCCCATTCATTTAATACGTCGTCATCCACATTAATTCCATACAAATTACTCTTCGACAAATTCAAACGGAGTCCAGTCATTAGGGTAAAAATCCTCAAGACTCTCTTAATATTGAGAATATAGGTAGGTGAACCTCGGCAAAACAAAATCAGGTCGTCAGCAAATTGTAAATGGGTTAAATTAAAGGAAACCGATCTTCCAAAAGCAAAACCCTGAAAAAGTCCCACATCCGCTGATTTCACTAACATACGATTTAACAGTTCCCCCACTAAATTAAACAAGAGAGGAGACAAACTGCATCCTTGTCTCAACCCTTTGCCCATCGAGAACTCCTCTGTAGGAGAGCCATTCACTAACACCGAAATTGACGTCGTGGAGAGGCAATATTTTATCCAGGAAACCCATCTCTCCCCAAAGCCCATGACTCTCAATAACCTAAAGATAATTGGCCATTCAACCGTGTCATACGCCCTCTGAAAATCAGCTTTGAAAACTACCCCTTTCAGCCCTTGCTTCCTCCAATAGTCTATGCCTTCGTTTGCAAGAAAAGCACAATCTAAAAGCTGTCTCCCCGGAATAAATGCAAATTGTGAAGGGCTCACAGTATCTTGAATCACCGAAACTAGTCTCCTTGCTAAAACTTTGGAAATGATTTTATAGAGACTGCCAACGAGACTTATAGGTCTATAATCTTCTATTACTTCCGGATTGTTTTTCTTTGGGATCAGAGAAATGAACGCATGATTGACCCCATGATCCGATTTTCTTCCGCAATAAAAATCCTCCATAAACTTCATGAGTTGCCCCTTCATAGTTGGCCAGAATTTCTTGAAAAAACCCATCGTAAACCCATCGGGACCTGGTGCTTTAGAACTGTCCGAAGAGAAAATAGCCTCCCTTACTTCCTCCTCTGAAAACATAACCTCCAGGCTATTCCTTTGATCTCCTCTCAATTTAGCAAATTCTAAATTCAAGTTCTCCACCTCTAAAAAATCTTTAGAGTTATAGGCTTTCTTAAAGAACTGGTAGACATAATCTTTAATCAGCACTGGATCTATCATCACCTCCCCATCCACTTTCAATGTCGAAATGGTGTTGAATCTGTTTCTGTTTACAGCACATAGGTGGAAGAACCTAGTGTTTCTATCCCCATCATTTATCCATTTCGCCCTCGACATTTGAAACCAAATACTTTCTTCAATTCTATGCAATTTCCAGAGCTCTTTTCTGGATGACAGAAGCTGTTCCCAGTCAAAAGTAGAAAGCCCACTGCCTTGCGCCTTAATTTCCAAATCATTTATTTTGCTCTCCAACCCTGTAATAGCTTCAGATATCCCCTGTTTATTTCTGAATGGCCATTCCTTGATACGTTTCTTAGTTCCCTTTAATACACTGTAAATTCCTCTTCCTCCTCTATCTTCAACCCGATCTGACATTGCATTCTGAACCATATCTACAAAACCATCTTCCTCCAGCATATAATTAAAGAACCGAAAAGGTTTAGGGCCCCATTTTTTCACATCTTCAACCAATAGTATCGGGTTGTGATCAGAGAGAGATCTAGGAAGCAATTTCTGAACAGACTTGGGGAAGCAGCTTAAGAAGCTGCTACTCAATAAGAACCGATCAAGCCTTACCCAAGTAGTGCTTTCTCTATTATTACCCCAAGTGAAAGTGCCACCTGCCAAAGGAAGATCTATTAAATTTGATTGTTGTAAGAAATTCCTTAGCAGACCCATTGAATGCCAATTTTGTGAGGCACCAATCTTCTCCTCTTGGTCAAGATAAGCATTAAAATCTCCCCCGATGCAAATTGGCAGATTAACAGAGTGAACATAACTCAACAGTTGCCTGAAAAACTCATTTTCTTCCTCTACAGAAGGACCATACACATTAATAATAACGCATTCTACTTTAGACATCTTGAACTTCCCTGTTAACACATGAAATCTACTTTGATTATACACCTTGCTTACCTCATAAGTATTTTCATTCCACAAACACAACAATCCACCGGCTGACCCATCCGCTGGCTGGAAACTTTCTCCCATCAGCAGCTTTCCTCCTAATTTCCTTCTAAGCCCCTTCTTGTTTTTACTCAGTTTTGTCTCCTGTAAAAGCAATATGACCGGTTTGTTCTTATTTACAAGTCTCGACACCCCTCTAATTTTTTCCTTTCTTCCTAAGCTCCTAACATTCCACGAAATAATATTACATTCCAACATATACACTTCAAGCCCAAACCTTCGAGGAAGCAAGTAACTGACTCACTTAGCAGCTTCATTTGCCACCCCTGCCCCTTCCTCCATCTTCCTAATTTTATCAATAAAAGCCTCCCTCCCTTCCTTGAAAGAAATGCCTAAACTCTGACAGACTTCCCAAGTATTCAATGCTTCCTCAAGAACTTTAGAGAAGGAACAAGAGTAGACTGTAGATACATATGCATTAGCCAGAGCTTCTGAGATTAAACCTCTTCTCTTCTTTCTGTATTTTCTTCTATTCCTAGAAGCAATATCCTGATCTGCCATCCCACTTACTGGAGAAATGCTGTTAGTAATAGGGCCCATAGGCTTGTTATGACCATGGGCAGAAACAATAGTATCCTTATCCTGACCCCTAACCCCTAACCCCTGAAGCTGATGAAAATTGCTTAGAATTATGAAGTACCAGCCTGTTCTGACTGTGCCTATGAATATTTGCTGAACATAACCAAACTCGTCTTGTTTTTGACCTTCTGTAGACCCTCGCAAAACGTCTGCCACCCCTCAATCCTTCGGAAGTCTTACTTATTGACAGGCCTTTAGATACCTGATATCCTAATCTCCATCTCCTACAACTCTTCACCTTTGCATTTCTGTTGACCTTATTAGACTTACTTCCTTTGTCACCCATATCAAAAACCTCTACTTCCTGAATGCCTTCATTCTCTTCCTCTACCATGATAGTATTGTTCTCCTCATATGTTTCAGAATGTGTTTGGTCCTGTAAATGGCTTTCATTGTCCGCAGGACATCGCTGGGCTAGTGAAACACACCCATACTGCTCAGGCCCAAACACCTTAGATCTACCCGTTTTATAGTTAATCCCACAATCTTTGACAACTTTATCTTGTCCCGAGGAGCCACCTTCCACTCTGAACATCTTTTTCCTTCCAACAGCTAGAACACCTAACACTTTCTGCTTACTTTTCGCCTCACCTAGTACTGTCCCCTCATCCCAATGGTCAGCCCCTGTAATATTATTGGCTTCCACGTTTAAATTCAAATTATCATCGGTCATTGTGTCATCCCCATGAGAAGCACCTTTAGCCTGTGCTTCTTGTCTATTCTGAGCATCTGACATCTTCTGGAAATTCAACTGCCCTTGCTGACCTTCTCTATCATCCCTTTTGCTCCCTTCCGATGAAGTCTTCTCCCTGGTCAACTCGTTCTTCCACAGAGCCTTCTTCTACCTCCCCCTCATCAAGCTCGGGAAAGAATTCATCACAGCCTTCCACTTTAATCTTAATAATAAAAGATCTACCATAAGTATTAATAATTTCCTGGGGCGGAATATCGAACGGGCTTTCCACTCTTAACAGCAAATGAGCCACCCTGCAGTCCACTTTTTGAGCCGTTTGATCCTGAATCTTCACTAACTTTCCCCATCTCGCAGCCAAACTAGAAAAGAATGAAACTGACCAGCAATTTAAAGGAACACCCATCAAGGATACTGCACAGAAAGGTAATGGAACGCCCTTCTCCTCCATGACAGGCTCCAGCCTTTCAAACCAGAAAGACAATGCCTCCCATTTGTCCTCCACCGCTGCGATTTTCTCCTCCACAGACTTAAATACAATCAGACATGCATTTCTCGCAAAACCCCACCTTATCACCTTGACATTAAAACCCTCAGTCCTTAAACCTCTTTGCACAAGCTCAACTTCGAAAATCTGCTTGCATATACCAGTTAGAGATGATCTTAACCAAGTCCTTTCTTCCATTGGAATATGAACTTCCAAAGGCTTCTTAACCTCCCTCGTATCTCCACATATATTCCTCTGCTGACCCTCAGTATTATCCCTTCCCACTACCGCATCCTTGTAAGATCTTCCATCATGATATTTACTTACTCCCTCCTACTCGCCTCAACTTGGACTGTTGATATGTTCCCTCTCGGCTCCACTTCGCTGGCAACTCCGCTCCCCACTCCTTTAGCTCGCTCTCAGCCATGCGGATTACTTCTCTTCTGGTATTTCGCAATCGACACCGATATCCTCCTTCCATCTACCACAACATTATTCATCCTATCCTTTGCATTGAACAGATCCTCCTTACAAGCAAAATGCACAAAAGCGAATGTATAATCCTTGTACTTTGGTCTCCTATTAACGAACGGAATAAACACTTTGATCACCTTGCCAAAATAGCTAAAACGTTCCCATAAAACGCTTCTATGCACTCTCCTACTAAGATTATCTATGAAAGCTACCCATGCTCCTTCTCCAGGCAGTGCTCCGCCTCTGTCAGAAGAACCCAAACCAAGCTCCACGTTCGCTCTCTCACTAGTTTTCTCACTCATGTTTTTCTTTATTCACTCCTTAATGTATTTAACTTCATAAGTTCTTGTTTAATAGTCAAATAGAATTATACCAGTTATCTTTTAATAATCAATTGGAGGATGCATGTCAAGTGCCACAAATTGACAAGATATTAAGTTGCACTTCTTTAAATATGGGGGATAGATTAAATGATTCAAGGTAACTAAGATATAATATATTAAGTCGCATTTCTCTAAGTCTAGAGAGAAAAAAATTGAGGTACTTGTGACAGACATAGCATGTGTTCATGACCATGATTTGTCCAGACAATATAGCTTGAGTTTGATCTTTGGCTGGTGCTTGCTTTATCTGTAGTTGGTTTGGGGTGGGTGGAAGCTGACGTTTGTAGATACTGTTTTTTAGTGGGCCATAAGAATGCCCAATTGTACTGAGCAAATATAGTTGAGTTTTGTTTTTGGCTGGTGTTTGCTTTATCTGTAGTTGGTTTGGGGTAGGCAGAAGCTGGCGTTTGTAGATATTGTTTTTAGTGGGCCAGAAGAATGCCCAAGTGTACTGAGCATTCTTTTTGAAATTTCTGAGTTTCCTACTCAAGTATTGTTCCTTTCACAACTATACAGGCTTTCTGCTGCCTATTTGGATGCTTCGTGGCAACTTATTCAACTTATTGGATGCTCCAACTTTGATGTGAGTAATGGAAGTGCTAAAAGTTTTTTTTTCATTCTCCATGCAGCTTCTATCATCCTCACCTGGCAGCAGGTTCATTTTTTTTATTTGCCTATTTTCCTCTGTGTATTTGTTCTCTTATCTTCTGAGTTATGGAATGTGAATTGTAGGATGAACAGAGAAGGCTCTGTCTGTACTCTGCTTTATTTCTTCCATTGCGCAGTACCACATACAAGGATCGTAAAGATAAAATGGTACCAATCCTGCTCCTTCCATAAGCTTCTATGCATGAAGACTTTATTCTTTCTTTTTGGTATCACTTTTTTTGTTTTTTATGTATAGCATTGTGCAAGATTTTGATAGGGTTCTATATATAATGCAGTTGATTATTATTTCTACATATTGGACACTTGCACTTACTGAAAAGTATTTGTTGAATAAGTTGTTCTTCATCCTGCTTGGTTTATATTGTTTAAACTTTTTTTGTTTATGATAAATCCATGAGTTGCTGTTATGACTCTAAACCTGTATAACTGGGCTGCAGATTCCTGTGGTCAATTACATTTTCAGGGATTCTCTTAAACGAAAAGCCAGTGATGCTGACACAGTGAGTCTAGATTTCCTCCTGATTTCCTTTCATATTGCTTTTTTTTTCTTATGATTGATTCATTATAAGCTGAATTGACAGCCTTCTTTTAGCATTCATTACATATCTCTTTGCTTTGTAGGTCATAAGCATCCACAAATCATTGGAGAAATTCTTGTCCTTGATTCCTTCTCTTTTATCAAACGAGGATGTCCAAATCACTGAGGTTGGCTGGGGAGAAGAATTTTATGTCCCTGTTACTTCAAAATTGCGGGTATTGACAGGTATCTATTTTCAAATTTTCAGTGTAATTGTTTTCTCTTCGAAGATAGATTTACCAGAATAGTTCATTATAAGTCGGTTCTTCAGAAAGCCGACTTTTCGTTATATAACCATCTAGTGAGAATTGATATATTTTACATGTACTACTATAATTATATATATATATATATTTAATAATAGCAGTATTTTTTTAAATATGAAACATCAAAACTGGATAAAAAGTGGCTGGGGAACATTTTTTCTTTTGGATTCAATCTGTTTAGGATATTTATGCTTTCTCATAATTAGTTATTTCTATTGAACACTTCACTCATCTTTACAGGTGTTTGTCTATCAACTTGGTTTTCTTTTCACTGTTAGAACAGTTCAACAGCTGGAGTGTTTTTTGGATTTTACTGTGGTAATTTATTATTCTTATACATACAGGGTTTCTGCTCAGAGAAATTAAAGATTTTTGGCGAGTTGCTTTGTTGATGTCTACATTGCTATATCCCACTGATATTGATTGCAGTAAGGATATTATAAACAAGCACTTTCAACTGGACAAGAAAAAAGGCATCTTTAAGTCTGTCGATAATGCCATTGTTAAATTAGGTATCAACGTTCTCTCTTTCCTATTTGTAAGTTTTATGTTCAATCCTTGCAGCAACTCCTATTCCTGGTCTATTTAATTAAGAGGTTAAACAATCCCTTGGGTTTTGTTTATTCATGTGAATTATAATCTTCCACATAGACCTTGTTCTTAGTGTTCCCTAGCATAAGAATAATCATGCTTCTTCTATTCTTGCTTCACTCACGTAGTTCTTACTTCCCTGATTTTGTTTTATATTAAATGATTACAAGACCTAATGTCTGGTTGCTGACTATGATTTTGTTTACAAATATCAAACATAAAATTATTTTTGCATTGTCATCCAGACAGCCAGAAGAGAGTTTTATTTTCTTTCTCATTTATAAATTTTGTTCATGGTCCAAGCACCGCCTCTCTATATCTTCTGATGTCTGATGGTCAATTAATATGTTCAAGCTGGATTGCGAGCATCTGCCTTTCAATTTTTGCATGAATGCAGGTCTTGAGAAAGTTTGGGATTTAAAACCATTGGTTAATGGGAAAGACATCATGAATGTTTTGCAGCTTAAAGTTGGAGGGCCACTTGTTAGGGAATGGGTAGGGCATAATCAGCTGTCCTATATATATTATATACATAATCTAGAACTTGAAATGCTAATCTGTTCCTTCCTTGGCAGCAACAAAAGACTCTCTCATGGCAGCTGGCACACCCTTCTGGGACTGCAGAGGAATGTCTTGATTGGATGAAGGAAACACATTCGAAGCGCATAAAGATGGAGTAACTGATCGATTCTTTGCTATTTTCTTCAGTAAAAGACTAGGTGGTAAATTTTTTCTGATTAGTGTTGGATGTCTCAAATAAAAGGAATAGTTGGATATGAAAATTTATGTTGCTCCAAAATAATTGATCTGTACATAAAGCACAAGGTTAGATCCATAAGCAATTTGTCTATGTTCTAATCTTATTTTCAGTTTTAATTAAGCTAGTTTACTTGAATTCTTCATTTTAGTTCCCTAAATTACTAGTGTTAGACACATATTCCAACAGGTTGAAGTATCGAGATAGTCTTATTGTATTACTAATTTGTACTCTATTTCTTTTTATGTTATCAGAGTTTACCCTTGATCTCTGGAATAAGAGTCCAGGCACTTAATATAAGTTTAAATTGCACTTTTGACTTAGGGATTGGCTAGATGCTTCAACCTATTCCTATTCCTATTCCTAATCCTATAGTTATGTCATAACACTAGTATAGGAAAATGGAGTTGGTTTGATGAGTGTAGTTGATTGCCTTCTCTGCTCCTTTGACTTGCCTACTTTCCCTTACTGACTTCACCATTTCCTTTTGATTTTTTCTTTCTTTTTTCATTTTAATGCTTTAAAAAGAATTAATTTCGATATTCTAATGTTAATTCTTGGTATGGCCTTTTCGTTTTTGTTTTACGAACTGTGCAAAATTTGTTTCGGTTGCTATGATATGATGACAGTGGAAATAACTGCAAATAGATTGTTTGATAAATGGGAAACTTCTATGATAATATACTTAAAAGTAAGTCAAAGTAGATAAAAAGAAAGGCAAGTGTTAAGTTGATCCATATCTATTTATCATCTTCAACACTTTTTCATAGTACAAATTTATCAGATAACTTTTATTATAAGTTATTAAATATATTTAAAAATTAAATGATTGAATATATGAATTTTCAATTGAATAAATTTTCTGACAATTTATCAAATAAAATCTTATTTTATTTAAACAAAAAGTGGTTAACTTACGTTGTTGGGGCCAGATAATAGTCTTGTTTGATTGGTACGGAGATTGAGAATTAATTCCATAGATTATTTCGTGAATGATTCTGAATATATTGATAAATTGTCGTTAAAGGAGATCTAATTATGAAGAGTTGTCTACCTTTCATGATTAAGAGATGTTTCGTGATGAATGTTACTATGAAACGATAAACTATCACAACGATAGAGAAAATTGTGTCATAGAAATAGAAGAACAAACTTACCATAAAAGTAGATAAAAATCAATGCTTTAAGAATATGTAAAAACGAAAATAAAACAAAGAAAGAAGAAAATAAGAACAAGCAAGACGATGACACTTGCAGTTTATTTTGAATATACACTAGAGACATTTATTTATGAAAAGGAAATGATATAATAAAATGTAATAACGAGTTGATGTGTTAATTTAAAACGGCTATACAGAAATGAATGTTTTCTTTAAATATTAATGTAATGTAAATAATTATTGATAATTTATCGAATACATAGTATTAATATATAATTTTTATATAATATTTATATAAAATTGTTAAGATTTTTTTGTATTAAAAATCGAACACATTACACATATTTAATAATATATATACATTCTTTTATCGTTTCACCTATAATATTGTTAAATAAAATTTAAAAATATTTTTTTTACTTCAAATAATATATATATATGGGTTAGACTTGTATATATATATATTCCTTCTTATTCATAGTCGTTCTAGTTTTAGACTTGTAGATTTGATTAAAAAAAGTCATAAACTTGTAGCTGTAACCTGTGGACCAAAAACCAAAGAAACAGTAATCCTGCCAGTGCCATTGCGGTGGTGATCGGTTATTGGTGATGGTGTTCTGTCAACTCTTCAGTCTTCATCATCACCCATAAATCAACAGCTTCGTATTTTAGCGAGTCCAAGTTTGTTTGGAAAGATGGGTTGGCGAACGATTTTGTGCGGCTTGCAGTTTCTGTTATGCATCTTGAAACCAGCAATTTGTTCTTCAGCTAATCAGTTCAAGGGTAGATTAGATGGGAGAGTGTTGGAGTTGGACGAATCCAACTTTGACTCCGCTATTTCCTCTTTCAATTACATCCTCGTCGACTTCTACGCTCCCTGGTGCGGCCATTGCAAACGCCTTTCACCCCAGGTTGGCTTATCTCTGAAATTTGGGCTTTCAATTTTTTCTTTGAAATTATGGCCGTTTTTTATATTTGGCTTGGAGATCGAATCTTCCTTTTAGGATTTTCAGGGACTTGAATTTTATATTCCAACTGTGATTCTTGGTTTGCAGTTAGATAAGGCTGCCCCAATTCTTGCTGGATTAAAGGATCCCATAGTGATAGCTAAACTAGATGCTGACAGATTCACCACTCTTGCTCGTAAATACGAGATTGAGTAAGTAACTATTGCCTTGTTGTTTCTGCTTCACTTTTAAATTTGATTTTCATTCATTCATTACTCATTAGTCCCATGCCCAGCTAGAATTCGTTTTTCACCCGATAAGTTTTATATATTAATAGTTGATAATAGTTATAATGTAATGCTAATTTTGCAGTGGATATCCTACACTCAAGCTCTTTATACATGGTGTTCCTGTAGACTATCGTGGGCCAAGGAAACCGGATTTACTTGTTCGTTATCTCAAGAAATTTGTCGCTCCTGATGTCTCTATTCTCGGTTCAGACTCCACCATTAGTGATTTTGTAGAGGCAGCTGGTACTGAATTTCCTATATACTTAGGTTTTGGCTTGAATGAAACGGTGATATCTCATTTAGCCATCAAGTATAAAAAGAGGGCATGGTTTTCCGTTGCTAAGGATTTCTCCGAGGATGCCATGGTGCTGTATGACTTTGACAAAGTTCCTGCTTTGGTGGTTCTCCATCCAAGTTATAATGAACAGAGCATTTTCTATGGTCCATTTGAAGGTTAGTTTAGTTGGTTATCAAAGATTAACGATAGTTCTGATACTAAAATCTTCTCAAGTGACAAGCCCTTATCGCCTGCCTTCAATCTCATATCATTCCGTTGACATTGTCATCTATTTTAGTCTATTCCTTAATTTCAATCAGTATTAATAGTCGAAAAAATTTGATTGGTGTGACTTGAGCTAGATTTTATAACAAGAATTTATAGTGGTTATGATTCAAGGTTGGTTTATTAATCTAAAACTCAAATGGAAACTGGAAAAATAAGAAAAAAAGCAGATATCTAGGCTTCTTGCCTTAGGTTTGGCTGTTATATAGGAACAATGAAAAATAGCATGTGCTATTCAATACTAGTACTAAACTAGTATGAGTGTCAGATGAGGTTTTTCCATTTATTAGAGGGTCCTTGAAGGTCGTATTCTCGTGTTCATGTGTTAGACAATGACTTTTGCAAACTTAGCTATAAGTTATAGCTGAAAAATAAATCACAGATAATGGCAGGTGAATATTAACCGCTTTCCTGTATGTTGAATTTTTCATGCATAAACTTTTATGGTCATTGCAAACTTCTTTGAATCATTCTTTTCGGTTTCCCTGGTCCATTGTGCTCATATGTTGACAGGTCTATCATTTGTGCATACATTCAAATAAATCATTTCTTGTATTCCTCCATCTTTGTTGCCTACATTTTTCTACATCCATTAACTAATCCGGATTAAATGTTTAACGTCATGAATCAGTCTACCCATTTTTCTTTTTCGACCTTATTGGGTTTAGCTCATGACAAAACAATTTAGTCAAGTTCTTGCTAAACTTCAAAATTATTGGATCGACTGATGCCCCAGCTTTGCCAGTGAGTAAGTACGATGGTCTTGATCTATTTTTAAGTTTTATACTCTTGTCAACTTGCCTTCATATGCTATCTTTTCATGTTAAAATTTCTCTAATGCTTGAATTTTTCTAGTCATAATGTTATCTTTTCTTGCTTCAATGACGCAGATGAATTTTTGGGGGATTTTATAAAGCAAAATTTGCTCCCTCTAGTTGTGCCCATGAACCAAGAAACACTCGGTCAATTAAGATTCGATGATAGAAAAATTGTCTTAACAATTATGGAGGATGCAAATGAAGAGAAATCACAGAAATTGATCAAGTTATTGAAGGCTGCTGCCTCTGCAAATCGTGACTTGGTATTTGGCTATGTTGGAGTTAAACAGTGGAAAGAGTTTGCTGATTCATTTGGTGCCAATAAGAATAAAAAATTTCCGAAACTGATAATCTGGAATGGTGATGAAGAGTACTTTTCAGTAAGTTTCAACTCTTCAAACATTGTGCTTAGTTCGTAATGCTATAGGTAAACGGAATTCGTTTTGTTTAGTTCTTAGTGCTATTGATAGAGATAGAGGGTAACTGGTTATCTTGTTGAATACTGCTTAATTTATCATTGGTGGTACATGGATGTTAATCTCGTGCATCATCATAGTTCTAGGCTGCATTTTTATTTTCTTAATACTGTTATCGATATCAGCATTGCTGATGTTCATAAAGGGTTATCAGCTTTGATCACTCTTCCTTTCAGATTTCCTGAATTCATGGAACTTCACCATTTCTTTTCCATGAGCCCTAAAAATTTCATCCTGAAGCAATTTTTAATACATTTGTACTCAATATCTTTGGGGTTCCGTACGAGCAATGGCGGTTGACTTTAAGTAGTTTGTTTCTCTTTTATTTTTTCAACTAAGATATTCGTTTAAAAAAATAGCAGACATTGACTCATCTTCTGCATGTTGTGGAAGGTTATTGGCTATGAAAGCCTTGACGAAGAAGATCAAGGGTCTCAAATCTCACGATTCCTGGAAGGATATAGGGAAGGAAGAACAGAAAAGAAAATGATAGAAGGGGCATCATTCAAGGACTATATGATGTCTACAATCGGCATTGGAGCTCTGGTTATAGTCATATTTTTGGTTGCAATGTTGATGCTTATTCGAAGCCTAAGCAAAGATGACGATGAATCTCGTGGGGTTAACACTCACCGAGACATTGATCATGATGATAGTTCTGACGACGAAAGCTCTGATACTGAGCATGAAGCTCGGAAAAAAGAAGATTAAAAGTGAAGCATGTCTTTGGATGCTTTTGGAACAGAGTTATTGATAAAGAGATAAAAGCTAAAGTACAAGTGTTTTCAATCTTATAACATTTCATCTTGTAAAGAGAAGAGACCAAATTTATTTTGTAGTTCTTTTATGATATTTGCTACTATATAATCATTTTTTGGCTTAATGGTATAAAACTTTTAGGAGTTGGATTTTTTTAATTAAGTCATAATTATTCTTCAAATTGTGTAATTATTTTATTTTTATTATCTTTTTAAAAATAAATTGGTATCGCTAGAGTTAGTGAAATTCAATTTTAATTAAAAAAATCATGTATGCTAGAAGCTATCTTAATTAAATGGGTAAGTTACAAATTTAGTAATTAAATTTTACTCTCTCTCTCTCTCCTATTTCACTGAATTTTATAACTGAATTTTATATATCAATTTTTTAGTCATTCTACCGTTAATTTTATAACCGCATAATTAAAAAAATTGTGAAAGAGCAAACCCCAACCCCTGTCTCAACTTCAAAAAGATAAACACATGAGACTACCCCGAACCCCACCGACCTTATCCTCAGCCTTCTTCACTGCCATGAGACTCGCTTTGGTTTTTGTTAGGATGGAAATGAGGATATAAAGAACACTGGTTTCAGCAAGTTTTACGAGGAGTATCAGCTGAGGAGAAACGAGAGACTGAAGTGAAGAGGCAAAACCGGGTTAGAGGCGAACAACGGGCACCATCTTGTTCTTGAAGTAACCACTGAATCTTGAAAGAAAATACAATCGAAGAAGCTCAAGAGCTTGAGAAAATCGGAAGCATAAGCAAGCAAGATCAGGTTGTGTCTATGATTGGCTACAAACAAAACTACGACTATATGAGTTGGTATAAGAGTCTGGAAGTTGGATTTCAATTAGCCTTTTTTTTTAAAGAAATTTGGGTTTCCATTTAATTTCATTTATGAATTTTATGTTTAATCGAGCTCAGTTGTGAATGATGAGGATGTTACTAACTAACATGATGGAGGCGTTTGCAGTGGTTTTGAATCGTGTTTGTTCTCTCTCTAAAACCCAGAAATGAGAATACCAAAACAGGGGAGAAACATACTGACTTTTTTCATTGAACATTGGGATTTGGACTAAAACGACCGGGAAATTTGAGTTGTCGAGTTCGACATCATCTCAAACTTGCAACGCTTCTCTGGTTTTTTCAGAAAAGGTTAACCAAAATAATTATTATTTCCATGTAAACCCGCTCCATGAAGAGCATAAGCGACATGACTAAGCAAATGTAGACACCGAGTTGCAGCAAAGGAACTATCAATGGTGCTTTGATCAACTCCCATATCAAACCGAGTTGGCTTGTGATATCATCTCGCTACACTTGAAACGACTCCGGAATCAGCAACTTTGGTGAAATATGATCCATCCCCGTAAAATTGCGTTTTCCCCTTAAAACAAAATATGGTCGAAAATGGCGCTTTCTTTAAAAAAAATGAAAGAAACCCTTGGTTTTTTAAAAGGAAATAAAACATGTGACGACCAATGTAGCTTACGTTTTAGTATAAAAAACGAAACAAAAATGGGGGCAATGAGAGAGAGAGAGGGGGGGGGGTTGTGGTTTTATAATGAAAATAAACCACGTATTTCTCTCATTGATATTAAAATAAACCATGTCATAACACTAATATATAGTGTTAACAGTAGAGTGACAAAAAATATATAAAATTTAATTATTAAATTAAAAACTTTTAAAATATGATAAGTAAAATAATAGAGAATAAAATTTAGTTACTATTTAACTTTGGCCTCAACAGTCAACACAGCATCCGAAGGACGTAAACATATTTGTACCAAACTATCAAGGACATTTCCGTCAATGGACATAAACCCAGAACAACCGCAACCGTTCTTTCTTATTCGTCTAAAGTCCAGAGAGAGTTCAAATGACGATGATATAAGCGCAAACACTGCCAATCTCATCGTCATTTGCTCACTGTTTGATATTTTTATTTTCTTTTTGAGATCTGAATTTGTTCGAAATAAAAGAAGAGCAATGGAAGAGCTGAGATCAGCTATGGAGGAGCACATGGATTTAATGGCGGATCTAGTTCAGAAGCTATCCTCGGAGCTTCGCTCGGGCCTACGGCCCTCCTATGATAACTTTATGGGGTTCTTCCATGCAATCGACTGGAAGGTTCGCCTCCTTTATTTTCTCTTTATTTATTAGTTTCTGATTCGTTCCCCGGAATTTCGAGTGAAGTTTAGCTCCAGGAGATGGGTGAAGAGAGATTTAGAGATTTTGAGTGTTTCATTGTTTTATCTTCAGCGTTTTCTCAGTAACCAAAGTGAATGTTAATAAATGTTAGTGTATTTGAGAATCACGAATTTTCATTTTAATCGGTGATTGGAACAATGCTAAATCCAAGTTTAAACTTGGAATAATGTCTTTGTGTAGTTCTTTATGTGATCTGTTCGGTTTATAGGCGGTTTCTTGAGTTTAGATCGTTCACAGCTCTATGTTGACGCTGATATTTGGTTAGCAAACTAAAGATGTCATGTCTGAGTTATGAGTTCAACTTGTGTTACTTGAGCATTTTTAATATGTTTGTTTTCGAACAGTTTTTTAGCTTTCATTGTATGCACGTGGTCAGTAATGGAAAGTACAAAACTCTTCAAATAGGATGCTTAAGGCCATTGACTTGCTGTTTAGCATCAAGTGTTAGACATAGTGTTTATAATCTATATGGAAACATCATCGTAGATTTTTCTAATAATGCTACAATACTTTCTATTGTGCTGTTAGAGAGAGGGCCGAGGGGGGCACAAATTTTGACTTGATCCTACTTGAGTTCTTGATCCACGTAACAACCATCAAGTCTTAGGCATGGTCTTTATTAATAATATGGAAACATCATCGTAGATTTTTTCTAATAATGCTACAATCCTCTCTATTGTGCTGTTAGAGAGAGGGGGTCACAAATTTTGACTTGATCCACCATCTATTGGTAACAATTCCCTAACCTTTTCCCCCTTTTGGCAGGAACCATGGTTAATATGCTTGCTTGGATTTCATGTTTTCTTACTGATAGTAACAATCTTGTCCAGGAAGAATAATAACTTCCAGATGTCTTTGTTCCTTCTGGCATGTAAGTTTCTTGTTTCTAAGTTATCTTCAATTATCATCAATATATGAGTATTTTGAACTCTCACCTTACTTATAGTAGTCCCTTATCAATCCCTTTTTTACTTGCTTTATTTAAATGTGAAGCTTCTCAAAGGAACTCTCTCTTGTGGTTGAATGATTGAGGACATAGGTACATTGCATGTTAATATATCATACTGTCCGTGCGGTCTGATTATAGTTAGCCCAATAGCTTGATTGTTAATCTTGGATATTGAATGGAACTTAGCAGCTCCACAATATTTAGAAGTACCAGCTTCTTTTAGTGAACGATGTTCCCTCAACTCGACCTTCAATTAGTAATGCAAGGCTATATAAGAACATTTACACTTTTGTCTTACTTAAAAAGGTGATATTGTTTCTTGCAATCTTAAACTCCAAAGGTGAGAAGGATACAAGCTGATGCTTCTATTTTATACATATACTTCATATAAGAGGGAGAGTGTGATAAGTTGCATATCTTACTAGTCCCAACAATGGTCAGTGCTTGAGATGCATAAATGATGAAACGATAGGCAGAAACAAATTGATTATGAAGCAAAAAGTAGTTGTTTCATTCTATAACTGGCTTAAATATATTAGAATTCCTGTTTTACGTCATAGAAATTTTAGCAATATTGCATGCCAAGCTGGCGATTTGGAAATAGAAGCCTAGTCTTTGAGAAGACATCAATGGAATGGATGATCTTTACCGGAAAGAATTTTGAATAGAATTTGGATAACGATGATAGATAACTTGATAAGTGAAACAACCCTGTCAATTTCCATATGCAAGGTTAGTGCACCTCGTTCCGTGTTTGTTCCTAGCATTTAGACTTCTAGGCTAGATAGTCAACTATATAGGGGGGACATAAAGTAGGGGATCCAAGATAGGACTTCCCATTTTGGAAATCTTTTTAAATTATGTACAATAAAGTCATTTGTAAAGTCAGATAAATGGGGGGGTGAAATGTAGTGTGGTCAAGAATATATTTATACCATGCTTGGAATCTGTGAAGTAGAAACACAGCTGAAACTTTGGGATGAAGGTCATCTTGCCATTGAAGGGGTTACAAGAGAAAATAGTTGAAATCATTAAATTTATAACTTCTGCTTTGTAGGTTACTAATCCTGTATATTTTTATTCACTTTTTGTATGGTTGTTGGGAATTTTGATTAAGAAGTCTTACTAAGTAGGACTCACCTGAGTAACCCAGCTGTAACTCAATATTGAAGCGTTTAAATGTTATCAAGCATTCCGAAACAGTGAGCAGGATTCTGATGAACGTCTGGACAATAGGACATAAGTATTGCTTTCTTTGTGACAGATTAGTCACTGCTGTGTTACATGCATCGCCAAAAATATCTGCAATGTAAAAATAATATTTTAGCTCAATTGTTTTGAATATTCTTTGCAATTGTAGCTTATTTGTTTGATTATGTCTTGTAGTGCTTGGTGTTTATTTTGCTGAGTCGCTGAATAGATTCCTTGGTGACAACTGGAAGGAATTTGCTAAACAAAACTATTTTGATCGGAGTGGACTTTTCTTGTCGGTACTCTGGTCTGGTCCCCTTCTCATTATTGCAATCATCATCTTGGTCAGTGTTCAGGATCTCTGTGCCCTCTTTAAACTTATTTTATATATATGTATGTATTTTCTTTCTAAACATCAACATCAGCTACTTTCTGCAGATAAATAGTCTCTTCTCAATGTGTTACCTAATAGTTAGATGGAAAAAGGCAGAGCTTAGACATCGTGCAAGGCTTGCTCGTAGCAAGCAGGATTGAAATTGTCAGGTGTTGCATTACTGCCACTTTCGGTGTGATAAGCATGAGCAATACTTCTTATGTTTCTTATTTTTGTTTTTTATTTCTTATATTGAAAGGTGTTTACCTCTTTTGAAATGTAGAATTGTTCCCTTGCATCTAGTTCTCCTTTCAGGATTCGGAAGTTAAATTTCCTTTTTCTATTTCAAGTTTTAAGTTTATTTTGTCTGTTGTGTCTGGTTATACTAAATTAAGGATATATTAGAAGGTTTTAGTTTTGGTATTGAGATGGTGGTAGGTAGGTTTGTTGAGGGAATATAGGCTGAGATAGATGACTTGGTGTTGGAATGTGGTAATTTGGATTTTGTTTAGGCGACGATTATGGCATCTCAAAATTCATTTCCTGTAAGAATGACTTGAATTTCAAAGCTTGAAACACGACTCAAGCTGCACGAACTTTACTTCTAAAGTTCAAGTTTGATTCGAGATAAAAATTGAATTTCTTGAATTTATTTGGTTAGCTTTTTTTCAACTTATTTACTTGGGGGAAAATGAGCTCGATTCGTCCCAAATTCGATTATTTATGCTTACATTTTTCCTAAACAACACAAGATGGTGACTGCTTAATTTTATCATGGTAATTGTGGGCGAGATGTTCTAAATATTTTCTAATCGTGGTGATTGGATGCTCCTAAGTCTTAATTTTCTTCAAACATATGAATTGGGAAGCCAAAATCACTTTCAATGAAAAATGTTGAGCTGCGTAAATCAAATGAACAAATTTTGTTTTAAAAAGAAAGCTGCATTGTGCATGTATGGCTTCAACATGGGTCATGGAGTTGGTGTTTGAGGATCTCACTGAAAATCATAAAGGCATAGTTCTAACAAAAGTAGGCATTGGGCCTTACTGAACAAAATAATATGTGCACTTAACTTTTGTCGTAAATTTTAATATTTTTATAATGTCATCAATTGATTGTAACAAAAATATTTTTAAAAAGGGTATTAAAATTATAAATTCAATTTAAAAGATAAAAAATATTTTATTACATATCAATCCAATTTAAAAAATAAAAATTTATTAATATTACAAGTATATTTTAGTTTATATATTTTTATATAATTTTTAAATAAGATAATTATAATTTATTTAAGAATTGAATATAATGTTAATAAATAAAATAATTATTTGCATCAGACGATAAAAGAACATACCTTATCTTAAGCCCAATTTGAAGCCGGCATGTGACTCAAAGCCGAAGCCCTTCAGTGGATAATGCGATAAAAACCCGCTCTTACATTCGTCTTTTCCTCAATACTATCTTTATCCCAATCAGAGAAAATGGCTTCAATGTCATCTCTAATATCACCACCATTTCCTACCAAACTCTCCTCCAAACCCCAATTAAAGCAATCCTCTCTCCAAATTCTCCAACCCAATTTGCCCCAAAATCTCATACTGAGTTCACGTCCAAGAAAATTAAGGTTGTACGTTGCGGCAGAAGAGCGAACCTCAACGGTGACATCCCCTTCTTCCGAGGCCGACAGGAGGCTTTACATTGGCAACATACCCAGAACTGTAAACAATGACCAGTTGAAAAAGATTGTCGAAGAACATGGCGCTGTGGAAAAAGCAGAGGTGCTTCCTTTTCTATCTATAATATCACATAATAATTTCGTATGGAAAATGAAAATGATTTTTGTATGGATGTAAAAAAAATCCTTTTTATGTTCTTTTTTTTTTTCCAGGTGATGTATGATAAGTACTCTGGAAGAAGCCGCCGATTTGCTTTTGTTACAATGAAAACCGTGGAGGATGCAAATGCGGCAATAGAGAAAATAAACGGAACTGTAAGCCCAAACAATATGCTTTTTGCTACGTTTGGTAGGGTTATTACTTTTTCAACATGTTTTAGTGCATGACTTAGCAACAGAATTTTTAAAAAGTTATGTAATAATCAAGCTTTTTCCTTGGATAATCAGGGATCGACCTAGGATTTTATGATAAGGAGATAATTTATAAAATTTTAGAGGTTGAATTTATAAAATTATTAATAGAAAATATAAAAAAAAACTTAAATTATACGAGAATTTGAAATTTTCAGCTCGCTCATTAACTAAATGTGATATTTTTGTTCTAAAATTATGATGAGACACAACATATAATGTTGGTATCTGGTTTTCATGGTGATATTCTTTTCTTTCCAGCAAATTGGAGGGCGGGAGATAAAGGTAAACATTACTGAAAAGCCTATTGCGCAAGTGGATTTGTCTGTCCTTCAGGCAGAGGATACCCAGTTTATTGACAGTCCGCACAAGGTTTATGTGGGAAACCTTGCCAAGACAGTAACTTCGGATACACTGAAGAATTTCTTTTCCGAGAAAGGGAAGGTGAAGAGCGCCAAGGTTTCACGAGTCCCAGGGACATCCAAATCAGGGGGATTTGGGTTTGTATCATTCTCTTCAGAAGAGGAAGTTGAAGCTGCTATCACGTCTTTTAACAATGCAGTAAGTCATTCTTCACTTTTGCCTTGTTTCTGCAATACCCTTGTTGTATGCATTGGTAAATGTTCATAAATTCTTCTTGGTATTAGGATTAATGAGATATTTATTTGCCATTTGCTGACAACCTTTAGAATAAGATGCCTTTTACTTTTGTATATCCATTTTGTTGTGAAATGTGTTTGCAGCTCTTTTATGTTTCCAGATGATTCATGAATGTATTAGGAAAACTGTTGATTTTCTGGTAGTTGCAATCTATGTTGCTCCGACTCCGCATTTTTATTAAAGTACCCTTTGTCCTACACCTATGTCCGGCAGTTATCCAGATGCGTTCAAACATATGAAAATCTTGGAAAAAATTGAACATATACGTGTCGGATTTGTGATTCGAGTCAAGTAACATAGATTTTGAATTCCTTTTAATGATCAAATGTTTTTGTTTCGTTTGATAGTCTCAATCTGTTAAAATATTTCTCTGCTGTTGCACTTTTGCAAATCTGCTATGCATGCATGTGTTAGTTTAGTTCAACTTATGGCCCAAAGAGATGCATGTAACAATTGGATGTCATATTCATATATGCTATGGGCTCTTTAGTTCGTGCTGTTTCTACTAGTAAGTTTCCTTGCTCTGATTCTTTACTTTTTCTTGAATTACCCGTGGTTGTGCTGATATGACTTTCAAAGATCTTCCCAAATGCCCGGAAGAACTTAAAAAAAATCTGGTCACACTCAGTGCTTGTATCGGATACTCATGCCTGAGTGTGAGTAACATAGGTTTATGGGGGAACGGGCGATGTGAAGATGTAAAGTATTACTGATATAAAACGGTTGGTTATTGCAGATGTTGGAGGGGCAACAAATTCGTGTAAACAAGGCGTAAAATGGGATGCAACGTCTTATCCGGTGTCCATTTCGAAACCATTGCAAAGTAGGGTGGTTGTTTGATTCTGTTGAATGGGCAAATGCCAAGTTGTTAGTGCCCCTGAGGTTGTTGTAATTAATTAAACGAGGCTGCAGCTTAGTTGTGGAGCTGGAGATAAACACATTTCATTTGGGAGGCTGATGCATCATCTTATTATAATATCTCATTTTCCCCTAAACCTTATGTTCTTCTGGTTCTCCCATCCAGGCTTTAGCAAAATGAATTTGAAATGTTTTTAAGAGAAAAATGACTACTGTTTTCATATATGGTAATAAGAGTTCATTAACGAATGATAATAATTTTTAACAGATGATATGAAAAATTGATTACAGTATAAAATATTAACCACATAATTTGATGGAAAAAAAATAAACATCTAAATAAATAATAATAATTTAAATATTTATTTTTAATTAAATTTAGTCTATTTATTAATCATTACTTATTGGCAGTTTTAGAATAATTTGTATTAATCTATTTATTTATTCTATCAAATTAAAATATAAAAAAGACTTTATTTATTTCTAATATATACTAATAAAAATATGTTTTTAAATACAATTAAGAAATATAATATTAGAAATTATTCCGAGTTTAAATATTTTAAATTTGAAATGTGATAAACTATGATTTAAATGGTTTATGATCCAAATAAAACTGTCAAATTTAAAGATGTAATCTTATTAAATTAAATTTGGGTAAATTACACGAGAGACAACTAAACTATGGTCAAAAAACAATGTGACTATCGAACTTTCAATTGAATCAATCAGACCACCCAACTATTTAATTGATTCAATCAAACCACCGGCCGTTAATTTTTAACAGAGGTGATGACGTGTCCGTTAATAAAATTTGCATCATTATATATTTGGTCCTTATTCTATCAATTTAGTCACTATTTTAATTCAATTAAATAAATTTAATTATCCAATTAGAACGTGACACGTGTCAATATATGATTAAAATGTTTTATTTATGAATTTTAAATTATTTAATTAAATAATTTTTCTATCCATGTGTCACCATCAATTGAAATGAAAATAAAAGGATAATCTTGTGCTCAAGGGATAATCAAACCAGGGTCTTATGGGAGGGATAGAACATACGCCCAAACCATTGGGCCAAAGGTCTCTAATGATTTAAAGCTACAACAATTTGTATTTGTCTTTTAAAGATTTATCAAGGATACAAAAATTAAAAAAATATTTTTTAAATAAATTATTAACGACTAATAATTTTCAAATAAATTTTGGTTCGATTAACTATTAAAGAAAAAATTCGGTTAATTCGGTTCGGTTAATCGAATCAAAATTTATTTGAAAATGATTAACCGAATCGAATTAACCGATTTTTTTAAAAATTATTAAGTGAATTAATCGAAGCAAAAAATCGGTTAATTCGGTTTGGTTAATCAAACCAAAATTTATTTGAAAATTATTAACCGAAACAAGTTAACCGGTTTTTTTTAAATTATTAAGTGAATTAATCGAAGCAAAAATTTGGTTAATTCGGTTCGATTAATCGAACCGAAAATTTTTTTAACCGATTTTTTTAAAAAAATTATTAACCGAATTTTGATTCGATTAACCAACTTTCCTAAAACTTACGAATTTGATCTCTATCTTATATAACTTTTCTCAATTTAACTATTCAAGTCCCTCTAATAATTATTTAAACTTTACACATCATCTTATACTTAATTTCTACTTTAATCCCTAATTTCTCCATATTTATAATTTAGTTCTTTAGCTTATATATTCCTCCAAATTTGATTCTAAATCCATAATATCATAATTTCAACCATAAGTTAATTTCTTTTAAATTTTCAATTCAACTTTTCTATTTTTGGGTCACACACGTAAACGCCTTTTGTCATTTGCATCTCATCTCACTTTACGTCCAAGACCTTGACTGTGACTTTCGCAAATCTCATCCCTAAAGTCCCATAAATGTATATGGTGTGGGTAAACAAATATTATCATAGTAACTGATTACAAACAGAGTAGTCTCTATCATACTGCTACATTCGATCCGAATCAAATTGTATATTGACATCGAAATCTAATATTTTATATTAAAAAATAAATTTAATATTTTTTTAAAAAAAATAAAATAAATTATTATAAAAATATAAATAATATGAGAATTTAAAATTTGTAAAAAGGACAGACCTGCTAGTCTCTTTTGTCCAGCCTGATTGGAGTGGTTAGTGATATAAGTTGTTGGGTTTGGGTGATTACAGATGAGTTAGTTACTTTGACAGAATCCTTCGGAAAGTGATAGCTTGGGGATTGGTGGCCTCACAGCTGGTTCAAAGATGACGTGGCTTCTCATTCAGTTGCTCCAGTGGCCTCTGGCATCTGCACTTCTAAATGTGGCTTCTCTAGTTATGTACAGATAAATAGTGGCCGAATAACATTTTTGACCCATTAACTTCATCGGTTTAGTTATTTTTACTTTTAAACTTTTATCGTATTCCTTTTAACCCTTATACTTCTATTCTTTTTCCAGATTAACCCAAATATAATGGAATAAGAACGTAAAACGACGACATCAATTGTTTTATAATTTTCTACCGTATCATTTTAAAAATAAAATAAAAAATAAAGGACTATCTATCCTCGTATACACATTTTATACTTTTCAAGACATCCAAAACATATCATTTACCAATTTTAATCGGTTAAGAGCTAAGTACAACATCAAGCACAAGAACATATAAACTAGCACTAAAATTCATTCCAAACTATAAAATCAAGTTTTTGAATGCTTTAGTCCATAGACATATCACTCTTTTTCTTTTGAAGATTATCCATTTTCCTTTAAAATTTCTAATCATTGTGTTTAACTATGAGTTTCATGAATTTACACATTCAAATTGGATATAAGTTTCATGAATTCTTACCCCTTTCAGATGAACTCAAACTCTAGCTTATCCAACATATCAAGTCCTTCCTTCGATTATTTAAAAATCAAATGGATACTTGGGTTTCGAAGAATGAAACTCACGGATGAAAATCCCTTTCTCATTTTGTTAAAGCCAATTGCAAAATTTTAATTCTCTGATTCATTCTTGATTCCAATGGCAATGAGGTAGAAAGAAATAACAATGGATTTCCATTTTTATTTCGGTTGGACAAGGATAGTGCACGAAGATGATGACATGTTCGTATTTCCTCCCCCTCTATATGCGGTTTAAGATGACACATATTTTGGATATTTGTCCCATTAGTACGCCGTCCTTTTCTTCAATCATTTACCAAATTTTAATTTTTTTTTTATTTTTTCAATTAAAACCTTAAATTGAGTCTATTCTATATCCAAATCTGTCTGACGTATTAAAATATTTAACACGGGACTCGTAACTCGAATTTTTTTTAATATTACATTGTCGAATATATAAATTCTGACATGGGGGTGTTACAAATTCTTTGGGAATAATAAGGAAATGTGTGTGTGTGTGTGTGGTTAATGGGAGCCTGAGAAATCTTGTAGTTTCGAAAAGGAAGTTTGGCGTGTATGGCACTACTCTTCAAGCCCAACACTTGGTTAGTTCCATAAGAACTTTCTAATCCATTTCACGTGCTGTGCTTGAGGCAATGTTGACTTTGGTTTATGAAGAAAAGTTTACAACATATATAGAAACACCCCATCTTATAGAATCATTTTTTTTTGTTTGGAAACCTACGGGGAAGGGTGTGCTCTACTCTGTATAACCAGACACCATGACCACTTGAAATTTTTATCAACAGAAAACAGAGAGAAAGAAAAGAACAGCCGAGGGATGCAAATTTACATTTATATCAGTTAAGGTGCCGAGACAAACAAAAAGCTTCTCCCTGCCCCCCCTCCGCCAACCTTCTCTCCAAACAGCAAGCTGTTAGCTGCCGGAGTAGTCTTTCGAGATAAGATTGTAGGCAGCCTTGCACGTCTTTCATTTTGGGATTTGTTGACAATATCATTGCATTAACCGTGTCTGCCACAACATCTCTACGCGACTCTTGGAGAAGATATCCAAATGAGGACTCCTGTGGACGTTCGTATGCCAGCAGGGCAACGCAGTCCTAACAAGAAAACCAACTCAAAATATTAGCTTCGGCTGCAAGGATCTGGTTTTAATTTTCTTAGTTGAAAGAGATACTAGATCAACCTAAGGACAGGAATTAAAGCATACCAGAAAGCTGTAAAAACCAGATAAGCAAGTTACACTGCATCTATGTATGTGTCAAGCAGGAATGTTCAATTTTTCGAATATGTTCAAGTATACATCGATCATCAGTTTTTCAAGAAAAAAAATGGAGTCGAAGCGAAAGTAACTCCAAATTGTCCAATCATGACATACACTAATGCTCAGAAATAAATGCAAGAAACTAGGCATGCACACCAGACCAGATGCTAGTCAAATTTGCCTAAAAACGAGTACAACAGGAAAAGGCAAGTCTTGAAACATAGTTCTTCAAACAATGCACCTAAATGAAAAACAAATTACATCAGCTTGTACTTGCAGTTACGGTGAACTAAAACATGTCCAGGTGTTAACATAAGCTAAAATAAAGCATATAAAAGGCACATCCCTAGTATAATCTAATACATTCTAGGAGCAAGAGCAATGGTCCAGATAGAAAGTTTTAAGAAAAGAATTCTCCTATGATTACCATCACTAAAGCATCAAATAAATTTTCCTCGGGCAACCCCAAAAATTTAGCTAATTCAATCCTTCCATGCTTGACAGCCTCTTCCAGTGCTCCAACCTACAAATAAATGTGCCATCTTTTTCGTCCACATCAGTAAAACAAAGAATAAACTAAACAGATATATAGTTTACCGCTATACAGTAAAAAACACACAAGGATAAACTGTTGTTCAGGAATCCATGTCCAAAGGTTATGCTATCATTGTTTTACAATAGGCCTGCAACTTCAGGATTCTTTGTGAAACCAGATCAAGAACGCAACGCAATGTTTTTATACAATTATGAATATACCATTCAAATTTATATTATAGGCATCTAAAACTATTCAACAACGGCAGAGAGGCCTCCTAAAATTAAGAAACCAGGGCACCCCATGCGTGTCAGATGAGAAGAAAAACTTTTATCACCAACTATATTTATCCTATCATGGGGTATTTACTGCACACAAGCATAAGAAACTTATCACATGAGGTCAACAACAGAACTGTTAGGCCGTGTTATGTCATTTGGTTTTGGAGCTTACGGCTCTTCAATTGTTGTCTGCATGGTAAGAACTGTTAATGTATTTTTTTTATAAGAATTTCAGGCCTTGTTAAAAACCTCCTTCTTGATTAAAGGTGCTTGTAGGTAAGCTCCTTAATCAGCGGAAGGAGAAAAAGATTGCCTTAGGAATAACCTCCTTCTTGTTAATGTATTGACTTTAATAGATTGATTTTATTTTATTTTTGTAGAATAACCAAACTATTTAATTATGGAATTTCTTGTAGCGTTCTATTCAGAATGTCTCCTAACCTACTGAAAACTAGAATATGTACTTGAATCAAATGGATGACTATGTACAACCACTAAACTATTTTCCATCAGATGTTAAAAACTGGGGGATCTGTGTTTTTTTTGGTAATCAGTTTTTTTTTTTTCTTTTGTAAAAAAAGAAAAGAAAAGATGTATTAACTAGAAAGAGGACAGAATATGTACCCGTATCAATTCAATAAATTTTTGGCAGTGAAGCAGAAAGCAAACAGCTGATTTGTCTTCCTGCATGTAACGTGTAAGTAGACAGAAATTATGCCTCAATCCAGAAAAGTCTAACTATATCAAGTAAATGGAAAAATGACCAAGCAGAAATAAAATCTTGCCTCAGCACAACTAAATCCACTCAACATTTTTCTTACAATTAAAACTTATGCGCAATTGAAAACAATCACGGAATTAGTAGCAAGCTACAAGACAACGTAAATCACAATTGCTGCGACTAATATCCAGGCAACCTTAAAGGCTTGAGGAAAGAACATAGGATTTTTAATGTAATCCTATTGAAAGTAGAATAATATGCAATTCTTCCCTCTTTTTTGTTATACGGATAGAATGCCATGGACATTAACATGTTTAGCAGTATTCCTGGGTACTGCCAGAGTTTATACATCATCTAATAGCAAATAAGCCTGTTCCAATTCCATCCCAAAATAAAAATGTTTTCTAATTTTTTTCCCCAACAGTCCCAATTCATTCACATCATTGTATAAATGTATTGCCAAATACCAATACAAGTAAATAACCTGCCATAATAGACGTACAAAGAGAAGGTGGGAGAAAGAGAGAGAATGAATGAAAGAATAATTAAGTAGAGGCAAATGCCAAGATGGGATGGGAATCAGGAATTTGCAAATGCAGGGATTGAACCCTAGACTTGCTGGAATCTAGTTCTAAGCCCCAGGTCTAGAATGCATGTCAGACCTGATATCAACAAGTGAAGCCCATCTTATTAAAAAACTTATAAATTCCATGCAGGTCAACTCAAGGTTCCAATGAGCATTAGATTTGATAAGAAAAAAATAAGAACAAACCGAAGCCAAAAATTGATAGAATCTGAATGGAAAAAACTTAGAGAGATGTCCTAACAGAACAAAAAGATTTTTTTCTAGAATAATGTTAAAAGAAAAACACATGCTTGCTTCACCAATGCGTACTAATTAACAACATAATTCAGTCCACTAAAGACAGTTGATTTATAGTATATAACAATAGTTGACAAATCATGTATACACCTGAACAATCTGGGGATACCAATCACGGAGTCTGTTCATAGCTGCATCAATCTCACCATTTCTGATTAGCTTCATTAGCAAGGAAAATAAAAAAAAAATCTTCAGTTTAACCAGAACAGCTACAATAACATGGATAACTCAAAGAAATAGGAAAGTATACAAGGAAGATTACACAAGTTTTCCGTGTAATAGGAAAGAAAATAAATCTATATCAGAAGAATCAAGGGAATAGCCCCTCCAGAGAAAAAAACATAACTGATAATGTTAATATAAAAATGTGAATCATCAAACCATACCTGCCGTACGGTCTTTCTCTGATTTAGCGCATACATGATATCCTGATCATCAAAACCATTTTCTTGAGCTATACAGATAGGAGGGATAGTGCTTTTACTAGCCAAATCAAATGAATTGAGTGTATCTTCATAGCCATAATGCAGCAAGTACGCACGAACAAGTCTGTTGAACAAGATTAAATATATATATATATATAAATTAGAATACAAATACACCATATTTATACAACTTATCTAGTGTGAAGGAACAATAAGTTCTCAGGTTGATTTTTACACCCACCCAAAAAGCAGCAGATAAAATGAACAGCTCCATAATGAAGAATTTATATTTTAAACTCAAGTTCGGGCCAAACACATGTAACTTGCATGCATAAGATTTTATTCTCTAGATTTAGTCTGACACATATATCTTCAAGTATTAATATTTTATCTTCTACTCATACCGCTTCTGGTGCTTCAAAACCCTTTCAGACTTCTTCAATGCCTTATTACACTGTGATGTAACATGAGGCAGAAGATAGACCAGTTATCAAGAACCAACAACATGCAGTTAATATTACCACCATTGCCTAGAGGACAAGTTTCTATTTTACAGAAACTGTTACATTATCAAAGCAGTAGCCTAGATTTAAATAATTCAGATACTTCTTTAACCACAAACATCAAATCATCCAATAGGTAACTGCAATGGACAGGCATGTAAAACAACAGAACAGAAAATACATAAAAGCAGAAGGAGAAAAAAAAATACCCATAACTAATATTTGGAGGTAGAGGCATATTTTCAATAGTCATCTGCTGCTTCAACCTTTCTTGAGCTTCATATTCCTGATATATAGCATCAAAGATGATAAACAGGAAGATACAGAAAAGAAACATTTAAGAAACCAGTTAAAATGACAGACTGAGGGAACCATGGTTTACTAAGATTAATTAGACTATTTACAAGCAGAAAAAGGAAGCATAACTTGCCTTCAGATCAAAAGAAAACTTCTTTTGCCCAAAGTTGACATGAACCCTGCACATTTTGAAATAAATAAAAAAGCTCATTAGAAAAACTTGAAATATCATAATTGCATGATGATGAAACTATGTAATAAATATCAATGCAAGTAGTAAGGAAAAACCAAAGTAGATAAGATATATCGTAATTGCATTTTAGGTGTTTTTAACAACCAAAGCAGCATATCAGAAAGGCCAACCTAGTAGCATACCGAATGAGAAGAGTTTGTTTAATTTTTCAAATAACAGAATCACTATAAGCATCATTTGCAAATTGCATATAAAAGTCACATCCATAACACATACTTCTGCCACTTTTGCATTAATCACAAAATTTCCCCTCGGACATATAGCCTAATTTTAACATTCCAAAGCCAAGTTTTTTGAAAATATACATGACATTATTAACGGAGTAGGACAATATTGTGTTATATTTGATTTAAACATAGCGCACCAATTGCCCAAGGATAGGGCTGTAAACTAGCTTAGCAGAGTCTGGCAAAAGCCTACTACACTTCAGCTTGATAATTTATTAACTTGCTCAAGCCACATTTAAGCTCTGTTCAGATCTGAAAATTTTATATTGAAGCCATATAAACCGACTCTGGCACTGTCACTATCATGAAATAAGTTTGAATAACCTCAGGCAACTTTTAGCTTATTTTACCCCTTAAAGTAATTTTACAAGGCCAAAAATGGCAGGAAAAAAGGTGTCATAACTAACCCATCACTTCTCATTCATTATAGACAAACCTCAATGTATCAATTAAATGCAACTGAAGAGGAAGGAATAGAGAGAAATGGCATATCCATTATTCCTATATTTCGCCAAATGCAAATATGGGTAAGTTATAACAACATATAGATGAGAGAATTCATATAAATACACAATAAAAGAAGGTAAACATACTCCTCATTTTGGCTGTGGACAGCAATGGTGGGAAACAAGCAACGGTTCATTTCCTTTTCCTTGCTAAAAGTTCCTACTATTGCCCCATTTTTACTGGCATCAACATATGAGCATAAAGAATCATGAGAATCTTCAGAAATGAACAGAACTTCACATGTAAGCAGCATAGACATTTGAGCCACAAGTGCTCCTAAATACAGTGCTTGATGAACAACTGCACTTACGTGAAAAAGAATTCCTGTGAAGCAAAGTTTATGCCGCCACCAACCGTATCACCTGTTGTATATGTTGGACCAAAAGCATCTCCCTTTGCTTGCCCACGATAGAGCCTACCATCATCCCCATGATACCCGCAACTGTTTACTTCCCACCTGACACAGTTAAGGATACTTTGAACTTAGTGTGTACATATAAGAATTTACGAAAAATAAAATTTTTCTTATATGTATTACATAATTAAAAGCTTTCATCTTGATTATATTTCTTTCATTCTTTAAAAATCTTGTGTTTCCCACAATATTAAAAGAGAGAATTCATTCCTTTCTCCCCCCCCCCCAATGCACACACATTCCCAATCACTAAAAGGAGATTCATTTATCTAAATATTCTGGATCTCTCACTAAAACAAGACATAAGCGTAATTTAACTGAATTACCAAAAATAGGGACCCTCAACACAAGATCATTTCTTTGACATAGGAGAAGATTTGCTTCTCTCAATATCCAGAATCTCTCATCAAAACTAGTCATAGAATCAGTTGAACTGAATGAACAACAGGCAGAACACAAGATCAGTTCTCTTTCACTTCAACTAAGAGCAACTCCCTTTCCTCTTTTTCCAGACTGGATTTAATCTTCTTATGCATTGTTTTCCATTATCAAGCAGCTATAAACGATCATACATAATGATAAAACTAGAAAACATCAAATGAAATTAATTCTCACTCTATCCTTGCTTTTCTTTTTCTCTTTTGCTCCTTTGTTAACTAACTGAAAAGCGCTCGGTTATTTTTCTCTCTTGCTTTTCTTTTTTTTTTCTTCTTAATTTCCAGTTTTTCCCCAATTCATCAAACAAATGCAAACTATTTCAAATGAAAAGTACTCCAATTAAAACTGGTTTTCAACAACAGTATCTTGAAACAGAGAAGAAGAAAAAAGCCAGAGATTACCCCGGTTGCCTGCGCATCTTGAAGCCTTCACTGGTGAATCCAATAGCAATTTGACCCTTGACTCCAGCGTCCTTCACATAAATCTCGAAGTAATAAACCAGACGCTTTACAGGAACCGGGTTATTGGCTTGAACCACACCGACATCATGGCCATGGAGGCTTACGGCAGTATACTTCACCGACAACTTATCAGGCGCCACCACCAAGAACCCTGCCGAGCTATTAATCGTATTGAGCTCAGTCGGTACCACCTCCTCATCCTCTTCCATCTCTACCGGAGCCTTAGACGAGCCGATCCGAGCCAGCTCCAAGAAGTATAAACCGAGATCTTGGCTTAAGCTATCGAAACTGTTGTTGTTTCCGTTGTTGCTCTGGCTGGAGTTCATTTTTACCAAAGATTAAGAAAAAGGAAAGTCCAAAATTTCGTTTTAAGTTATCCTTTTGTTCCTTTGGGGGTTTTTTAAAGTTTCGGTCTTTCCTGGAAAAATGATTTTCAGACGGAAGGAAAACTATGGGGGCGTTTTATTTGGTCTAATAAAACATTTGGCCTCTAAACTATATTCATTTTATTAAATTGTTCTTCAAAGTTTTTTTTATAAAACCAGTAGTCTCTAATATTAATTTAATTATTATATAATCCCAAATCATTAATGTCCGCAAAGAAAAAAAATCAATCAAAACGCATTAAGACACTTTTGATAAAAAAAATACATACTTTTAATAAATAAAAAAAGTAAATAGTATTTTAAATTATTTAAAACTTTAATCAATTTAATCTCTAAAAATATTATTAATTTTAAATAAATCTTCATTTATTTATAAATATTAAATTTCAATTTAAAATGTATTATTATTTTAATATTATGTATTTTATTATTTTTATTTACATGTTTTAAAGTTAAATGGACTCATAATTCTAAAAAAGTTTGAGTGACAATTTGATAAAATAAACATATTTTAACAGATAATTGGTTCATGAAACCTTTTATTTTCTTAATTTTATTCATGTATTACGAATTTTGAATCGTTTTGGAGTTGTATTTTCATTTATTTTTAGTTTTATTAATTGATTAAAAAATATTGATAAAATTAAAAATTGATCGATGACAATTAATTTTTTTTTGTTAAAAATGAAATTTAAAGAAAAAGATTTTATATATTTAACCCACTTTCTGGTACTATTTAATTTTTTATTAATTCTTATCGATTTTTTTAATTTTCTGATCCAAATTAAATTGTTAAACTATCTGATTAATTAAATTTTAGTTTAATAAGTTAAACCAATTTATTTAATTTCTTAATGTCCAATTTTATTGTATTACACCTTTCTCTTTGCTTGTTGAGGGAGGAAAGGATTTTCTTTATTTTACCTTTCTCTTTGTTTAATGAGAGAGAGAGAGAGAGATATTTTCTACATTAGTTTTAAATTATATATTTTAATTTTATAAATAATTAATAAAATTAAGGATTTTATTTTTCTTTGCTTTTTTTTAAAAAGGAGCAATGTGTCGGCACATTGACTTGGTGACGAAGATGGTGGAAGGTCACAGAAGTGAAGGTGCACCCCAAACAACGAATAGCAGCGAGGAACACACCACCAAGTGAGAATTTTGGTTGCGATGAGAGTGCTCGGAGTACAACCGACCTTGAATCCCCTTCAACAACGAGAGACCGGAAAGCCCTGCATGCTGTAAAACGCAAGGAGGTAAAACATGCTTGAGCCTCAAGCGTGAAAGCATCTGCAACATGATAACGGCCTGAACAATCATGGATGGATCACAAAACCAATACCACCAGTACCAGTCAGGGGATTAAAAGCCCCATCAAAATCTATCTTGACACAAGCAGGAGGTTGGCACTGTTCAAAAGATAAGAGCACGAGGGGTGTAAACAGGCTGACAATGGACACATGATTTTCCGAATCTACGAACTTCGGTCCCACTAAATGCACCAAAGAAGCACCAAGAACTGGGTTTGTTGTGGAGGTGATAAAGACGACCGATACATCAGAAGCTAGTTCCAAAACTAATGGCAATACAAGTTTTAGTGTCGGTCTCCATAATCAATGCACTACAAAAAAAAAAAAGACAAGCATCAGAAAACATCAAATGATGTAAAGTAGGGCCATTACGACTAATTTGGACCACATGTAAATTGCCAAAATCAGAATGAGCTTGATGGCGAAATAAATTGAAAAGGCCCTCGATACAGATGAGAAATGGGTATGATGACAGCGGATTGCCCCTACATAAACCATGAGATGACTGAAATACATCAGTCGAGTTCCCATTAACCAAAGTCAAATATTGTACCATAGTGACACACAACAAACCAAATGAACCCAGTTCAAATGAAATCCCAGATGAAGCATCATACTTTCTAAGAACGGCCATCCAACTCGATCGTACCCTTTGATCATATTGAATTTTAAAGCAAAGGAATTATGATTACCCGTTTGTTTCGTACAGAGATAAAGAAAGACTATGAAGCTATCAAAACATTATCCGTGACTAGGGATAAAGATACGAAAACCTTGAACATTACGGCTCGGGGCTCGGGGTGATCTCATTGAAAGTAGAATAATATGCAATTCTTCCCTTTTTTTGTTCTAGGGATAGAATGCCATGGACATTAACATGTTTAGCTGTATTCCTGGGCAAACTTCCAGAGTTTATACATCCCTTAATAGCAAATAAGCCTGTTTCAATTCCACACCAACATAGGAGTGTTTTCTAAAATTTTCCCCATCGGACCCAATTCATTCACATCAGTGTATAAATGTATTGCCAAATACCAAAAAAAAAATCTGCCGCAACAGATGTACTAAGAGGAGGGGAAAGAGAGAGAATGAATGAAAATAATAATTAAAGTAGGGGAAAATGTAGAGCGTAAACGTTTAATGTTAGAGGTTGAGAGTTATTTTTATTACAATTATTAAAAAAAACAGATGTCATTAGCATCTCGAACCACATCGTGAATCCAATAGCAATTTGTCCTCCCTTTGACTCCAGCATCCTTCACATAAATCTCGAAGTAATGAACCAGACGCTTTACTGGAACCGGGTTATCGGCTTGAACCACATCGACATCATGGCCATAGAGGCTTAAGCCCGTATACTTCACCGACAACTTATCAAGCGCCACCACCAAGAACCCTGTCGAGCTCAGTCGGTACCACCTCCCCATCCTCTTCCATCTCCACCGGAGCCTTAGACGAGCCGATCCGAGCCAGCTTCAAGAAGTATTAACCAAGAGGAATAACAATGGGATTTTTTAAAGGTTCGGTCTTTCTTGAAAAATGATTTCCAGACGGAAGGAAAACTATGGGTAATAATATTTTGGTCTAATGACACATTTGTCCCCCTTTACTAAATTTAAATACGCAAAACATTAAGCAATTTAGTAAAAATTTGAACATTTTTATGATATATCGAAGGCATTCACTACAGCAAAATTGTTATACAGCGGCGTTTTTAGCGGCGTTTTGAGAGTAAACGCCACTAACTTTAAACATATAACGGCGTTTACACTTCAAACGCCACAAAATAGTAACTTTAGCGGCGTTTTTATACAAAACGCCGCAACAGAGTAGTATTTTAGTGGTGTTTTTATACAAACGCCGCAATAGGTTCATCCATAGTGGCGTTTTTTAAACAAACGCCGTGACATAGTAGTACTTTAGCGGCGTTTTAATAAAAACGCCGCAATAGGGTTCATATATTATGGCATTTTCAATAAACGCCGCAACAGAGTAGTACTTTAGCGGCGTTTTTTATACAAACACCGCAAAAGAGTAGTACTTTAGCGGCGTTTTTATACAAAAGCCGCTATAGACACATACTTTAGTGGCGTTTTTATTCAAACGCCGCTATAAATACGTTCTTTAGCGGCATTTTTATACAAACGCCGCTATAGACTCGTACTTTAGTGGCGTTTGTGTTTACAAATGCTGCTAAAGTTTAAAGTTTACAATTCCCGCATCCTTTTTCATGTTTTCCCTTTCACCTATTTTTTTCATTCTGGCTCCCTCCCTTTCTGAAAAATAAAAATGTTCTATCTTCTCTCTTCCCTCTCTACTTCACCACCACTTAATTCAAATTTCTTGTTTCACCACCACTACACCTCTCTTAGCGCTCTGCCTCCAGTGCCACTGCTCTGGGTTGCTCCCAATACATTTAGACCAAAAGTAAAACGAGATATAAGTCCAGAGGGAACCGTTGAATATGTCAAAAAGGTGAACCTTTCCATTAATCCGTTTATTTTCCTCTCTTGTTCTGTTATCTTTGTTCCTTTACACTAAAATAAATTAGATCCATTCTTATGATTTGCAGATCTTTGATTTTGATTATTTCATTCAAGATATTTGCGAGCGAGATTGCAGTTGTGCAGGCAAAAGGAGATGAAGACGAGCTTCGATGATGGCCAAATAAGTTAGGCAATGCCTGGCTCCAGGAGTGTTTAGAGCAGAAACTCTGGAAAAAGGAGGTATATATATATATTAGATTTGTTTGTTTATGGGATTTGATGATATCAGCTTAATAGTTTACTGCAAAAAAATTTGCTTCTTCCCAGTTCCCACCACCTTTGTCCTCACTAGGGAAAAGATTCAAAAGCGTATTTGATTAATTACTTGATGAAAACAGAAGTTTTGTGGACATTCTTCCAACTTCCAAGTGGATTTTATCAGTAGATCGTTGAAAATTGGAACTACAGTCCGGGACTTCAAATGCGTAAGAGAGATGGTGTTGGAAACATGTCAGATTATTGGTATTGCCATTTGCCACTGCCCACTGCCATTGTTTTGTGATGATAGCCATTCGCAGTAATCATCCATCATCTCTTGTTGGTGGACCATCCACCAGAGACGCATTCTCTCTGATCAATTTGAAGACCATCCAGTCCCACCTATTCGTCATCCCGTTCAATAATACACGTAACCCATAAATTTTCCTCATCTAAATTTGCTTCTTAAGTCATGAAAAGGACAATTCAAGTGTCTAAAAAGTTATGGATATCTGTGTGCCTCCATCACTTTCCAAGCTTTAGGTACTCGATATATATATTAATGGCATATACCCATAGTTTCTTTCAGCTGAGTTCTTTATTGCCTTAATTCTAAGCCTAACTGATACGAAAAGTTTGGCCCACTGGTTATCAACTCTTCCAATGATAAACAATATACCCTTGTTATCGGTTACTAAAAGTTACTAATTTTGGAAAATCCTTAGTCTGTTCTTCATTAAAGAGAAATAAAGCGTTAAGCGAAGAACATAGCAGTACTATGTCTTTATCATGCATATTGCAATCAATTTTCCTTTTGCTTGTTGTGGCTTCAATGTTTCAATCAGTTAAAAATGGGGTTCTTCTCTTGTTTTGGCTTGTAGGTCTTATTAAACTCTTATAATTTATATATACAGACACGCAAACACATCTTAGACGAGTTCTCTAGGTTTTGTTAAGCTTTTAGAATTTATACATACATCTTAGACATGTTCTTACTGTTTCTCTTGGAGTCAGTTTCATAGCAGAAAAATCTTTCAGGTTTTCTTTTTGGGTTCAAACTTTCAAGGGTTTTATAGTAAATAGTCGTGTAGCAAGTATTATATGTGGAACTTTGTAACAAGTCGGTATTGGAACTTGAGCCTTTAGCTTTGTCTGCTTCTCCAATCTCTAGTCAGTTAAATTAAGCTCCCTTCACTTCTCCCCCGTGAGTATGAGACTGCATCATCCGTTGCCAATCATTTCTTGTTGTCTGCTTAGGTCATGGGCACTATCTCTCCAATTTGTATGGCAGTTCCTTATTCAGTTTTTGAACATTATATACTTACAAATTCTGTTATTATTAATATGATTTTTTTTAGGTTAATTTGATTCTTTATTCTTAATGAGTATGTCTTTATAGTTATTTATATAACTTTGATATTGAACGCTATTGAGAGGTGTCAATAAAAAAACTTTAAACATGCGCAATTGGGTTGTTCAATATTTCATGTTGAGAGTGTATTAACAGGCTAGCTTACAGAATATACATTGTGGTAGGGTAATTGGGTAAAGGGTGGATCTTTTCAATTTGACTTTTGCGATACTTTAGTTGAATAGCTGTGAAAGAATGGTCAATGATCAATAGCAAAACTAAATTAACTTCAGTCCTTAGTTCCTTGTGTTGATTAAAATGCATGCTGCTTACAAAACTCGGTGCATAAATTTAATTTAAGCTTCTCACTGGATTTTCTAATTCCGCTGATTGATTTGTGTCAGGTGTTCCATTTATACTAAAGGCAGGGAAAGCTTTGAATTCAAGAAAGGCGGAGATACACATTCAATTTAAGGAGGTTCTTGGGGATATATTCCAATGTATGACAGTAGATCTATAAGATTATTTGGAACTTCATTTATATGATTGCTTGTTTCAGTAGAGCTGCAACTCTTTTGAAGTATTCTGACATTTTATTTAGGTCAAAAGCAAGGAAGAAATGAGTTTATCATACGCTTGCAACCTTATGAAGCGATGTACATGAAACTAACAGTGAGTTCGCTTAACTCATCGTATCCATCTGAAAGCTATTAGAGCTATAATTTCCATGTATGCAGAGTTTCCTGCTTGTAGAGTTTCCTTTATGCATCAAGAGAAATCAATAAGTTCAGCTATTTCTATCCTAAATTTGAACATAATATATTTCAGAGCCAACAGTTACCTTTTCACATAATCATACATCTTCAGTTGTCGATCGTACATATGTTCCGATTCTCCTTGTGGAATCCTTTAGGCACTGTTGAGAACCAATCCTGAATACTTGATGTCCCTTCTTCATTTTATCATATTTTAGAAACATCCATATCGATGTTCTAGATTTTACTGATATTCGAAGTGGTGTTCTATGAAAACTGCTCATGCAGCCAACCATGAGTGTCAGGATCCTGCGTTTTTAGTTTAAGCTAGGAAACCGTTGCTATAATTTATTGCAAGATCTTTATGCATGTATGCTGATTTGCATTTTGCTTATGTTGTAGGTGAAGCAGGCTGGTCTGGAGTTCTCAACGGTGCAAAGTGAACTGGATTTTTCATACAGGCAACACTATCAAGGTGTTACGATCTCAGAAGCTTATGAACGTCTTATTCTTGACACGTACGATCCTTGCCTTTCCTGGTCATCGAAATATTCTTATTCATAATCCTTTAATCTTCCTGCTTGAAACGAAATGCATCATTTTCATCTGAGCTTCAAACAATAGGGTTTAAGGTGCTGAAGTGATGATCGATGGAATCTGTTTATCGTTATGCAGGATAAGGGGTGATCAACAGCATTTTGTACGTAGAGACGAGTTAAAGGTAAGAATTTGTGATATGTATGCTTGGGATGTTTAACCATTTGCGACCATTTTCATACTTGTGTTGGGATGTTGGTTGTATTTGATATGTTTAACCATCAGTTGAAGCTCTCTGTTATATGCATGTGAGCTTATTTGCAACTATTTGGTTTATATCTACCTGTAAATATTTGTTCCCTGTTATTATTGTATTTTACGTTTTCAACTTTGTTTTGACATGGCAACTCTCTTTTCTTGTGTTATAACTTTAATAATTCAATCAATATATCTTTGACAGATACACCCAGTTATGCTAGATGTTGGTACTAACAATCTAAAGCTAATTAACAACCCACTTTGTGAGTAAAAAATGTATTTAATTACTTTGTTCTTATGTAGTTATTCCCTGCATAGACTGGAACATATGAAATGCTTTCTGTTACCTTTTTTAACAGATTGTTAAGATTTCTTTTGACTTTTTTTTGGGTTTGTACAGATTTAGGACTAAGACAACCTAGGTTAGAAGGGGAAAAGTATCTATCAATTATTGATCAGTTCATTGAAGCAGTTTTAACACGTTGGCCTAAGGCTATTATACAGGTTTCTTTCTTTCAGAAGTGAGGTTTTTATTTTATGCTTGTAGCGTGATGTTTATTTAATGGCTTCCCCATTCAGGATTCCACATCATAATCACTGTGTAGGAAGGCCATTTTAATCTAGGAAGACTTAGTTTAGATTTCTGGAATGATTTAATTGCTTAGGTATCCTATGCTTTGGCCTGCTCTGAATAGTACTCACAGTTTTGCATCAAAAATTGTGGGTTGATATCGAAAGTTATGGCGTTTAATTTGTATTTTCTCAAACTTGTTCTTTTACCTTACAGTGTTAAATTTTGTTCACAGACACCATATTTGCTTATGGCGTGACAAGCAGTGGGAAGACTCATACGATGCATGTAAGAAACAATTTGATACTTCGTTATCTGTTTCAAGTGAAGTATTGAAGCGCGCAAGGAGTCTTCTTGGTGAACCGGAGCCAGGGGATTTATTTGGTGAATTTCTAGTGAATAGTATTTTTTTAATTGAAAGTGAAAGTAGCTAGACTAAATTCTAAAGAACAATATTAAACTACATTACTTTTAATTTTAATGTTTATAAATTTTAATTTATTTTGTTTAAATTTATGGTTGATGTCAATTAGATAAAGCTACATGATAATAAATTTAGGTGATGTAGAGAAGAAATGAAATATGCAAAATATAAATTAATCTTAGAACAAGAACGATAATTAGCGGCGTTTGCATCCAAAAACGCCGCTATAGATCTGAAATTTTACGGCGTTTATTCCAAAAACGCCGCTATAAATCTGACCTTTTGCAGCGTTTTCTCCAAAAACGCCGCTATAGATCTGACATTTTGCGGCGTTTTCATAGAAAATGCCGTTATAGATCTCGACCTATTGCGGCGTTTGTTCCGAAAAACGCCGCTATAGAGCCGACCTGTTGCGGCGTTTTCTAAAAAAACGCCGCTATAGATTTAGACCGATTGCGGCATTTTTTTTCCACAAACGCCGCTAACTTTAGCGACGCTAGTATTGCCGGCGCTTCTTACGGCGTTTTTGCTATCGCCGCGTGTGCTTTTAGCGGCGCTTAAAAACACCGCTATAATACTTAAAAAACGCCGCTAAAGAACATTTTTGTTGTAGTGATTCCATCCTTAATAATCAACATCATGTGCCAGTGCCACCCTCCCATTTCAATTAATTTTTCCTACTTTACTAAATTAAAGAATTCTCACTACTTTCATCTCATTTCAATTGTCTGCTTTTCCCACTAATTCAACAAATACTATCTACACTAAAAAAACCTGCGAACCCTAATTTTAATTTCATTTTCTTCAGTCTTATTTAGTTATTATCTGTCTCCTAGCACAGCATCATATAAATGGCCATCAGCATTTCAAAAACTGAAAATGAAAAAAAAGGATAAAGAAAGAAAATGATCGTGGGTTGGGCCATGCCAATGCTGGTTCCATGGGCTATCCTCTAATTTTCCTCGTTATTGTAATTGTTATTGTAATGCTATTACATTTTAAACAATACGATCTTATTAGGTTGCAAACAATAAAAACAAGAACCTATTGTTGTAAAATTAAGTCCTAAGAATCGTCCTTATAATATAATTTTAAAATATCTTATTCAATGGATTAAACTTTCCGCTGGCTCCATAAAAATCAGTGTAGATGGTTGCAACTACAAGAGAGGTGTGGTGGCAGGCGATCAGTATGGTCATGTAATAGCAAATCATGCACGTAAACTCACTAATTGTTTTGATCCAAGCATAGCCGAAGCGGTCGCATTTACAACATGTCTTCAATTAGCGATGGAAAATAGTTAGGTCGATGCAGTAATAGAAGGTGATGTTGTTGTCGTGGTGAATAATTAAACAATTCCAAAGACGATCTGTCATTACTAGATGTTTATATTAGAGAAGTTCGTGAAATACTAGCTTGCAACAACAATTTTAAAATTAAATTTGTCCGTCGAGGAGTCAATAGAGAAGCTCACGGTCTTACACAATTTAATTTAAGTCATAATTTATTTTATACTGAATATTAATTCCCGAATTGTATTTTGAATATTGTATTGAACGAAGGTATATCTAGCTAAATCAATACTATTATCCTATTTTTAAAAAAATTTATCTAATTTTAATTAATTAATCAGTAGATTAAATATCAGACCTAAATATTGTTTTATATTAAGTAACGAAACAGTTTCATGCCAAATCAAACATGTCCGTATTTATAATTGTTTCAGTTATACTCCAAAAGCAATCGCACAATAAAGTAAAGAGTTTTACATCACACCAACTTCAGAATAGTTGTAAATGCATGTTTTTTTTTATTTAACTTCATATAATATACTAATCATATATTGGAAACACCATTTCCCATATTTGTTTTCTCCAACCCTCTCTTGCTACCTGCAAACATCATATTATTTATTAGTCCCATCAAATGTTTTAGGGTTAAAATAAAATCAACACATATTTATACTTCGAATATAATATATATATATATATATATATATATATATATATATACATATTATATAGATTTTTATACATTTGTTTATCTTTCTATATTAAATTTTTATTTTATGTTTATATTATATGATCATGTCGTGTTAGATAATATGAAATCGTGAGAATATCAGTGTATACCCAAGATGGAGAATCTTCTTGTCGGAGTAAGCAGTTGGAGGCTCCATCACATTGGGGCTAAAGAAATTGCGAGAAGCTAAAGCTTGAATGGCATTAAGCTCGGGTCCAGTAACCATGTTGCCTGCTGAAACCTCTCTACTTCTGCAATCTGAACGTTATAATAATCATGAAATCCAATAATATAAATTTTATATTCGATTTCAAACTTAAGTTTAATTCGAATATAAAAAACCATAATAAAAAATGACTCCGATTCAAAATAATCCGAACCTGTCCACCCTACCGTTTTACAGCTACTTATCATCTCATATCGTAGTCAGTCCTCAGTAATAGTAAAACAATGCATGGAACAAAAGAAACACATTGTTCATGTGTTGGATGTGATACGTGTTTAATGTTTTACCTTGGTTCGGAGACAAACGCTTTCGTTTTCCAGTTCAATTTCCTATGAGATAATATACGGCAATTAATAAGAAATTAAATTAAGTTATTATAAATTGTGATAATTTGAAATTAGGTTACAAGTAATTCACCCTTTTTTGCAAATACTCTATTTCAGCTAGCAGCATTTCGTGCTGTTGCAGCAAACAGAAGAGGAAAAAACAAAATAAAATAATGTGGAAAAGGCAAATAAATAAAGGAAAATGATGAAATGAAATTGAAGTTACCTTCTTGGACCTGATCCTAGTAATTCCTCGTTCAAGCCTGTTTTCGACCTGCTTTAACTCTTTCACAGTTAAGGTACTCAAGGAATCTCCCATTAGGTGCCTTCAAAAGCAACGGTGGACGTTTGTGTGGGATGGGAGAAATGTTAGAATCGGATGCCGCTATTTGTAGTTATTGATTGGTTATGTAAAGCTTGATTGATTTTTGTGGTTTGTAGTAAGTTGTATTGTTTCGAGGATAATGTTTATTATCGTACGATCATAATGTTTCATTATATTTTGCTTCCTTCTGCATTGGGGTGTAATATGCTTCTTGTTATTGTTTCTAAATCTTTTTTGAGACAACTTTTGGTAATATTTTGGCCATTGGTCAATATTATTTATATTAATAAAATTTTATTTTGCTGCGCTAAAAAAATCTTTTAATTCAATCCCAAATGTTTATTTGTTCATAAAAATTACCTGCTGCTGTTCTGCAACATTTGAATCTGCTGTCTCAACTTGGCTGATTCTTGCTGATAATACTACAGATTGCATATTTCCAGTTAATAAATCAATATAGAGCAAAAAAACCAACAAATTATGATGTATGAAATACCTGAGCATTGATTTCAGTAACAGTGTTTGTGTTAGAAGTATCTGAACAAGCCTTCTTGTACCTCTCTATTGTTGACCTTATGCTGCATCAAACAAAATATTAAAGAAGGGGAAAAGAAATTGGTTTCTAGGGTTATGAATATTTTATTTTCTGTTCAGAAAAGCTTTTTTTTTTATAAAAAAAAAGAATGGAAATATAATAGTTTTACAACTGTGGACACACTGAAGTCTACTGATAATCTTTAAGCCATATTAGGAAAATAGCTTCTGACAATCACTCAAACACCCAAAATTCCCAGCGACTTTAACTTAAGATTTGCCTGACTTTCTTCTTTCAGCTCAGAACAAAATACCATTGCCCCATTCATCGATGTTTCTCAAAGCATTTTTAATATCAAAATTTGTTTCAAAACCATGTGATTAACAGTGTATGTACTCCGTATTGTGTGACATGAAAAAAGAAGAAACAAAACCCAGAATCCAGAAATTCATACCAATGAAAAGAATGATAAAACAGTAGCATGAAAATGGCAATTCAGAATTGAGAAAAGAGAACATATATTACTTGTTGTTGGAGTACTCGTAGAGGCGGCCTCGGGTGGAGAAGACAATGAGAGCAACTTCAGCGTCACAAAGGACTGAAAGTTCGTAAGCTTTCTTGAGCAGTCCATTCCTGCGTTTGCAGAAGGTAACCTGACGATTTGTGGTGTTTTCGATCCTCTTGATCTCGATCTTTCCTCTTCCCATTCTTCAAACTTAAACACTTCACTTCTACCTTCAAACTGTACCTTCTGGCTGTTTAGATTACGTGCCTTTTGTATGAATCGAACAGTGATGAAAAAGGGAAAATGGTTTTTAGATGAAGAAAATCGAGAGAAAAAGCAGATCCATTGTTCGAGACGTGAAAAAGAGTAATTAATAGGAAGAAGGAAGGGCATGGAGACCCCCATTCCTATACCCTATAGCTTCAATTCCAAGAAACTTAAAAATCTAAAAAAGCCTAGTAAAATGAACAATAACTTTTGAGGGTTTTTATTATTATTTCATAGATGTAGTATTGTTATGGGTGCATACTACTCGTAAAATCACTCCAAAAAAAGAGATTCTGCAAAGATCTGGAACAAGTAGGGATGAAAATCATGAAATATGAAGAAAGCTCATCATTCCTTTTTTTTTTTTACAGAGCCTAGAATCTTGTGTGATTATGCTTTAAAAAAGAAGGGGAAAAAAACAAGGGAAAGAACAGGAAAACAGATCTTCATGCAAAGTAGAAGGTTCACTTGTTCTGACAACAGATCTAAGAAGAGATATATATATACAAACTCTGGTGAGCTGATGAGAAAAGAAAAGAAAAACCTATAGAGATATAGTTATAAAAGCAAGTATATACATATTTAAACAAGATCGAACTCAGAGCCATGGCTCGTTTTTGTTCATTAAAAGAAGACGATGAAAGAAAGAAGAAAAAAAGTCCTCAAACCTGAGGTATTGGTAACAGTTCCGGCGAAATGAGCTTTCGGAAAATCACGAATCCCAAAGAAAACCAAAGTGTTTATAGGAGGATAGGCCTAAAGCTTAGGTGAAATCATAAAAGAAAGGAGAGATGGGAGGGGAGACTCAAGTCTGTGAGTTGGACAAAGACGTTGGAATTGTAATTTTCCAAAAGGGTTAGAGAAGACGGTGTAGAATTAGCCAAGTGAAAAGAGCTTTGCAGGTGCAAATTCCCACCATTTTTAGCAATGGCGTTCCCATTCTTCTAATCCCTTATTTAAAGTCCCTGAACTCACTAACGTGCCCTTCTCGAATCTTTTCTACTGTCCCCATTAATGGACGCGCGGTGTTAGACTCAGTTTGATCCTTCCATCTTCTCTCTTCCATTTCTATGGAATTAGGGTTTGGTTTGTTTTTGGTGCCAAACACGCATTCCTTAACTACCGTACCCACACTCTCCCACTACGATAAATAGTTAACACCATCGTGTTTTATGGTTTTCATTAAGGTAGTCTTTATCGTATTAATGGAGGTATCAACTTAGTTCTTGAATTTCTGACTGTTTTAATGCACCATGTAATATTTTTAAATATTTATATTCTATATATGGATATTGGTAATGATGTGCTTCTAATTATTTTGGATTTGTAATTTTTATTATATTATATTTTTAAGTTTATTATACCCAATATAAGGATGTCTTCACTAAAAAAAACCCCTTATAAGGATTTCTTTTGTTTTAAAAAAATGATAAAGTAGGTTTCCAATTAAAAAAAATTCATTTTGGATTACGGTCAAAATATTTTATAGTTATTTTTATGTATATTACTTAAATATTTTGATTTTCATATAGATGCGAGTCTGGCAAGGCAATTACAACCGCAGGTATGGAGGACCCAGCATGTCGAGAGCAAGAAGATCGTTCATATCAGGAGGAATACTATCACAAATGTGAAAGTCACCATCAATACCACCATGGACACACTAATAGAAAAGTTTATTTCTATTTTGACCCATGAATTTAAATAAAATATAAAATTGACTCTTAATTTTTTTTTATTCTCTCTTTTTTTCCTCGTAACCTTAAAAAAGTCTCACTTTCTCTTCATAAGAACCCTAGTTACCAGGCTCTCATTGTCGTCGTTGTCACTGTAGTCACAATTTGATAAGCTTTAATCGTACTGGTTTAACAACGCATGGTGACGGCAATAGCAATGAAGACGACGGGAGTCTAACGACTAGGGCTTGTATGGAGAGAAAGTGAGACTCTTTTAAGATAACGAGGAAAAAAATGAGATTGAGAATAAAAAAAATACTCCTCTTCATTCCCAACCTCAGATGGTTTAGTGTTTTCTACTTCATCAAGACCCTAGAAGGAAAATCGATCGATTTATACTTATCATCTATCATTTTTCTTATTTCGTGGTTATTTCATAAACACTATAACCCATAAGTTCATCTTTATAAGATGTCACATGAGATATATTGATCATGTATCGACTCTAAATTCACCAAGACATTATATATCGCAGATACACTACTGCCAACATCAAGTGATTCTTTATCATGCTGATGAAGCTTCTTGACTTGTTTATTTCTTGATAATATTCCATAAATTAACCCAATAACCATAGAAAACTAATAGAAAGTCAATTGACGTCTTACTTAAATGTTGTCAATTGAAAACAAAATTTAAAAAGAAAACAATCGCAAAATACCAAAGTAGGGGAGAATGGCGATGACCACCTATACACTCATAATACTTTTAAATACATTTGATAATCCAAAATAAAAACTGTTTAACTTATTTTTATGAAGGTATAACTTATATTTTTTTTATAAAAAATATTCAATTCTTTAAGCGATCGATGAAGAAACTTTCAACACTTGATTGAGTGGAAAGAGTAAACGAAAGGCCTTGATATAGTTCCATCTTAGTATACTTAACCCACAACAAAATTAATATACATCCACCGTATAATTTGTGTAGATTGGTGTAATTCAGTTCGGTAGATTTTAAATTTAATTTCGTAAAAATAAAGCATGTAAATTTCTAATTAATAGACTAATGGTGTAGGATTTGACATATAAAAACCTAAGTCTACCTAATTTAGTTAATGCGTGAATAACCAGTTGTTGACCATGAAGTCATAACAATGCTTAAGTTTTGAATAATTGCAAGTCTCGTTTCCAATTATAAATCTAAAACCGGTCTAACCGTGTAAACTGATTTCGGCTCAATTGTTTTTTCTACCAGAAACAATGCATGCGTTTTTTAAATATTAAAAAAACTATATATATATATATATATGACCTGCTCATCAAGTCTTTGTGGGCGAAAATTCAAAACCAGACCTTGTTGAAACAAACAATCGTGAAGACTTTGTCAAACCTCTAACCTAACTTTTTCAATAAATAAATAAATAAAATAATTATATAAACTCTCTCTTTTACAATGAAAATTATAACTGTGGGACAAAAGAAGGTTCCTTTGATCTCGAATCTTAATTTATTATAATTAATTTATAGTTATGCTTTATACATTTTTTTTTTGATAAGTAAGAATTTTATTATCCAAATAGCAAAAGCTACAAATACAATCAGAGTTCAATACAAAACATTTACAATACAAAAATCAGTGGTCATCAATACCCTAATGTTGGTAGAGGGTAAGATTCACATTATCTACTCTATTGAATTTCCTGCCATTAAGTTGAAGACAAACAATAGATTTGATATTCTTTAGAAGTTCATTAACAGGTCTAGTTCAGCCTTGGTACAATCTTTTGTTCCTTTCTTCCCAGAGCAAGTAAACCAATGCATTTAAAGTAATCTTCATTACAGTAGATAACAATGTTTTTCCTTTCCAATTTGAGCTTGCCATTTCCAAGAATTCTTCCCAAAGGTAGCCTGTAAAATGCAAACCAGAAAAAGAGAAGATGTGTTCCCATAGAGAAACAACAGTAGGGCATGATAAGAAAAGGTGATCCCTAGTTTCCACATCAGAGTTACATAAAAGACAAGAGCAGTCATTAGTAAGACCGATTCGATGGAGATGATCCTTAGTGGGTAGTCTGTCAAGTAGAGCCATCCAGGTTATCATACTATGTTTTGGAATGTGCAGGGAAAACCAAACGAGTTTATGCCAAGGGACCTTCTGATTTTTCGAACGAATGGAGCCCCATATCGAGCTTGCATTGATAGGACCCGGATGAAGGAAATTTTGCACCTCTGATCTCAATTTAAGAAGTCTTCTGAGACACCAACTTGTGTTGGGCTTAGTTTCAATTGACCAGAAATCTTTGTTCTTAAAAACATAGTTGTGAAGCCAAGCTACCCAAAGTGAGCCTTCACCAGTATGCTTTATACATTACTAGTTGGAGGGATTTATTCTTTAATTTAAAATATACAATTTTATTATATATTTAAATTAAAATGTTGAATTCATATATTTAATGAATTAAATGATAATATATAGGTAATTTTACTCTTTTAACATTATTAAAAATTATTATTATTATTATTATTAAATTTAAATAAGAATATTATTTTATCAATGAATAATAATCAATACCAACCGATCCAAATTTCAAATTTAAATAATAATTTTCTCTTCACAATATTGGTAGGTAAGCCAACCTAATAGAATACACCTTTTGCTTCTGATAACAAATCGGGAGGAAATAAAGTACATGGGAATGAATTGACAAAAAACTAAGCTGTTTACTGTACAAAATTTGTATGCTCAGTGGAAGATTGTGTAGTGGACCGTGAGAAATCATGGGGAATCAAACAGGCTGTTAATGCCTTCTCTAAGCTATTTACAATCTCAGTCGTTGAAGGCCTGTCTCGGCCTTCCAGTCTCACACAATCGGCCGCTAAATAGCCGACATACGCAACTGCCTCGATCTCAAAAGGTGTTGGTGGCGGAACTCTCGGGTCCAGAACCCTGTGAATTTCTTCTCGAAGAACATATGGAACCACAAAATCGACCACATTTCTATGCGCCCCATTTTCGTTCCGATGGATCGCCCTGTATCCGGATAACAATTCGAGCAAAACTACGCCAAAACTGTAAACATCACTCTTCGTGGTCAGTTGTTGGAGCCTGTAATACTCGGGATCCATGTATCCAACTGTGCCTGCTGCACGAAGTGAAAGGTGTGATTCATCGTCTCCGGGACCCATCAATGATAATCCGAAATCAGATACTTTTGCAGTCCAGTTTGTATCGAGAAGAATGTTGGCAGACTTGATATCACGGTGTATGATCTGAGGAACCGCATATTCGTGCAGGTATTGGATCCCTCTTGCTGTGTCTGATGCGATCTTGAGCCGTATAGCCCATGACATTGACAGCGAGTTTTCAAACTTGTGGAGATGGTCATGGAGTGTGCCATTGTTCATGTATTCATAGATAAGTATACGTTCATTCGAGTCCTCGCAAAATCCCAAGAGCTGGACAAGGTTTTTGTGGTGAACACGGGATAAATACTCGAGCTCGTTCACGAAGGCATCGTCTTTATCTTCTTGAAGCCTGGTGCCGACTGCATATGATGAAACGCTAGTAATTTCGGCTCGTTTGATAGCTACTTCACGCCCATCGTCCAATGTACCATGATAGACTGAACCAAAACTACCCGTACCAATCTTATGATCATCGGAGAAATTGTTGGTGGCCTGAACCAGGGCTTCAAAGGAAAACTCCTCCAAGCGACCCGTGGTTCCCATGCTGGTTAATTGGCTCAGTCGCTTCTCGAGGACTGCTGGTGGGCTGAGGAGTTCGATTCGAACCCGAACCATCATTGGCAGGGGCACCGGTCTCATCCAGCCGACCTGAATCATGGACACGACACCCTCTATCTTTGCAATATCTGAAGACAAAGAAACCAACGAGTAGCAAGGAAAGAGAGGATCCAACACAACCAACAACTAGAAAAGCTATCAATCTGCCATTAAAACCACTGTTCGAGGATCTGTTTTCAGGTTGGGGTGAGGGAGCAGATGGAATGTCTGCCACCGGACAAGCTTGACAAATTGACCAACCATTGCGGCAAAGCAAGCCCGAACCTGGCAATGAACCACATCGACATACATTCCTACATGGACCTGGGAAAACCTCAGAGAATACCATGGGATTGGAATCGAAATTACGGTCACCCCAACAAAACAGAGAATAATTCGTTGTTGAAACTCCACAAAAAACATTGGTTTTTGCTTTGATTGTAATGAAATCAAGAGTTTCCAATTTCCGTGGCAACCTGAAACTGTCCATCCCCCAACAAACAACTGTTCCATTAGTCCTCAAAGCGCAACTTCGATTCAATCCCAGAGCCAGTTCTTTGAACTGTCCCTGAGGCTGATCACGATCACCCATAGTGTTTCCCCAACACTCTAAACCATCATCTGAATTGATGGCACAAACATGTTTAAATCCAGCTGCAATCTTTTTATAATTCCCTCTAATCTCTTGACCAGTGATACCATTAAAGTTCCCGATGAATCTGATCGCCTTTTGATCTTCTGTTAACCCGCATACAAATCCTTCACCGACAGCTATTTTAGAAAAAAATTGCACACCACCTGTTGATTAAATCCAAGCCGTGGCCAACATTCAAGAACATTGGTCTCACTAAGACCACAGATACGAGTGTTGCCTGCTTCAAGCTGGTTAAGAACTGGACCCTTGTAAATCCTTTTTAACTTTAAAAGAGAACCATTGCTGTAAAATCTCCAACAATGCATGACTGAAACATTGGATGGTGAAAGAAGAGGCCTCAGACCACATACGAATCCGTCCCCAAAGACAATCCCAGAAAACGAATCGTTGAGATTAAAAGGGGTTCGGATACCAGGAACTGGAAAGCTGGAACAGTTGAGAGATGATGGTTGAAGGCCGCCATTGGTAGGTACTAAAGCGCACACAATTGTGAGGTTCGAAGTTTCAGAGATGGAAACGGTGGATAGAGAAGAGCTGCAGCAAGCAAAACAGAGATATGAAAATATGAAGAGAGGAAAGAGGTTGAATTTACAAAAGAAAAAACCCATGGGAATTGTTTTGAGAATAATTTCATGGTGGGATATTGAAAATCCAAAGAGATTTTATGGCGTTTAGAAGGGTGAAGGAAGGAGGCTTAAACGAGGCCAAAATATTGGAGAAAATAGACCATTGATGGAAAAGGGCAAAACGCGGCTTGATGGAGTTTCTGAGTGTGGACCGGAGACCTGGCCTTGTAAGAACCGAGTCAGTACGATTATTATTGTACAAAACGATAAATCATACGTCACACCTTGAAGCAAATCCAAATGATGAATTTAAAAAAGATAACCACCACCATACGTTTATTATTTATTTTTTAAATTTTATAAATAATAAATTAAGACGCCAAATCCATCATTTAATTTGATTTATTTTTTATCAAAAAAAAAAATTTGTTGTACCAACATGGATTAATTCAAATAGAAAGTAGTTTGATATCTCTTAAGTAAGGTATCGAAATCAAGTTATTGTGTATGTAGAAAATCTCTAATAAAAGACTTACTCATCAAAATCAAGTGTGTGACATAGGTCTGTTTGAGTTAATCAAGGCGAAACTTTAGAATCGGGAGGATAAAAAAAGTTTGATGTATTATTATGATATTAAATATTTGAATTCACTATTTTTTAAGTTGTGTTCAATCACCATCATTTATTTGAATAAAATATAATTATTTATTATTATATTTTTATATAATTATATAAAATTTATTTTTTTAAAATATATTTGAGTGATAGAATTTATTTACATCTTATTTTATATAATGTTTGATAATAAAAAATTTATAATAACATAATTTTAAATTATAAAATTAAATGATATAATTATTCATATAATTACATTAATTTTTATCCCTTAATAAAGAATTGAATAATATAATTGAAGGTTGTTAATCTCATTGAATTGGACACAGATTATAACAGTTGTTTTTTTTTCCTAAAAAAATATCATATTAGTACAATTACATGTAATTATACAAAACTCTAATTTAATAATAAATCAAATACAAATTATAAACTAATTTAAATTTCTTAAGAAAAAGAAAGTTGAATTTTAAAATAATTATACATATTTAAACGAAGAGACCATAGAAACTCCAACACCCGAAAGTCTCTGGACACGAGCGTTATAGGAAAGATAGTAGAAAGACAACATGGTATCAATAAGAAAACTACGAACAAATTATTAATTGAACCCATTAAGGTGTTTTAGTTCCGAGTGATGTCTTACTCCAAAATAATAATAAATAAAAAAGTTTCCGAGTGATGTCTTACTCCAAAATAATAATAAATAAAAAAGTTTCCGAGTGATGTCTTGGCAGGTGACGAAAGCAGCAGAAACGTGGACATTGGTAACGTTTACACTTGAAACCCCCCATGTTTCACAATTAGGGATGTGAAAAAAATTCGATCAGATCGATATGTTAATCTATTTTAATACAATTCAAAATTTTAGATACATGGTTAAATTTTAGATAATTCAAATCTAATATTTGGAAAAAGTCGGATAAATAAATCGATGAAATTTTAATTTCAAATTATCTAAAAACTCGAGAAAAAAAACTATCCTCACAACCTCTCCAGCTTCCCAACGTTTCAACCTTAGCTCCTTATGTAAGGTTGTAAATGAAATGATATAGATAGTGAGATACTTGAGTTCGATTCAATCTCAATAAATATTTGAATCGAATGGATTTGAGCTCAAATTCGACTTGAGTTCTTAACGAGCCAAAACGGGTTATTTTATACTCGAATTAAAAAGTTCGTGACCAACTCAAAAAAATAATATATTAAAATTTTATTTTTTAAAAAAAATAATTTATTAATGATATTAATATTTTTGTATTGATATTTTTTAAATATCGTATAAGATTTTTATGTACTTAAACTTTTTTAAATGTTGTATAAGATTTTCATATATTTAAGGTTCATGTTCGAGTTCGAGTTCGAGTTTCAACCGAGTTAAGTTTAAGATTTTTTTATTTCAATTTTTTTGAATTTTTATGAGTTTCAATTCATGGTTTCAATATGCTCACAAGCTTTCGAGTCGAGTTGAACTCTATATTAAAGTTTATGAGTCGAGTCGAGCTCAACAATTCTCAAGTCTGACTTAATTACAACCCAACCCTCAGAGCCGTAGCCATCTAGCCTTGATTTTTTATTTTATTTTTTTATTATTTAAACTTTAAAAATATTTATTTTTCATGCCTTCTAAGTATTTGTTTTAGAATTATTCAAGTATGTTTTGATAATTAAAAAGTTGTGAAATAGAATATATTGTATAAAATTATGAAATATTAAATTTAAATTTAATTTTTTTATTAAAATAAAGTTTTAGATATGGATATCTAATTTAAAATTTTGAATATCCAATTTTTTTGATCAGATACATATTTAAAATTTTAAAATTTTAAATTAAATAATATTTATATCCGAAAATACACACCCGTATTCACTACCACCCTTACTTGCTGGATATGGATAGATTACAGCTGCTAACGGAGTTGAATAACTCAATAATATCATTTTGACTTTATTAAAATTTATTTAATTTTCTATTTGAGTTAATTTGATTCAAAATTGAGTTTAGTTTGAGATTTTAACGAGTTTAATCGAATAAGGTTTAATCCAGCTTGAACTCGTTAATTTTTATATAATATTTAGGATTTTGATTGTCTTATTTTTATTTTCAAGAATAGTTGTAATATGTTAATTTGGTGCATTTGTGAATTGTTACTTTGAATGTAATATGTTTAGTTTAGTGTATTTGTGAAATGTTACTTTAGAGTTTAAAATTTGAACTGTTTCACACACTATTTAAATTATTTTTATGTTAAATTTAATAATTTATGGTTATATTAAACTCTATAATTTTACATATATTTTAAAGAAAACAAGGTAAAATTTCTTGCGAGCTTAACGAGTAGCGAGTGGAGTCTAACAATAAATTTTTAATGAGTATGAGTCTAGCAAAATTTTATCAAGCTTATCAAGTATTGAGTCGAATCGAGCATGAATCGATCAACTTTTGAATCAAATCGAGCATTACTGTTGAACACATTTTGATATTTTGATATACCAAAAATGTTAAATAATTTTAATAAATTTTAATATTATATTTGATTCGGTCATTCGAATATATAAAGTATTTTTAAGTTTAAAAACTCTATGTTACTACTCACTCTATTGAAAATTGAGTCTTATACTGCAAATTTTTTTGAAATAAATTTTACTGAGGGTTTCGAAATTCAATAGAGTCAAAAATTCATTTTAAGTATAGTAGTACCGATACTACATGAATGGTATCGATAATGTTTATGCAGTATCGATACTGAAGCCCAAAATCATGTAGTAGTACCGATACTGTTAAGGCAAACCGATACTGTTTGTATACTTGTCAAAACATAATGCTACTTTGATATCGATACTATTCCAGTACCAATACTGCTTTTCGTAGTATTATTCTAATTCGATGCGACAAAAGGTACATATGAATTTATATTTGAATTAGATTGTTCAATTTGTAATGAATTACTTTAAATTGAATCAATAAACGTTTGCAAAATTTATTAAATATATTAAAATTAATCATTATTGTAAATAAATGAATAAATTTAAATTTAGTGGCAGGTGAATTAAATCATTATTAAATATATTATTTATATATATGTATGTATGTTGCATCCACCTTATTATTATTAATTTTGATATGTCATTGCTTTGACGATAAATGTACCAAAGATGAGCTTTGATTTTACCTTACTAATGTAAATAATAATGCATGAGGTTTTACGAAGATGCATGAGTAAGGATTAACTCATTAAATCTGTAACCAGGGGTTTTTCAGTGGAGTTTTAGAGCCTATTTATTGCATTAATTGCATAAGCCGATAATAATTCAACATACTCAATATTAGACCCACGTCATAAATGGTGGAATACCACTAACTGTCGCAAAATAAAGGAGCTGGTCAAATGGAGTGTTGCTTTTGCCCTGATAATTAAAAATGTTCTTTTCAACAGTGTGAGGTTAAGTAATATATATTTTGAATTTTTTTATTCTATCGACAACTTACACATATTAATTGCTCGAACTCAAGACCTCTGACATTTCCTTTTTAACGGCAAAACAAAATTATGTAAAAAGTTGAGAATCATTTATATACCAAAGAAATATTTAACTCTAGAAAATTTAGAGGATTTAAGTTTGCCCAAAGCTTAATGATGAAACATTTAAACCCCTATTTATAGCCCACTAAAATAAGTTAAAAGAGATAAATAATTAGTAACGAATTCAGGGGGAAAAACCTCTCTCATTATCAATAAAATGCAACCAAATTATATTTATTTTGCATATATATTTTTGTTTGAATTATATATATAGGGTATTAGATGGTGCATGACATGGGCGACCTGGAAGGATTATCAGAAAAGTGGATGAAAGTGGTTGTGAGATTTGGGTGAACATGTTTGGTTAATGGGTGAGAAAATGATTGAACTTAGTTATTCAATAGAGAGAATTACAAAAGCAATTTGGGATTTAATAATGTTCTCTGAGCACTATTCATAAATAACTAATTTGGGATTTACAAAAGCAAATAGAGGAATCGCAGAATGAACACACGGGATGATTTGAATCGACATTTGGCGTGCTTTACAATAGCCCATTCGCTTGAATTATATATACATTTACATATATAACAAAAACCTTTTATTAATCCTCGTTAGATTGGTAATCGGGAGATAAGGGAATGGTAGGTTTAGCATCAACGAGCATTTTAACTACTTCCCTCATGGTGGGACGTAAATTCGGAAGTTTGGCGGTGCAGAGGATGCCGATCTTCAAGACTTTAACCATGTCGTCTAGAACGGTGACTGTTTCGGTGGCTACTTCTCTGTCGAGAATCTTGATGACATTTTCATGGCGGTTGAGGTGAGCTAAAACCCAGTGAACAAGATCTTGTCCTTCTCCGTACTTTTCTTCAATGGCTGCTCTTCCGGTTAACAATTCCAGTAACACTACTCCGAAACTATAAACATCGCTTTTCGTAGTAACTTTTAGAGTATATGCAAGCTCTGCCAAGGGTTTGAATAATAAGATATACAATTGGAAAAAAATGTGATACTTTATCAACTAAATATAATATGTAAAGTTTGAAAGAATGGTAAAAGGAAAAAGTGTTTTGAAACTCACCAGGAGCAATATAGCCATGGGTGCCTGCGAAACAGCTCCATTCAGATCCCTTGAGAGATTTTTCTGCAATCTTTGCGACCCCGAAATCAGCAATTTTCGGCTCGTAATCCTTGTCAAGTAAAATGTTGGATGATTTTATATCCCTGTGAGTGATAGGAGGGGAGCAATCATGGTGCAGATAAGAAATTCCCTTGGCAGCTCCCAAGGCAATCTTATATCTTTGATGCCAATTCAACTCTGGCTTCCCATCTTTTTTCACTCGGCGAATTGCTTGAAAAACGTTTCCATTCACCATGATTTCGAATACCAAATAGCTCGATCCGCCTTTCGTTAGACATGCATAGAGCTTCAGAATGTTTCGGTGTCGAATTTGGCCCAATATTCCCATCTCTGCAGCCAAAACCTTGAGGCCTTCCACTTTCCACAGTTGCTTCACAGCGACCACGACACCTTTTTCCTCAAATCCAAGCGATAAACTCTTCCGTACTGCCGCTTCCTATCAGATTTTGCTCCTCTAGATTACATATTTCCTCGGCTTCGATATCCATGTTGTGGAAACATGCAAGTTCCCATTTCGGACTCATTTTGTTGCCACCTTCAATACTGTTCTCCATGTCTGCATGACTACGCTTGAAGTTCTTGTAACTCAGAAGCAGTAGTCCAGCTAGAACAATAAACAATACAACAGCTATAACAATGAACAAAGTTGATTTTTCTCTGAGTACCCTGCTCTGGTCCCGATCTTCCTTGCAAACATTGAGCACCGTACCACCATTCATACGAGTTTTAGTATTTTGGTCAATGCAGAGTCTCCCATTAGCGATAAATGCTTTCTCTCCGCCGATGGTCAAGAGCTCATGAGGAACATTTCCAGACAACTGGTTATCAGACAAATCAATGGAACTCAACTTCAGGTTTTTGAGATTCTTTGGAATTGGACCGGTAAGTTTGTTTCCCGAAAGATTCAAAGAGTTCAAAGAGGGCATGAAGGAAACTGTTGGTGGGATAATGTCACTGAGATCATTACCAGCAAGATTCAAGTCCACCAACCTAACACAATTACCTAGTTCCGCATGTATTGATCCGGTTATTGAGTTTTGCTCGAGATGCAACGAAAATAACTGCTGCAAAGCACCAATCTCAGCAGGTAGATTTCCAGAAAGTTATTGTTATTCAAAAGAAGCTTCTCTAAGTTGACCAACTTGCCAAGTTCCGATGGAAGATTACTTGAAAATTTATTGTTCTGCAAAACCAACTGACTCAAGTTGGTGGAAGATCCAATGCTGGCAGCTATTCCTCCAGTAAAGTCATTATCACCGAAGTCGATTATATTCACATGCGGAAGTGCCCAAAGTCCATCTGCAACTTTTCCAGAAAAACGGTTCTTGCTGATCCTGAGCCTTAGCAGTGATTTACATTCAGCATACGAATCCGGAAACTGTCCTGAAAAGTTGTTTTCAAGAGCCAGTAAAAGAGTTAGCTTTCTGCCCTCACATAAGAACCTGGGAAATTGACCTGAAAATTGATTCTCCGATACATCGATACTTTCCAACGGTGAGAACCGGCCCAAATTGGCAGGAAATTCCCCGGAAAACCGGTTTTGGTAGACTGAGAACCCTATAAGATGATGCATATCTCCAAATCCTGCAGGGATCTCTCCAGAAAAGTTGTTGTTATAACACTGAAACACAATCAAATTCATGTTTCCAAGCCCTTTCGGTAATGTCCCGTGCATATGATTCGAGGAGATGTCGATTTCTTGCAAGAGAGGAAGATCAGCTATCCCTGGTGGCAACTCCCCTGTCAAATTGTTATGATACAGTTCAATCTTGGTAAGGTTCTTCAATTTCGAAATCGAGTTCGGGATAACCCCAGAAATCTTGTTCCATGACAAATCCATTACATTTAAGGCCTGCAACTCAAACAGGGACTCTGGAATCTGCCCTATCAGATTGGATTTGTGAAGATACAAGTAAGTCAAGTTCTTCAAATTCCCGATACTCTCCGGAAGCTCACTCTCATCGAAATCATTTTCAGCTAAACCGAGATAAGTCAGTTTAGTTAAGTTCCCGAAAAGATCCGGAATAACTCCCACCATTTTATTCGAGCTCAAGTTCAAAACTCTGAGATTTGAACAATGGTTTACTTCTTCAGGAAGTTCCCCAGAAATGGCGTTGTGAGGCAAAGAAAGGTTTTGAAGACTTTGAAGCATTGAAATGGAAGGCGAAATTTCACCCGAAAGTGATTTCCCAACAAGTGAAATCCCCGTGACATTGCCTGAAACAGGGTCACAAGTAACTCCATAGAATTTGCATGGAGAATCTGATTCTTTCCAGGAATCTGATTCTTTCCAGGAATCTAATACGTTTAAAGGGTCTTTGAGCTTGTTTTTGAACTCGATAAGAGCTTGGGTTTCGACGTTAATGGCGGAACAAGGCGAGAAAAGATCAGAAACCATGACTGAAAACAGTAGAAAACAGCAACATGGAGTGATGTTGAGGGCCATATTTGGAATTCAAGGAAAGGGATTATTTAGAAATAAATCCAATGTTTACACCATTCCTGACTGGCTGGCAATAGCTGAAACGGAGAATTAAAGATCAATTATTTTATTGAAACAAATATTAAAATAAAAAAATAAATCTGTTAAAGTAGATTTTGCTGATAAACATTTGCCCTTGAATTTTAATAAGAATCAAAATCGTTTACCCTTTGACGGTAAAAACAATTTCTAACTTACAAAGATATGAACTTAATAAGTTGGATTTGTTCATAAAGTAAAGCAAAGAAAATAATTTTTTTTTTTTTGGAAAAAAAGGTAGGAATCTGGAAGAGAAATCACAAGACTCAATCAAGGTTTGATTGTCGATTCTTGGATTAATAATGAAACAATAATCCAAATCTGTTCAACTTAAAGTAGCTTTTTTTTTCAAGGTTCCAATGTATCAACTGTTCAAACACATATCTAACATTCTTTAAGCTAGTTATGCTATGGATTATATAGCATTCATAATTAACAAAATAATTTCAGGGGCTTATCTTTCTCAACAGAAGATTGAAAAACAAAACCCATAAAACAGTTTGAATTAACATAAAGCAAACAATTTGGAAGTGAAAACAATGGAAGCTGCCAGACGTACCTATGGGAAACTCGGGCGAGACGAATACTGGGGTTTTCTCCTTTTTGTTTGGCTACTGAGAAAGTGAAGAATTTCCCACTGTTAACTAGTGTTTAGCTTCCCAGGAGAACGATGAATTTCTCGAGAAAAAGGTTACTTTTTCCTTGTTTTTGGGCTATATGTTTAGAAGATTCTCATCGAAACTGAATTACACGGAGAAGAACCAAGCAAGCAAAAGCTTCAGTTTCATTCATCAAAATACATGAGTTTTCTAGTTCTAAAAATAAAATTGGAAGAAGAAGAAAAATGCATAGAGAGTTTGGTTTGGTTTTATGATCTCTTGATAGTAAATGAAAACCCAGATTCTGGATTGGGAGGTTTCACAAAGAAGCTGACAAACCCACAGTAGAAAACCAGGAAAGAAACAAGCGAAACGGAAGTGAAATGAAAAAGAAAGATAAGTGATCTGAATGATATTTAGTGACAGTGGAGAAAGGAGACAAATTCTGCTGTGCGCAGAAGATTGATTCAGTGGGGGAAAGGTAAGCATCATTCGTTGTATCGATGCGTGCATGATTTGGGTGTACATTGACCAACTGGAATATGTGGAAAGTTCACTTAGAGGTCATCCACATTTAATCATAAATTACAAACTTTTATTTTTATTAATTTACATGAATAATATTTTTCATATTTTTTTAATAATTGAGAATACATATATTTAAAAATATTTTTAAAATATGAACAATATATGTTAATAATATAAATTTTTTGAATAAGATAAACGTAAATAAAATTCTAGACTGATTATTATCGATAAAATAACTAACAGAAAAAAATTCGGATTTTAGTGTCCACTTTCAAAACAAACACTTTATAGATACAACGGTTTGAATCCATATCCTTTAAATTCTAATAAAAATAACATTTATTAAAATACCATTGATTAATAAATAAGATATAAATTATTATATAAAGATAAAATAATTAAAAATAATGTGAAAACCATTGAAAGGGAATATGGTCAAAGTAAGCAGCGTAAAATATAAACACTGCTCATGCAATAGATAAATCAATCGATAATTTCTAGATAAGCATTGTTTTGGATTTGTGCTAATTTAGGCCATATATTTTAAATTAACACTAACATTAAATCAGGACTGATATTAAATTACCAATTTAATCTTGAACAGCACTTCTCTTTTCTCTTTACCAAACCATAATAATAATAAATCAATTAATAAAATAGATAATTTTACTCATGTATTTTATATGCAAAAACCGTTTTATTCATTTTTTTTATTTAAAACAATTGAAATGCGATTTAGAGCAAAATATAAGAATTATTATAATATCATTATTGAATCAATTAAGTAATAATTAGTGACATTTTTATTAAGTAACGACATAAAAATGTTGGTTTGATAATTGTCGATATTTATCTATTTTAGTACGTGTGAAATTCGTTAATAATGATGTCATAATTTATCCGAAGGCTTATGACTTTAAATCTTTTGGGTTTAAGTGTTTTGTTCATTTGAAGAAACAATTTCGATTTTGGTATCTGTCTCTGCTGACTAATACCAATCTGTACCACATACATATTACTTGGTGCATGTTTTTTTACAACACTTTTATTCATAAAGTTTTGGCTTAATGGCACAACACGAGTTTATAAATTATCTAATAAATATGATAAAATGAGAAACGATAATTGTCGATCTAAGGTCTAAAAATCTTAGGGTTTTTTTTTTTTTTTGAGAATAAGATGATATTAACATGTCAAGACAATACTTCTCAACAATATTTAATAGTAGTCATTACAATAAAAACGAATTAAAATTCATTTATTATATTATAAGTTTTAAATTGTACTAAAAATATATAAGTTTTAAAAGATTAATGACCATTTATATAGTTTATCCTATATTTTATATAAAATAAATAATATAATAAAATTAGAGTTAAATTTGAAATAGTATACGAAAACATAGATATCTTTCGAGGTGGCCTATTTTTACACCCCTCGTTTCTTTTCTTTAGTTTTCAATTCTATAAATTTTGACAAATCTTTTTCAGTACTATTTTTTTGGTATATTAATTGTTCAAAGCCAGAGAGTCAGAGAGGAAGGCTTGATTTCCACATAAAATTTCCATTATCGATAAAAAATGTAATATTTTTGTGATCTTACAGACAATTTTAATTCGATAAAATACCTTTTTTTTCTAATCTATTTTTTAATATTTTTATGTGGTATTTTTTCTTTGATTTTTGATTAACCGACGACGGCGTCAATTCTAATGCTGATTGTTTATTATCGATAATTATTAGTTCTCTTATTTTTTTTTTACAATTTCTTTTTTTAGTTTTTTTTTAAATAATTGACTAAGAATCTCTGTCTTCGTGATACATTTTTATTTATTTTTGTGGTATACGTTTTATCTACTCTTGTGACACGGTCTTTACTGTTTGGTGCAATTTTAACATATTTTTACGGTCATTTTGGTGTTCACGCAAACTACATTTGTTTTCTAATTGATTTGTCTGTGGCTAAGTATAGTCAAATCTCCCTTGTTGGTAAAATATTGTTTGCGGATATAATTAGAATTGTGTAGAGAAGTAGCCTATCAAATAATTTTGTTCGCTCACCACTCATTTATCACTTCATAAAATGTCTCATTTAACAGAGACAATGAGTTTTATAAATATTACTGCTTCTTTTGATGATCATCATTCTCAAAGAACTAAAACACCATTGACAAAATTTGACAAATCTTTATTCCTTAAATTTTTCTGTTTGCACGTAGCAACTAAAACACCATTGACAAAATGCATGCGAAACATGCCCAGGCCATGACAAATAAAAAAGTTTAGTTTTATATAGAAAGAATACTGTTTGCTACGTCGAAATCAAAGATATTTAACAAGAAGATCCAAATAAAGTTGTATACTTTAATAGTATAAAATAATTATAAAGTATTATATTTATAGTCTTTTTTAATTATTAATATTTGATAACGTACATAAATCTTACAAATATAATTGTTTAAGTTCAAAATTTCAAGACACTCAATATGATCAACAAATAAAATTAATTATAAATTAGAATTATGATATTTAGGTTTCGTCACAAATATAATGTATATAGAAAAGAAAAAGACTATGCAAGTACACCAAAGATGATTCGACTTGTCTTTTAATGTATTCATGTGCTCTAAATACGAATCAACAAAGGGTTAAAAGTTACGATAAATCATTATCGTAATATAAGATCGATTGGCTCCTATTCCGGTGGATTTCAATGAGATAATTGGTCGTTGGATGGAGGTGAGAACGGATGAAGGGTCGGCAGCGATAAAGAGTGAAGGTCGACGTGAATTTAAGGGTTAAAATTAGAGTTTTCAAGGTTTTTTTTTAAGTTTTTTTTGAAAATTTTAGATTTGTTTTTAAAAAAAATATTTAATTTTTTTAAAATAAAATTTTGAACATTATCAAAACGTGACAGTATTGTGTAACGAAATATTTTAACGACCGTTACGGCTAAATCACCTAAAGTTGTAACGCTTAACACTTGTAATGTTAGATACATAGATTAACTAGAAAAAAGTTTGAATATAAAAAAAATATAATTTAAACATTTATTTTTATTTAAACTAAGATGGAGATCAAAAGAAATTTGTGGACTGTACAGATATCATGGAAGGTGGGAAATAAGTGGACTAGAATTATGAGAATTTTTGTTGAAAGAAAGGGTCTTGTTTTTCATCTTTGAGGACAAAATAATAATCGTATTAATACGCGTCAATCATTTTAGAGTTCATTATTATGTTGAGTGCTTTGTCAATATAATTTCGTGATTTTGTTTATTGAATAGTCGAATAATTATTATTTTTTGTTTCTTTATTTGTAATGACATGATTTGATGTGATCAAGCCATACGATTCTCTCACTTTTTATCTATGTAGGTGTTTTTATCTTTAATTCCCATTAATAATAAAATATATTTATTGTGAGAAAAGTAAAATTAATATATATATTTTTCAATGTTCTAGTGAAACGGTTTCGTTTTATTGATAGGATAAAAAACAACAATGGGCTAAGGTTTTGTTAGGTTGAATCTTAATGGAATTTTAGAGTTTTATTCTCCTCACGTTCGTCCATAAATATTTGATTCAAACGTTTTTTTTTTTAAATTTTAAACAAAAAATAGGAAGAAATTTGAAGAAAAGAAAAAGAAAATGAAGAAGGATAGACAACAGGCAGACCTATTTAATGATTGAGTTATTTACTTGATCTGATATAGTGATATAAAAATATTTTTTTATTATTATATCAATTGAATCAAGGTAAAAATAGACCTAGATTAAAAAGTTAAAATATTTATTTTTTATAATTTGGATAAATATAAGGTTTTATTTATTTAAAAATTTTCAACCATTTAATAATGATCGCATATATCTTTGCATACGTGATGTTTGAATTCAAAATCTCAGGAGATAACAACAGTTTTTTAACCATTGAGAGATCAGGGGCGGAGCTTTATTGGGGCCTAAAGGGGCCCCGACCACTGTTAAAAAATTAGTATATTAGATTAAGTTTGGTCTAATAGTATTTTAGTTCATGTAAAAATAAATATTTTTATTTAAAAAATATAAGAATTTATTATATATTTAATCGAGTAGGGGGCGAACTAAATAATGATAACCTCATGTTCTCAAAATTTTGGTCTAGTAACAATTTAAGTCATTGTAAGTTTAAATATTAGACAAATTAGGTGTTATCTTGTGAATTTTGAGTATTTTTTATATATAAATCTAGGGTGAATATAAGACACTATATGTAGAAAGACTCAATCATTTGACAATAAACGATCATTCTCTTACATACACAATACTCAAACTTGGGACCTCAAGGATAACAACAATCCCTTAATCATTAAAGTCGATTGATTTGTGCTGAATTTTAAGTATAAATACATGATAAGTCATTTTATTTTTTTAAAATAATTTAATATTTTGGCCGCTGTCAATATTTAATCCTGACTCCGTTCCTGATTGAGATCGTTTGGATCATGCAAATTTAATTTTTTTAAAACATGGCCTAATTTAAATTAATTCGTCAAGTAGCTAAAGATGAGAAACAAATTAATTTGATTAATTGAGCAACCATCCATGTTATTACCAAATTTGCTTAAAAGTTTGTATATGGATTTACCCGTAACTGTCAATTAATGGGTGTTTGAAACATTTACCATCGAATTACAACTTCTTCCTTGCCGGTTGACTTTGCAATTCATTAATTGCTTATAATCCTTGTTTTGTCCCCACTGCTTCAACTTCCTCCACATATCCACATTCCAATTTCATGCACTACAAATGTCACCTGTCATAAATTGGGATGGTACATGACATGTGATTTACTTACCCATTTATTACTCCTAAGCTTTTACAACAAATTTTGATTTACCATTTTTTAAAATTTAATCTAACTGTAAAAGCTTGGAGTGGATCCAACAAATTCAAATGGGGTTTTTAGGATTGAAATTGAAATTAAAGATTAAAATATTAAAAAAATTAAAATTAATTATGTACATGTACATGTATATATATAAAATTTTAATTAATGAAAATTTTGATTTGAATTAATTCAATAAACTCTATTATACTTATGTAGAATGATCTTCGCATCTCAAAGTTTATGAAAAAATCTCATAGTCAAGATCCCAAGAAAGTATTTTTAAAGAAAATCAGACACTTAATATCTCTCGATATGTTAAAATCTTTTAACATGACATCTATTAAGTTCATATGATATATCAGAATTAAATCTAATGTCAACTGACCATATCCATTTAATATACCAACCAACTAGTAGTCATAATGACTATACGACTATCACATATACTAAGAATCATTACAAAGACTTTCAATCAAGAATAAGAGAAAAAAATGAAACTATCTCTCTCACGTTTATCTCTTATCTACCTTTTTATAGAGATAGAATACCATAACATCAATCAACGATCGTCTATTTACTATTCACAATTATCTATTCAAATTAAAAAATAATAATTAACCACTTACGACCATTGAGACCGGTTTGTTCTCATCAACACTCATAACACGACTTTACTTTTTTACCTGAGTAACTTTAGAATAGATGAGGTTGAACATAAACCCTAGTCAACCCTTGCTTTAACATTATATGGATTACTGTGTGAAGTATGAAACAAGCAGTAATCTGCATGAAATCGTTAATGTCAATGCCATAGATGGGAGTAAAAGAATTGCAAAGGAATTGTTGGAGATGTTGGGTTTATGAGAGAGAAAGTAATTACTGCACTGCACCGATACACATGAACTTATTTACTGTTTTTCCAACTACCCACCTTATCTCTCTTATTTATAAACCAACTTCTCTACTTCTAAGCTCTCTCACTGAACTCCTCATTCTCTGTCTTTTATCCCTCAAAGTTTCTTTCTTCACAAAAGCTTCAAGCTTTGGCATTGACAATGGCAATGGCAATGGGGAAGTTGTTGATATATTGCATGGTTGTTTTCTTAGGTTTGGCGTTGAGCGATGTTGTTTCAGGGCAAGGAGAGAACCCTTTTTTGCCTGATGGTGGGAAGAGAAGAGAAATGGTGCCTGCGATGTTCGTGTTCGGAGATTCTCTCATCGACAATGGCAACAACAATGAACTTCCTTCTTTTGCAAAGGCTAACTATTTCCCTTATGGGATCGACTTCAATGGCGGTCCTACCGGTCGTTTCTCCAATGGTTATACCATGGTTGACGAAATTGGTCAGTCAGTAAACACTCATTATCTCTCCATTTAAAACAAATTGTAGCTAATGTATGTGCATGAACATGCAGCTGAGCTGCTTGGGCTTCCATTGATTCCTGCATACTCTGAAGCTTCCGGCGATCAAGTTCTTCACGGTGTCAACTACGCCTCCGCGGCCTCCGGGATCCTTGACATCACCGGAAGAAACTTTGTAAGCATTTCTCCCATACATGCATGTGATTATATCTATTTTTTCAAACAATTTAATTTAGTAATGTTGGGTCATTTGTATAGAAAAGGAAGGAGTCGAGTATTTCACGTGATATGGGATGTTAGGCAAATATTACTCTTATAACCTAGAAATAAATCTGGCCTGCAACTCCATGCAGTTTTGCCGATGGAATCATAAATGCAGTTTGACTCATAGAATTGCTATTATCTGTAGCCCATTAATATCTGATACTGTACAGACCTTTAGTGTCTACCTTATTTTGCTTGTTCATAGAGCATGCAGCATGGCACAAAAATTATCATGCAGTCGAGCAATAAATGATGAACATATGAGAAATGAGTTTTATCTTTGTGTATTTTGTTTTAATTCAGGTGAGTCGAATACCATTTGATCAACAAATTCGGAATTTCCAGACCACATTGGATCAGATTACGGACAATCTGGGTGCAATCGATGCAGCAGAAGCACTTGCTAAATGCATTTTCTTTGTTGGGATGGGAAGCAATGATTACCTCAACAATTACCTTATGCCTAATTACCCGACCAAAGATCAGTACAATGGTCAACAATATGCTGATCTCTTGGTTCAAAAATACACTCAGCAACTCAGGGTACGTTAATCACTTCATTCGCAACCATGATCATATTCACGGATGAACGCATGATTTTATATCAATGAGGGTAAATTTAAGAAGTTATTTTAAAATGATTTATATCGGGAAATGTAAACTTAGAAAGTTATATTAGAAATTTCTAGGGATGCGACATATCATGTCATACTTTGTGTTACATTTCAGTTCATTCGAACCGAGGATTTTGAAATTGACTTCTTGTATTGATATGCAGACGCTTTACAATCTGGGAGCACGTAAGTTTGTGTTAGCGGGGTTAGGAAGAATGGGGTGTATTCCAAGCATTTTAGCACAGAGCACAGCCGATGGCTGCTCGGAAGAAGTGAACCAGCTGGTTCTACCTTTCAATGTCAACGTTAAGACGATGATGAATAGCCTTAATGCTGATCTGCCGGGTGCCAGGTTTATCTACGTAGACATCGCTCGCCTTTTCGAAGACATTGTGGCCAATGCCGGAACATATGGGTTCAGCGTGGTGGACCGAGGGTGTTGTGGCATCGGACGGAACAGAGGACAGATAACGTGCCTTCCGTTCCAAACACCGTGTGAGAACAGAGATGAATACGTGTTTTGGGATGCATTCCATCCGACTGAAAAGGTGAACATCATAATGGCGAGGAAGGCCTTCAATGGAGATCCTTCCATTGTTTATCCCATCAACATTCAGCAGCTTGCCAATCTTTGATCTTTAACCGAATTAGTTGCTACTATGTATCGGTCACTATTTGGCTTATTTTCTTTAAATGTATTTTCTGTTTAATTAGGAGCAAACATTACTTTTTGGCTTTCACTGCTACTTCAATACTTCCTCTAATTCTTAGCATAGACTCAGTAATGTTTGATACAATATGATTATATTTTAGATTTTTGTTGGCATGAAATAATCTTAAAATTTTAGACATGAACAACACAAGTTTTAATATGATATAAATTACATAACGTACAAGTTTTTGATGCAGTATATAAATTACATAATAATATAATGTTATATAAACTTTGAAAATGGGTAAAGACAATCCAAGCTCAAGTTTGAATGTTAAACCCCATCCCACTATTGACAATTTTCAAGTCTAATAGTTTTGTCCATCACTCCAAATATTGGATAACCCAACCCTAGGAGAGTTCTACTAGAGGCTGGTTCACGGTCAATAGTTGGCACCTTCAAGCAGAATTTTGTTGATTTTACTAAATATAACTGAGAATATAAATCTACAGTTTAAAAATAAAGTTTGAGAGTTGCATTTCCCACGTCTCTGCTCTTGGTCATGGAGTTTACATAACCTAACCTACAAAGGAATCAAATCATAAAAGTCGGTTTCATCTAGTTAGCGTACACAACGAGCCTTTTCTTCCTGTTCCAACCCTAGTGATTTCCGTGCATTTGCAATACCTTCTGGACCTGCAGCTTCATCTAGTTAGCGTACACGACAAGCCTTTTCTTCCTGTCCCAACCCTAGTGATTTCTGTGCATTTGCAATACCTTCTGGATCTGCAGCAATACGAATCCAAAAAGTTCGAATTATGATGTTTACTGGAAGTGTGTAACTTCAAAGAAATTGGTGACCATCGACTGCCCAGAGCTTTCTAGGCGATTGCAAAGATGATCATTATCAGTCATTCCAACTTTTCAGTTTTGTTTAAGCATTTGTATCTACCTTATATTCAAACATCACTACAGGGATATGATTTTTCAAATATCCTCCAATTACATGGAAAAAACTTATTAAAATCTGAACATACTCATGTCAGACATATATCATATCCAACTCAAGAATCCAAATAGCATTGGTGATTATTTGCTAGATTTGGTTACTTGAACAAAAATTCTAGCACTGTAATTTAGAATTTACAATGTCCAGGGTTGCAACTAAAGTATGCCGTAAGCTACTGATCAAAAACATTAGACTCGACTTGGAAGAGACATCTGTGATTAAAAGAGAAGGAATCGTGTCTCTATACCGACATGGCCCAAAAATATATGTTACAAGAACTTGATTGTTAGTGTCAGACATGAGTGTGTTTGATATGGATATTTATTCAAAATTTTCCCAAGTATTTACATGTATTTGGGGGACTCTTGGTGAGTCATATCTCCAAATTCATGAATGTTAGAAATGAGTAATCTCAAAGCAAAATGAAGAAAAGGACGGGAATCCAAGACAACCTTGATACAGAGCATAATTCATTGATAGTAATGTTCAATCTTTGCGCTACCAATAACTTATTTTCAAATAAAAAATCTCATCGAAAAACGGAGTGAATATGCGTGTGAAGAAGCTCAAGTTGCAAGAAACATTGTATGCCATTGCAGGTGGAAGAGGCTTCACAACAATATCTATGCTAAAAACTCGTTGCAGAAACTGCATGAGCATGAAAATATCAGAATACTCATCTAAGAGGCAAATGAACAATAATTGTCATGGTAGCCAAGAAACATGTCCAAATGCAATTTACATTCAATAAGTATATATAGAAGACAAAAATTAATAGATAACAGCATTTAGACTTGTCAGCTAATGAAATGGAAGTTTGGTATGCGGCAAACTTTTATTTGTTTCAACAACAGTATCCAACTATAATTATGAAAATAGTGCAATATATATAACTAATCCAGTGATATCCAACAGTATCTACTGATTGAACTTTAATGATAATTGACTTTTTCTTTTACCAAGGTCCATTAAAGAAAACGATTTTGGAGATTACTTCATGCAAAAAATGATAGACCTCGGATTAGTCAGGTTCAATGTGGCTACCAAGGATCGGGAGTTCCTATATGAAACAATCGTATTTCTTATATCACCACACAAGGTTTCAATATTGAATCATATATGAAACAATATTCTATAACTAGAAAAGGGTTAAGATTTAAGAGAAAGCTTAGATTCAGTAGCTTTTTGAAGAACAACCATGATAATAATCTCCATAAGGTTCCACACTTTGGTACAAAGTATTCCCAAATTAAGATTCTACAATCCAAGCCAACCTTATGATTAATTTCGCAACTGTTAAACTTTGACTGATGCAAGAATAAGGAATAACTGCATGCCTTAAAATGATTACTGGATTGTTCATTTTCCATTGCTTTAAGAAACACTCAAGAGAACAAGGGGGAAAACCAAACAGATACGCTCCTCTTTGCTTTAAGAAATAGGATTGTTTCATATAGGAACTCCTGATATTCGGTAGCACATTGAACCTGACTAATCCTAAGTCGAGTAAAATCAAACCCCGCACCAAAAAAAAGCTCTCTTGACGACTGTTTTCTCCCTAACCGAGACTTTTCTTATGAGACACCGAACTCATTACCACTCCCCAACCATTTTTTTATTTACTTATTGTTTGAATATAAAAATATCTTAGTCTATCATGATTCTGAAATAGAAAACAAGTCAATAAGCACCACAATTAGACTAGCAGGAGCAAATGTCTGAACAAATTCTGAAAAAAGAAACCAACCCATCAAATGTAACATTGATTTCTCAAACTGGCTTTCTTTTATGATCAATTATAATTACAAACGCATAATGAAGCGAAAGAGAAAGTGACCTTGAAGTTGCGCTGGAAGCTGTAACGGAGTTCAGGGTCAATCTCGAGGGTGTCGTCGTCAATTTGGGAAGCTGCAGACTTGCGGCGAGGGACGTGCATTTTGGGGGTGGAGCCCGGCTGACTGGTAACCTTGAGCTTGGCATCATCGAATGTTTTGGATTTTTCTTGGTCGTCGTCGCCCCTCCATGGCGCTTTGCTTAGCAGCTCTTTCTTTGGATTTCCCATCAATGTCCTGTGCTCAACTTCACTGCTGCTTCTTTCTTTCCTTCTTTTTCCAGGTTTAAAGGCAAAATAAGATAATGCCTTCTGTTTCGTTGCAAGAGTAATGCTTTCCATGGATTAAAAAGTAAATCCGGGTTTCGAGGTAAAAGTACCATTCTTGTACTATACATCAGATTATATTTCGGTCGATTTACTTAATAAATGCATAAACGGGCCCTTGTACGTTATAAACAAGACTACAAGAGTAAGAGAGAAAATAACTTCGGTGATTAAAAATGTTTTATAATATATTATTTTAACTAATTTTTTTTTGATTTGTCAAAATGACCAACAAAATCGTAATGCGAAATAAAAATTACAACGCGATCTCCAGAATCGTAAATCAGTTCCCAATCGCAATGCGATAGTACAAATTCACATTATCGCATTGCGATTTTCCAGAATCGCAACGCGAATATAAAAATCGCAACGTGAACATATAAATCACAACGTGATTCTGACTATCGTAACGAGTATCCGTAAAATCCCAACGCGTATCCGTAAATCGCAACGAGAATACGTAAATCGCAACGCGTATCTGTAAATCGCAACGAGAATACGTAAATCGCAATGCGTATCCGTAAATCGCAACGACAATACGTAAAATCGTAACGCGTATCCATAAATCGCAACGCGATTTTTAAAGCGCCATTAGAGTCGCTACGCGTATTTTATTTTCAAATTACAAACACGAATATTAATTATCGGAACACTGAACCGTCTACAGTATATCCCGTAATCGCAACTCATAACCTAAAACCTAAAATCACAACTCAGTCTCATCTCCATCTCTCACTCTCTACGGTGAAATCCGTCCCCATCTCCGAAGATTTCCGTCCCCATCCCCGACGAAATCCCTCGCAACCATTCACGGTCAGAAATCCCTCACAATCATTCAGAAATGGAAAATCAACCTTCGATGGTTAGTTTTTTTAATTATTTTTATTTTGAAATTTTTACATTATTTTAGGTTTTTCATATTGAAATTGATGATAAGTTTACTGGTAATTTCAATAATAGATTAACCATTTCACTTAGATTTCTTATTAAATTCATTCAATTGCTGCCAATACTGTTAAACTGTTTAGTCTTTAACCCTGTGAAGTTAGTATTTGTCTTTGTTTTGTCTTTTGGTTGAAGTAATGCAATCCATTAAAGTTTCAATTTGCAGAAGAAGAATAGTTTCTAAACTTAAAATCGCAACATGAAAATGAAAATCGCAACACGAAAATGACTATCGCAACGAGAGAAATGAAAATCGCAACGCGAAATGAAAATCTCAACGAGATAATCGCAACGCGAAACCAAAATCGCATTGCGATTTTCATTTCGCGTTACGATTCTCTCGTTGCGATAGTCATTTCCGCGTTGCGATAGTCATTCTCTCGTTGCGATTTTCATTTCAAATAAAAGACAAAACTGTGTTGCAAATTTTAGTTTCAAGAATAAACTACTACTCTTTATGTTTATTGTTTTTGGTATATCTTCACAGTGTAGTTTTTGGTATATCTAACTTGGTATGTTTATTGTTTTTGTAGAATTTTTTTTCGGCTTCATTGACATTAAGGAATAAAGTTAGCCTAGCCACTACAATTTCTTCGAAGCTTTCACATGCACAAAGAAAATTGTTTGAGGAAACCTGCTTCGGGCCATGGCTGAGGGTACAACATCCGGGTGGAGATGCTAATTTGACCCATTTGTGGCTTCAGACCATGACTAGCGATCTACCCGACAATATACAACGTGGTGAGGAAGATATATGGTTTCATTTTCCACCGGCGTATACTTGTTTTGGGCAGAAGGAGTTCTGCTTAATCACTGGTCTACGATTCGGACACGATGATGTAGGTCGGTACACTCGTCATATCACCCGCCCATCATGGTTATCACGGGTTTTTCCTGATGAGTCAATAGAGAAGCCGAACTTACACGTCGACGACCTGAATAAATTGTTTAATAAGAAATATGATTTTACTCGGATGAATGACGTCGATGTTGTCCGAGTATGCCTTCTAGTACTTTTGTATGCCGGTTTTTTAGGCAGAGAGGCCAGACAACCTATTCCTCATGAGTTAATATTATTGGTAGAGGACCTAAATGCATGGAATCTGTTTCCGTGGGGTTCGTATATATGGAAAGCTACCTGGACTAAGTTGTCGTCTGCCTTTGATGACCGCAAAAGTTTGTGTGGCGATGGGTCGAAATACACTTTGTCAGGCTTTGTTTGGGCCTTTAAGGTAAGAATTTCTATATAATGTTTTCAAAATTATAATTAATTATTTAACAATTACTAATGTTTGTTATTATATTGTTTGTAGATTTGGATATTCGAGGCTTTCCCAGCATGCAAACATATGCATTAAAAACTTCAAATGATATTCCTAGGGCTATTTCCTGGAAGAGGAAACGTCTGTTGGATTGGGAAGACTTAATATCATATGCGACAATAAATAATGTAAGTTAACACAAATACTATCATATATAAACAAGTTATTAATAGTAGACGTTTAACTTTGTTTGAGTTTTTATATTTTTAGGAGGCCAACACTCCATTACAGAGACTGACACCCACAGAGGCTGAGCTTGCCACTGATTGGTGGCAAGCTAGTCAGCGTTTTCTTGATGGCACGAATGATGAGCAACCTCCACTTCCTCCACTTCGAGAGCCATCACCTCACCCAGAGCCATCACCTGATCGACCCGACTATACACCTCTACAACGAGAGCCATCACCTATCCCGTCACATCATCGAGCCTCTTCTCCACCATCACCTCATGATAGGTGACCGGCAAAGATGCAACGACTTCTATCTCCCTGTTCTCCACCTCCACGGGATGAGTCAAGGGAGTTACGTGATGAGGTCAATGCCTTGCGTGAGGAGATCGGTACTCTACGCGATAACGATGGTGCATGGCTTGTGGAGGTGTCTACTTTACGTGGTGAGGTGTCCGCTCTACGTGAGATGGTAGTATCGTTGCAGAATGAGGTTCATACTCTACGCAACGAGGTAAGTTTAAGATTTTTCATATTTAACTTGATGATAAATTTACTCGTAATTTCACTTAGATTAACCATTTCACTTAGATTGCTTAGTAAATTTATTCAGTTGCTGCCAATACTGCTAAACTATTTATTCTTTAACACTGTGAAGTTAGTATTTGTCTTTTGGTTGAAGTAAATTTATTCGATTGCTGCCAATTCTGCTAAACTGTGTATTCTTTAACACTGTGAAGGTAATATTTGTCTTTGTTTTGTCTTTTGGTTGAAATTAAATTTGTTCGGTTGCTGCCAATTCTGCTAAACTGTGTATTCTTTAACACTGTGAAGTTAGTATTTGTCTTTGTTTTGTCTTTTGGTTGAAAGTAAATTTGTTCGGTTGCTGCCAATTCTGCTAAACTGTGTATTCTTTAATACTTTGAAGTTAGTATTTGTCTTTGTTTTGTCTTTTGGCTGAAGTAATGCAATCCATTCAAGTTTCAATTTGCAGAAGAAGAAATAGTTTACTTTCGCAACACGAAACTTAAAATCGCAACTTGAAAAATGACTATCGCAACTCGAAATGAATCACAACGAGAGAATCGTAACGAGAAATGAAAATCACAACGACAAAATCGCAACGTGAAATGAAAATCGCAACGCGAAACTATAATCGCGTTGCGATTTTCATTTCGCATTGCGATTCTCTTGTTGCGATAGTCAAATTCGCATTGCGATAGTCATTTTCGCGTTGCGATTTTAAGTTTCAGATTCTATTCTTCTTCTGCAAATTGAAACTTGAATGAATTGCATTACTTCAACCAAAAGACAAATACTAACTTCACAGTGTTGAAAATTTAAGTTTCAAGAATAAACTACTACTCTTTATGTTGTCATTGAACCTGCACTAAACCTATATGTTGTCCTTTTAAATGTTTATATAAGTGCTTACTTCTGGAATGTTATCTGATGCATTTTGTGAACAATGATATAATAATGACTTGAGTGAATACCGTGCAAGTTTGAAATATATTTGTCTTTGTTCTCACTGTTTAATATCATGTCTGTTTATTTACTGATTTATGTATTAATTTATTTTTAGCGGCCCGCTAAGGTGGATGCTCTACGTCGAGTTTTTCTTGCAAGACGTAGTTCACGCATCAGACGACGTGCACGTGCCATTACGTCTCCGTTCACCCCAATAGTGCGAAGAATCCGTAAGAAAAAGCCCGACTCACTTGTCATCGTTCAAGAGGCCTCCCCTATCGTTCAAGAGGCCCCTATCATCCCTCAAGAGTCCCCTCCCACCGTTCAAGAGGCCACTGTCATCGTTGAAGAGGTCCCTCCTAACATTCTAGAGCCCGATTCACACGACGTAATATATCAAATTATTGAGAAGCCCCCTTACGTGCCGGACATGATGGATGACTGTTGGCTTTCGTATAAGTTACCGGCCAGTACCATTCCGGCAGATGAAGTGGAGAGGAAACAACTACCATAAACAATTTTGGATAATACCCTTTGGGGTAAGACCGTAGTTGATTTTTATCTACATGAGCGGAGCCAAGGGTGTTACGCTGACATATACAAACTCAACGATGATATGCATTTGTTGATTGAACAGTCTTGGTGGGGTATATTATTAGGGGTTGAAGACAACGGCTATTTCGATAGGGGGTAAGTCTTATATTTCTTATATTTCAGTTTGATTAATTTTTTTAAAAATTTATGTAATTCATTAATATATGTCTTTTTTTGTAAAACAACATATTGATGCATGGGTGACACGCCTTCTAATTGTAAGGAAATTGAAGAAAAATATTAAAAAAACGCGATATACAATTATGCCGACGTCTTTTCACGTAGTTCACTTGAAGAATCAACGACAGGAATCATATGTGTTGGCTAATGGACAAGCTAAACTTTATCCTGCATGGTGGGAGGTCGATAAGGTTAGTATATTTGTTTAAATATTTTAAAGGTGTTCATAAATAAGTGCACAATTTGAATTATTACATTTCGATGCAGGTGTTTATTCCTGTTTTGGACCGTACTCATCGGCTTCTCATCGAGCTTCAGCTCCCATCCCTAAATACAATAGTATATGACAGCATGATAAATTACATATCATTGTCTGATTTAAGAGATATGATTAAGGGATGGAGCTCTCATTTGGCTAAATTCTTGGATGCAATTGATTATTGGACTAAGTCTGGAAACAAGAAGCCAAAGAAGTTCAATGTTACAGTTATCATAGACGAGACCGCGCCATAACAAACGAAGGAAGCCAGAAGGGATTATGGTCCTCTCGTATGCATGTGCTTGGAGCGTTTGACGACAGGAAGTACACATTTTATACCTCTCACCGATAGAGATAGAGGTGCAGTAAACTTGTGGTTTCGGTATTTTATGGCTAGAGCGATATATGCGAGACGCTGCCTACCTGCATCCGCGTTATGAAAGTGTCCATAAACAATTTGTAAGTCAAATGCAAGCGTTGTTAAACATATTTACTCTTTTTGGTTTTAAAATATTTGGTTAAGTAGCTATAATTCAATAATTTGTTGTTTGTAGGTTTTAGATGTGTAGAAAGTGTTGTTGATTCAATGTTTGTTTCTACAGGTTAATCCTGAAGTGAGCTGCGTGAAATGGATGTATGGGTGCAAAAGTTGATTTCATTATTATTTTTTGATTGTTTAATTGATTTGTAAAAGAAGATTTGTAAATGTTGATTTGTTTAATTGATGTGCACATAATATTTGTTCTTGTTTAATTGATTGAAATGTAATAGTTGATTTGTTGATTTCAATCTGTATTATGTTGAATGCAAAACAGACTATTGCAACGCGGAAATGACTATCGCAACGAGAGAATCGCAATGCGAAATGAAAATCGCAACGAGTGAATCACAATGCGAAAATGAAATCGTAACGTCACTCGTTGCGATTTTCATTTCGCATTGCGATTCTCTCGTTGCGATAGTCATTTCCGCATAACATACAATGTAACATCATCACTTGAAACACTAATGTAAGCAATGAAACGTTTAACATCTTCATTGTCGGTTAACAAATAAACTTTACCATTTCTCTGATAAGATAGCCTAAATCCACTTAGGGGCTCTAAGTTCAATTTATTTGCAACACGTAACATTAGAGTTTCATAAGTTAACATTTTTAATGACAGTTTTAGTTGAAGATTCATGGGTAAAGGCATATATTGTAAAACACCATGAACATTCTCCCATGACCCTCCAAATCACAAATCTATCCAAACATGATCAACATTAGATGATTTCATTATTGTAAATTAATTTACTAAACAAACGAGCTGCGAAACTAAAACCTGTTGCCGGATGGGGAAGGATGTCGTTGGATATAGGAACGGATGTCGCCGGAGAGAGTGATAGATGGAATGAGTTGCGATTTAGGGATTTAGGTTATGAGTTGCTACTGCTGCGTAGTTATATACCCAAAACATTTGTGTTGAGAAATTAAAACCTGTTGCGAATTCAGAAATCGAGTTGCGAATTTGAAATTCAGTATTGCGATAGTCAGAATCTCGTTGCGATTTACAGATTCGCATTGCGATTTACGTATTCGCATTGCGATTTACGTAATCGCATTGCGATTTACGTAATCGTTGCGATTTACGGATACACATTGCGATTTACGTATTCTCGTTGCGATTTACAGATACGCGTTGCGATTTACGTATTCTCGTTGCGATTTACGGATACGCGTTGCGATTTTACGTATTGTCGTTGCGATTTACGGATACGCATTGCGATTTTACGGATACTCGTTGCGATAGTCAGAATCGCGTTGCGATTTATATGTTCGCGTTGCGATTCTGGAAAATCGCAATGCGAATTTGTACTATCGCATTGCGATTCTTCATAATCGCAACGCGATTATGGGAATTGATTTGCGATTATGGAGATCGCGTTGCGATTTTTATTTCACATTGCGATTTTGTTGGTCATTTTGGCAAATCCAAAAAAAGTTGGTTAAAATAGTATATTATAAGACATTTTTGGTCACTGAGATTATTTTCTCAGAGTAATATGATAGAAAACCAAACGAATTGCATAACGGGGAGATAGGTATAAAACTAAAAAGAAGACTATTGAGTTAATAATCTCTAGAATAAGCGTTTAAAAATCTTTTAATTGATACCTTTTCTTAGGGTGTGAGTTTAATATTTATTATGAGTAAAAGTTTATCTTCTCCTCCTCTAAATAGAAATTTTTGAAAAAAAAAAACTGTCGATGACTCATTTAATTCTCCGATGATTTTTAGATTAAGTCAAGCTCGTGTCATGGATCAACGTTTTTCTATATATTAATATCGTTTTTCATTTAAGGACGTTAGCAAAAGTGACTTGATTGGTTAATTAGTAATAGATGAGAGGGACCTAAAAGGTATTTTTACCAAAAAATCTAAATTCGAAAATATTATTTTAGAATTTAAATTTGTATAGAAATGGCAACAAAAAACTCGACAAAACCCTGAAACTAACATGGACACCTTATTTCATCGCCGTTCCAATCTCATCAATAGCGTTACAGCGACAGCATGAAGTTCGCGGTGAAAGCATGGAGCAACGGAACGGCACGGGCCGGCGTGATCCATCTGAGCAGCGTCGCCGCCGCCATCGACACGCCTTCGCTTCTCCTTTCCACTCGAAAAGGCCTGCCCTTGTTTATCCCCCCTGACCTTCTCCCTTCCCTCCCTTCTCCTGACTCCCGTCTGCTCCACGTCAGCCCCCTTCACTTGTAAGCCTTCATTTTCCTTCTTCTACTATATCTTCTGCTCATTTTTCTTCGACTCTCCGCTTAGTCTTTTGCATATTTCAGCCTGGAAGGCCTTTCCATCAAACAATATCGAAAATTGGAGGGCTTCACCAACTGGTTGGTTTGCATGACTGCGGCTTCGCCGCTTTTCCGAGGGATTCCATTCAATGCCTTCCAGAAGCTACTGCCGCTAACAAAACTGGGGCGTCTTTCGAGACTCCTTGTGGTCGTCTTCTGGTACGTCAGTCTTTCACTGCTAATATCTAGGTGTTCATTATTTATTTGTTTGTTTTAACCGAATTAATCGACCGTAATTTAATTTGTTTCGGTTAACTGGAGCAATTTTAAGCAAAAAAATGAATTATCTTATAATGCAGTTCAGTTAAGCTAAACTAGCATTTAATTGAATTAACCGGAGATATATTCATTTTGTTTTTTTAAAGCTTTTCTAATAATTTGTGTGTGTAAATTTTGGTGTCTTTATCAGGTCAAACCTGCTGAATATACGGAAATGGTATCTTCCATGAAACCAGAGTTGTGGGCTACTTTGGCTGATGAAGTGCCTGCTTGGGTGTCTGATAAAAGGAACAAAACCTCGGTCGACCGGACTATCAAATGGCTTGATGAATGCATTGCATTAAGCCCTGTAATTTTCTTTAATGCCTTTTCTCTTTCATCTTTAGCTTACTACAATTAGAATAACATGATATTGGGTTTTTGCCAATGATAATCATCATCATGTATGTTACTCCAACTCTTCATTTTTCTTGAAGTTAGTGTGTTCAACACTTTATCCAGCGATGGTTTGGTGATATGACCCTCCAAGAATCCTCCAAATAAACGAGAAAAGTTTGAGAAAAAAATAGAACATACATGAATCAGACACACCCATATTCAATTCTTACACCCAAGTCGTCATTTATAATCAGTATTTGTGTCGCTACTAAACACTATCTCTGATGCTATCTTTTTGTTAATTTTAACTTATCTTTCATTTCAAGGCTATACCTGATTTTGAATATATACACACACATTACTATTTAGTTTAGTTTTTAGCAAGTTAGTTTCTAGATGAAGTTTACTGGTTCCTTTTCTTTGAAAGATGCTATAATTTTAGAAGGAAGAAAGCATAGGGTTAATCTTTGTATAGAATATCGAAGGACTGCCTGAGAGTCTTAAGGGATTTGATGTTATACTCGATGAAAACAGAAGAATTTTAGTAAAAAGGAGTGGACATGTTTTGACGATGAAGTTAATAATGATGTTCATGAGATTCCTAAGAGTGCCCATATTTATCATTGCGGATTTAGGAAGGCGATGTGAAAGGATGTTGTTTAGAGGATCAGAGTTGATATAGATTAGATTGCTCATGTTTCAAGGGTTTTTACATAATTGTAAGATGGCACTGGCTGTGCTTTATGACTGCAACAGTAGATAAAATATGACTTACCTATAAGTTGAGGATCAATTAGTTAAGGTTTTCTAAAGTTTCATCATGCAAGAAGAGATTATAAAAATTGAAGTGATATTTGCGTGAACATGAAGTAAATTTGATTCAAGTAAAAATAATAAAGAGAGATAGAGGTTGATAAATTAATTGAGCTACAAAGTACAAAGGTATGACAGTTTTGGATCTTTGAAAGGACATAGTTTTTAAGTGCATTAATGAGGTTGAGAATCAAGACGTGTTCTCTTTTTAAGTGGAGACCTCAAAAAAGACCATTGAGGAATTGAATAGTGTCCATTAGAGCAAAGCACAGACGATTTAAAGAATTTACATCACTCAGGGTTTCCATGTGAATCAAATCTGACATAATCTGCAGAAGCCAGTAAAACCTTTCCATTCATATCTTCCGTGTGATCTATTTAATTGAACTTGGAATTCTCTTTTGCTAACATTTCGAGATTGTTGTATATTGTAATAATACAAAATCCCTTTGCTTCATTCTAGTTTCCTCTCTTCTGATCTAGGAAGAGAATTATTGTATCCTCTGCTCTGCTCTTCTTTTTTTCTACTCTTGCTTTATGCAAAGATCAAATCTTGGTAAACTTAGGTCAAACCATATTTCTATTATAATGTTAAGATTATGAGCCATGCAATCATTTTTCTAAGTTGAAGATGATACATATATGTTTAGTAGGTAGATAATTAACCAAGTCAAACCTATGTTTCCCCGACTCTTTATTTTTATTGAAGCACCTATGTCCAACACTCGTGTCCAATACATTCCCAAGCGTGTGTATGGGGACATGACCCTCCAAATATATGGAAAAGCTTAGCAAAATTAAACATAAATGTAAATGCTCACACCTAAGTCTAACATAGTGTGAAAATCTTGGCTCTTTAAATATATGAAGAATCTAAGAGTTCTCATAAACTTACTGAAACTGTGGTGGTGCTTTGATTCATGAGGCTATAATGTTTCTTAAGGAATGTGTCTAGCATCTTCTCTCCAAGTAGAACTATAGAGAAAATTTAAGCAAATATTAGGTTGGATTTTTTTGTTCTCTAATATTGGTTTGAATGTTAAGAATTTTCAGCATTTACTGTGGAATGCATTTAGTTTTAAATTTATTGAATAATAATTATTCCAAAATAGCATCGATATGGCCTTTTCGATATATGCACCGCAATAATTAGGCTGATTCATATAAGCTTGTATTAACTCATGGAATTTAGGCGAGTGGAGCTGTTTTTGGAGCTATTGTTGGGGGTTCTAGTTTGGAAGAAAGGCGACGATGTGCCCAAGAGGTAGCAGCAAGAAACGTATCAGGTATGCATATGAATGAAACTCTTTTGGCTATAAAATTTTAACACAGTTTGTTGCATGCTAATCCTTGCATGAACCGATCATTATTTTGGATGGACATTATCTAATACAATATTAGCTGACCCTATTCCCATATGTAATGGGGTAAGGGGGAGGTAGGATAGTAGGCTGCCCCCAACGCCAAGTTGAGAGCAGCTTCCGCGGGAGACCTCCAGCATTATGAATTGCCCACCGTGGGACTCGATCCCACGACCACAAGGTTAAGAGCCTTGCGCTCTACCAACTGAGCTGGACGGGCAATTCACATTATCTAATACAATCATCTTCGTAATCTTATTTCATCCTATCCATTAATATTATATATTGACCGGCATAAATGTATGCAGCCTGTAAGTATGTTTCATTTGGTTTAATGCCAAAACTTAAGTCCATCTACTTGAAGCACAGACACCCCATTAACACCGGGCACAAGATTTGGCGATATTGTGAATGCTTCTTTTGGTAGCTTTGGCTATATGCATATAAACTATACTTTTGGTTGCCATGTTGGTCCCTTATCTAGGGACCATACACATAACATGAGTATAACAGATACAGTTATTTCATTGTGCGTAAGAATATTCTTACATGTCTTTTTAAAATAAATAGGTTATTAAATTAATTTTCCCGCAAATATACAATTACCTAATGGGCTTAAATTTGGGGCTTTAAAGCTATGGTGGTCTTCCGTCTTCATGATATCCTGGACTTTCCCTTTCTTTTCTTTGGTTGATCTCTGATTCAGTACTCAAATCTATTTGGTTATGGTGGTTCTATCATGGTTACTTTGCCGGAGATGGCGTTAGCTGCTTCCTTTTCTTGTTGGTTACATATTCCAGCTTATCCATGTATGACTGCGATGTGCCTGGTTTCCTAATGTCTCCGTGCTTAGTAACTTCAGACAACATATCTTAATGTATATGCATGCTTTCCACCTCGAAACTTAGATCTTTCTGATTTCATCGTATTCATAGTACTTATTGTTAATGTATTTGTTTTAGATTGCATATACATTCTTTTTTTTTTTTATAAGATTTGAAGGCCTCATTAAAAACCTCCTTCATGATTAATGGAGCTGATTGCATATACATTCTGGTTATAAATATTTAATGAATTTAACTTTTGCAGGTTATTGGATTGGAGGGTTTGGTCTTGCGGAAAGCATGGATGAGCGCCCTGCTCTGCTTAATGCTGTCACTGTAAGTACTGTAACCCATAAGTTAGGAAAAAAGTAACTAGTTTAATGTATATTAATATATATTTCAATACAATTTAAATCAACAAATTTTGGATATTTAGATCAAAGAAGAAAAAGGTGGAAAACATACTGTTCTTTGTAAGATTCGTCCTATCAGCGCGTACTTTTCTTTCAGCTAATGGCTGCAAACCGAGTGCTAATGGAAAAAAATGCGATAAAAGTAGTACAGTAAACCAAGGGTGTTTAGCATTCCTTTTGCTGTCAAAAATTGTAACGGGCTTTTGCCTTCCAAAATACTTTTAGGAAGTGCTTTTGGAGTCAAACCAAGAAGCTGACTGCTAGGGGCTTTTAACCACACTTTTCAAAAGCATTTTTCAACTGCAATAGTAATGTTAAACTAGCCCTCCTTTAACCTAAATGTGAAAATTGTATAGCCATGAGCTGAAAATTTACCGAAGTTGAGGCTCATTAGTTCAGCTGTTGAACATTTCTACTCATTGTTCTTCACTGCACAGTTGGGAGCTATAATTTTGTCAATTTTAAACCTGTTTTGTTATGTTATTTTGTCAACTTTAGTTTATTCCAGGAGGTTAGGTTATTTTCTTGGAATCTAAGTTGGTCATTTAATTGTTTGTTAGTTTGTTTTGTGCTTCAAGTCTGGTCCTATTGGGTTAAAGAATAATCAAGGTACATAGGGCATACATTTGATATTTGGCTTACACAGTGTTATAGCAAGCTATAGCTAGAAATTATGGGGTTCTAGTATTTATGGCTATGATTGGAATTGGGGTTAAGATTTGCTGGGCAAACAAATTTTTGTTTTATGGATCAATTGCTGCAATAGAGTGGCAATTTCATGATCTCTTTGTAATTATGAGTTCTAATTATAATGTTAATAATACACAGGAAGCCTTGCCAGAGGAAAAACCACGGTTGATATGTGGGCTTGAACTACCAGGTATCAATCGTTTCTGTTTTCTTCAGCTTCAAGCCGTTATTTTTGTTCTTGTTCCGTGCTTTCTCTCTTCCCCTCCAAATCTCTCAGGAGTCAGGACAGTGTTTTTTTCTATCGTTGGGGGTGGGGGAAGCTTCATATAACATGATTGTTGATATAAAAAGGAAAAAAAAGAGTAGTGAGATGTGGAGCACTTGTTTACATTTCTATCATTTTCCGCGACTATGTTACAAGGGTAAGGGTGTCGGACTAGGGTATGTGTCTTGGATTTAATTAAAAACCTTTTGGGCTTCAAACCCTAAACTGAAAGGCTCTAATTTTTTTAAAAATTTATTTTACTTTACTCTTTACCTTTTTCATTTCATTTCATTTTATTTAATTTTCTTTTCTTTAATTTTGATTTTATATCAAAAGCCAAGATTTAAATATTCTATTCTCTCTCTTTCCTTTCTCTTCTGCTGCTGGTTTTTCTTCAAAAGGATTTGAGACGATACAGGGACTTGTTTTCTGTTCTTAAATATATATATATAATATTAATAGTTTAGATGTAAAATATTATCCTTTTAAAGAAGAAAAAGAGAGAAGAAACAATTAGGCCTAAAAAACTGGATATTCTTGCTCTGATGCCATGTTGATTTGAGGAAGAAAAATAAAATAGGAGAAATTTTCTTCTTCTTTTTGGATAAATAGGAGTAGTTTTCTTCTTTAATTACTTCAAATTGTAAGAATACAATGGTTATGTATACACATTTGTGTAAACTAAAGAAAACAAGCACAAAAAAGTAATAGGCTTGCACACCAAGAAATAAATCAATAATAATTAGACAACTTTAAAAACAACATAGTTAATTAAACTAACTAAATATTAAGTCTAACAACTAAGACTCGGTAAAGTATAAATAAAGGAATTAACAAAAAGTAACATAACTAATCTAATTAAAAGCATAAAACAAAAGGCAAGTAATTTAATGAGAATTATAGAGATGTAGTGGTCAAGAAATCTTTAGTTAATGGTATTTAATAATATAATTTAGTTATTGATAGATCTTGGATTCGAGACGAGGAGATAATACAGGGACTGATTTATTTTCTTAAATCCAATTATTCTTCTTCTCACCCACCAAGAGTCCGACAGAATCTTATGAATCTGACCCATATCCCGTACCCTTATCCTTGTTGTGTCGACACGACTGCAGCTCCCATAGTGATGAGTCGGAGTAACAGAAGTCCTCCAAGTTCTTCTTCTTCTTCTTCTTCTTCTCACCCATTTACCAAGAGCCCGGCAGAATCTGACCCATATTCCATACCATTATCCTTGTTTTGTCGACACTGGTGCAGCTCCCATTTTAACGAGTCAGAATAACAGAAGTCCTCCGAGTTATGTTTTGAAAAAGCACATTTGTATTTTTACACGTCATTGAGAACTAATTTGTATTTTAATGTCATAGAGGAAATATTGCAGGGCGTTGCTGCAGGTGTTGACCTTTTTGAGTCGACGTACGTAGCTCAGTTCACTTGTCTTTGTACTTTGCTAAGCATTTGAAGTTAATTTTTCGTGACTATTTATAGGTATATTTACCATCTTACTCTTGAAGGCTTTGCACTCACCTTTCCTCTAGATAGAGCAAGGATAAATGCATCAAACCTTGCACCAAATGATGCAGGAAGTGACCCCAGAAAAATTAATCTGAGAGCCACAGTGTTCAGGTAATTTACAAGATATCTTCGTTCTTTTAATTTCTTATGCTTTTTCTTAAAAATGGAAATTTCATTGGTTCAGTTAAAGATTAATATTTTATAGAGGTTTTGATTTGCCTTCCACTACAATTTCTGTAACCATGCATGTTCCTGTGGATGCATTTATACTTGGTTGAATCGTAACATCGATTATACATATGCTGTCACATTTATAACTAAATGTTGAGGATGAATTGAGAATTATACATGTAGATGAGTCATTGTTTGCAATAGATTTGGGATCCATGTTAATCAGCTGTAGGAGGTATCTTGCATCTCAGTGGGAGTTTATAGCCTTATGTACGAATTTTGCATCTCAGTGAGATCCATGTTCGAGGCACCTTGCATCTTATTATAAATTTGGTGTTTACCTTGTTTAGGAAAGACTTAACACCGATCGTTGAAGGCTGTACGTGTTATACATGCCAAAATCACACCCGTGCCTACATTAATCATCTACTCAATGTTCACGAAATGTTGGCACAAACTCTGCTGGAAATGTACGCCTTTTCTCTCTTCCTTTTGTTGTTGCATGCTTCAATTTCAATCAATTTTATGTTTACTAGTTTTCAAAGTATTTCGATAGTTGTCGATGTCCCGTTTGAAACAAACCTAATTGTTACCGGTAAGGTTTCCACTATGAAGAGAAATAACCTTTTAGCCTTAATTGCAGACACAATACCCACCATTTTCTGGGGTTTTTCGGGTTGATAAGGGAAGCGATTAAGGCTGGCCGATTTGAAGAATTTCGTAAGGATTTTGTTCGAAGTGGATATGATCATCTTGTTGAAGACGGCTCTGAAGGCGTGCTTTTAGCCAGATGATACTTGTGTTTTATTAATTAACAAATTATTCCTTTTATCATTGGTAAACCATATCTTGTTTCTGAAGAAATAACGCTGAAAATTTTGTTATTAAGCTTCTTGACGAGACAGTAGTTGATTGAATGGATTTTCTTCTTAAAAATTATTTTAAGTTAAAATTTTTTAAAATATCTTAAAAGTTATTTCAAAAATCCTAAAATAATAAAGTATTATAAATTATATACAAATGTTAATAATTCTAAAAATTGTAAAAAAATAGCTTTTTTTAAAAAACTTTATTTATTCGTGGATATAATAATAATAATTAGAAGATATGTTCAAATTTTTATGATAAAATAAATAATTTTAGTGCTTTAATGCTGTAATACATAATAAAAAAGTCAAATAATTATATTCATTTGTATTATACTTTGATTTTTAAATAAGAGAATATTATGGATTTATTTAAAGAGTTGCAGACGAATGGGAGGATCAGAAATACCTATATCTTGGCTATCTATGCCCTCTGATGGTGATTTTGATTCCCAAGCAAGGAAGATGTTGCTACCTACTATTGAGCCAGAAGAATTAAAGCTTTCTTTTACGTTTGTAGAGCATATGTACATTGTCAATAATTAAAAAAGGTCTTGAACATACGTTATCTTATAATCATTCCATACTATTAAGGGGAAAAAACACTGATAAAAAAACATAAAGAAAACAGGCTATACAGTTATCGTTTACATGAATATTGGACTAAATTATTAATAATTCAAATCTGATGGTTCTTTTATTAGTAAATAATAAATATGCTGAAAAATAACTCCTAGGCAAGTGCAACACAGAGAATCAGAGATGGATTATGATTAGAAACTTGAAAAATAATACAGTAATTCAGTTATAAGATTGCAGCAGCATTATTGTCATAAGTTCAAAGCTAAAAGCTAAAAAAAAAATAAAAAAGATGTGGAACTTAGAAAATGATCTTTTCTATTACCAGGCAACTAAGGCCTTTGTTGAAACATTTTGATATTTCGATATAACAAATTAAGTTAAATGGATTTTAAGATTTTCCAAATGATTTTCTAAGTATATTCGATATAACTATTCGAATATCAAAACATTACTCCAAATATTTCAAAAATTATTTTTAATCCTTACTTAAGTGTAAAATTAAGTTTTAATCATAAAACAATTTCAAAATAATCTTACAAAGTATTTCGAACCAATTCAAAGCCAAAAATTCCAGATTGCTCATAGGGAACCGATTCCCCCCCATAGGAGGAACCGATTCCCCCTGAATGGTTTGGCTCCGAGATTTCCAGAATGCTCGGAGGGAACCGATTCCCCCATAGGAGGAACCGATTCCCCCCTAAACAGTTTTGTTCCGAGAATTCCAGTATGCTCGGAGGGAACCGATCCCCCCCAAGGGGGTACCGATTCCCCCCTTGTACAACGGTCGAAATATTTGAATTTTACACTTAGGAACCGATTCCCTTCAAGGGGGAACCGATTCCCCCCACGCTCCAAGCTGTTTTATTAAATGTTTTCACACTAAAACGACTATAATATCTTCTCTAATTATCCCCAACGTTCAGAAGTGATCCAATGTGTATTTAAGCAAGCTTAGAAGTCATTGATCAATAACAAGAAACATCAAGCAACAAGAATCAAGAGAGAATCAAAGAGAAAGCATCAAACCTCAAGTTTGAGCATTTCAAGCCTATTTTCATTCAATATTCATTTTGCTTTCAAGAACACTTTTTGTGCTCAATTGTATTCATCTTTGAGTGTTCTTTTCTTTGTTCTAGAATTGTGCAAACATCTTACCTTGTGAGGTTTTCTTGTAAGTTTGCAAATTTGTAATCTTCTCTTTGGGAAAAAGAGTGTTCTCAAGAGTTGGGGTATACTCTTGAGGGAATTGTAAGGTTATCTCTTTGGACTCAAAAGAAAGAACAAATTAGTGAATTTGTTGGAAAATCCTTAGTGTGGATAGCTAAGGTAGTGGACGTAGACTTTATTTGAGAAAGTTGAACCACTTTAAATCGCTGTGCAATTACTTTCAATTTTCTGCAAAAGCTTCCACAAAAATTTTAATTGCCAATTCACCCCCCTCTTGGCCGATTTCGTCAATCGATTAACTCAACAATTGGCATCAGAGCCTAACTCATTTGAAGGTTTTATCGCCTCTTGAGTCGATTCGGGAAGAGTTATATCGATTATTAAAGTCATCAATGGCCTCCGCTTCAAACTTCGACTCCGGTCTCGATTCGATGCCCGTCAACAAGCCTCATTTCTTCAATGGAGCTAACTATGCCTATTGGAAGAATATAATGATGCACTTCATTCAAGCAAGTGACATGGGAGCATGGAATGCTGTAGAAGAAGGATACATCAAACCTCTCACTCATCCAAGGTTGTGGAGTGAAGGAGAGACAAGAATGTTCCAGCTCAACTCCAAAGCCATCCATATTATTTTTTGTGCTCTTGGACCAGATGAATACGGAAGAGTTTCATCGTGTACAACCGCCAAAGAAATATGGGACAAACTTCAAGTCACACATGAAGGTACAGATGAGGTAAAGAAATCAAAAATTAGTATTCTAACGCATAGCTATGAAAATTTCAGGATGAAACCAAATGAAGACATCAAAGCTATGACGAATAGATTTTCAACGATTGTCAATGGTCTCAAATCATATGGAGAGATCATCTCAAATGAAAAGCTTGTGAGGAAGTTAGTCTACTCCCTCCCAAAATCATGGCAATCAAAGAAGACGGCAATCATCGAGTCTAAGAACCTATCGTCCTTAACTCTTGAAGAACTTATCGGTTCACTCCTCACTCATGAGATGATGCTCGAAGATGAGGTGGACCTTGATAAAGTTGAAGAGACACCAAAGGAAAAGGAGAAGAAGAAAAATATTGGAGTTGCTCTCAAATCCACAAAAGATGAGAGTGATTCTAATAATGATGATGATGACGAGGAAATGGCATTGTTTGCCAAACGGTTCAGAAAAATGATGAGACCTTACCAAGGAAGAAAATTCAAACGAAACGAAGGCCTCAAAAATGAACCAAAAGAGAATGACCCAATCATTTGCTATGAATGCAAAAAGCCGGGGCATGTCAAATATGATTGCCCACAATTGAAGAAAAAGGGTCAATCAAAGAATAAGCACAAGGCTCATGTGGCTACATGGAGCGATGAAGAAGGTTCCGATGAAGAGGAACAAGAAGTAGCAAACTTGTGCTTGATGGCATTCGGGGAAGATTCTAAGGTAACCTCTAACTCATCCGATTTTGATGATTTATCTTATGATGAGTTATTTGAGGAATACAATGGGTTGGCTTCGGATTATGAGAAATTGTTTTTAAAATATAAAAATGATGTTTCAAAATTAAAAAATGAAAACAAACTCATATCCAAAACCAACAACGATCTTGAAAGTAAAATCAAAGATTTGCAAATCAAACTAGAAGAGTTTGAAAAGAAAATTTAGATTTGCAAAATTTACTTTCAAAGATCAATGATGATCATCAAAAGAAAATTGATGATCTTAAAACTTCTTTTGATAAAGTTGGAACAAAACATTTTGAAAAAGGTGGAAATTCAAAATCCAACTTTGTTAGAAAAAGTTTTAGAAACTACAATCATAGAGGTCCCCAAAGAACCTCTAATGGAAAAATCATTAGAAGTATGTGGGTTCCTAAAGAACTCATTACTACTAAAGATAAAAATATCCTACACAAATGGATACCTAAGGGGACTAGGATGTTGGAAACTAATGAATATGGACCCAAAAGAATTTGGGTACCAAAAATCAAAAATTAATCTATGTTTGTAGGGAAAGGAGCATTGCTACAAGGCACGGGAAACAAATTCAAATTCATGGTACCTTGATAGTGGATGCTCAAGACATATGACCGGAGACAAAAGCCGGTTCATTGAGCTTAACGCCAAAAATAGAGGAGAAGTGACTTTTGGAGACAATTCAAAAGGTCACATTGAAGGTATTGGTACAATAGGTAATACCTCTTCCATACAAATTAAGAATGTTTTATATGTGAATGGATTAAAGCATAATCTATTGAGTATTAGTCAATTATGCGATAAAGGATTCAATGTCTTATTTGAAATTAATGGTTGTAAAGTCATTGACATTGCATCTAATCGGATTATGCTTGTTGGTCATAGAATAAGAAACATTTACATGGTGCATTTAGATTCTATTGATATGACTAATTTATGCCTAGTTGCTAATGATGAGCATGATAGTTGGTTATGGCATAGGAGACTAGGTCATGCTAGTATGAGTGTTTTGCAACGGTTAATTCAAGGAGACTTAGTAAGAGGGTTGCCTAAGCTTAAATTTGATAATGATAAAATCTGTGATGCTTGTGCTAAAGGAAAACAAAAACGAGTTTCTTTTAAATCTATTAATGATGTATCAACTAGTAGAGTATTACAATTGATCCATTTAGATCTTTTTGGGCCAACTAGAACTACTAGCTTGGGAGGAAAACAATATGCTTTTGTCTTGGTAGATGACTATTCTAGATACACTTGGGTTCTATTCTTAAGTACTAAAGATGAAGCATTAGAAAATTTCATCACATTTTAAAAAATAATCCAAAATGAAAAAGGTTACTCTATCACTAGTGTTAGAAGTGATCATGGAACTGAATTTGAAAATCTTGGATTTATTGAGTTTTGTAATTCTAATGGTATTAGCCATAATTTTTCAGCACCTAGAACCCCTCAACAAATGGAGTTGTTGAGAGGAAAAATCGAACTTTAGAAGAAATGGCTAGAACCATGCTTTGTGAAAATAATTTGCCAAAATATTTTTGGGCGGAAGCCACAAATACCGCTTGTTATGTTGTAAATCGAGTAATGATTAGGCCAATTTTAAAGAAAACTCCATATGAAATTCTCAAAAATAAAAAGCCTAACATTAGCTATTTTCATCCTTTTGGATGTAAATGTTTTGTTTTAAACAACGGTAAAGAAAATCTTGGCAAATTTGATGCTAAAAGTGATGAAGGAATTTTTCTGGGTTATTCCTTAAATTCTAAAGCTTATCGTGTATTTAATAAAAGAACTTTAGTTGTAGAAGAATCTATACATGTTGTTTTCGATGATAATCCCCTTCCGAGGAAGGATTCTTCTGTTAATGATGATGTAGGTATTGTACAAGCAAATGACGTTAGACATGACGTTGGAGAATCATCATCAAAGGAAGAAACAAAAGATGAGGAAACTCATGATCCCCTCGAGAATCCAACCATTGAAGAAAGGGAAGTATCTTTTCCAAGAGAGTACAACTATGTCAAGGATGGTGAAATTATAGGTGATCCATCAAAAGGGGTAACTACTCAATCTTCTCTTAGAAATATCTGTAATTATGTTGCATTTATTTCATGCATAGAGCCTAAGAACATCAAAGAAGCATTAAAAGATGAACATTGGATTATGGCTATGCAAGAAGAATTAAATCAATTTGAGAGAAGTAAAGTATGGACATTAGTTGAAAGGCCTAGTAATAAATCTACTGTAGGTACTAGATGGGTTTTTAGAAATAAACTTGATGAAAGTGGTAATATAGTGAGGAACAAGGCTAGACTTGTTGCTCAAGGCTATACTCAAGAAGAAGGCATAGACTATGATGAAACATACGCTCCCGTAGCTAGGATGGAAGCAATTAGAATGTTATTGGCATTTGCATGTTTCAATGAATTTAAATTGTATCAAATGGATGTTAAAAGTGCATTTTTAAATGGTTTTATAAAAGAAGAAGTGTACGTGGAACAACCTCCAGGTTTTGAAGATTCGAATTTTTCGGATCATGTTTTAAAATTGACAAAAGCTCTTTATGGTTTAAAACAAGCTCCTAGAGCTTGGTATGAAAGATTGTCAAATTTTTTAATTGAAAAAGATTTTTTAAAAGGAAAGGTTGACACTACATTGTTTTTAAAGAGAAAAGGTAAAGATTTATTAGTAGTTCAAATTTATGTTGATGATATAATATTTGGTTCTACTAATGATGTTCTTTGCCAAGAATTTTCTAAGCTAATGCAAAGTGAGTTTGAGATGAGCATGATGGGGGAGCTCTCATTTTTCTTGGGACTCCAAATCAAGCAAAGAAAAGATGGCATCTTCATTAATCAAGCTAAGTACGTCAAAGATATGCTCAAGAAGTTTGGACTGGAAAATGGGAAACCTCATAACACTCCAATGAGCTCTTCAACAAAGCTTGACTTAGATGAAGGAGGTAAATGTGTAGATGTTAAATTATATAGGTCAATGATTAGCTCTTTGCTTTATCTAACTGCAAGTAGACCGGACATTATGTTTAGTGTTTGCTTATGTGCTAGATTTCAATCATGTCCTAAGGAATCACATTTACTAGCTGTTAAGAGAATCTTTAGATACCTTAAGGACACTCCTAGTTTAGGACTTTGGTATCCTAGAGACTCTAGCTTTAGCTTGCATGCCTTTTCTGATGCGGATTATGGAGGATTCAAATTAGATAGGAAAAGCACCTCCGGTACTTGTCAATTCCTTGGAAATATGTTGATTTCTTGGTTTTCAAAGAAACAAAATTGTGTTGCATTATCTACCACTGAAGCAGAATACATTTCAGCCGGTAGTTACTGTGCACAAGTTTTATGGATGAAACAACAACTTTTTGATTATGGAATTGAAGTAGGTATCATTCCTATCAAGTGTGACAATACTAGTGCTATTTGTCTCACTAAAAATCACATCCAACACTCTAGAACTAAGCACATTGAAATAAGACATCACTTCATTAGAGACCATGTCACTAAGGAAGATGTAGTTCTAGAATTTGTTGATACTTTGCACCAATTAGCGGATATCTTTACAAAACCCTTAGACAAGGAAAGATTTTGGACACTTAGGAGAGAATTAGGTTTGACCAACCTATCTTCACTTAGTGTTTAAAATAATTTTAGCACTTTTAATAAATCTTGAAAAATGCTTATAATAATAATTTTTGATTGCATTCTTGCTATTAGTTAGGGGGAGTTTGTGATTTTTAATGAAAATTAATTTTATGTTCAAAAATCGATTAAAGATTAATTTAATTGTTTGAACATAATTAATTTTTGATATATGAGTTGCCAATACCACTAGAAAAGATTAATTTAGCATTTTGTGCTTAAAAAATCGGATTTTAGCATTTTGGTGCAGAGGGAATCGATCCCCCCCTGAGGGAACCGATTCCCCCTTTGAAGGGGAATCGATACCCCCCTGGGGTTCTGTTAAAATCGGGCAGAACACCCAAAAACGCAAAAACCCTCATTTCCTCTCTTCTTCCGCCGTTCCTCTCCTCTAGATAACCCAAATCTCCATTTTTGTCTCAAATCAACGATATTAATCGGAATTTGCTTCAAATATCATCTTCTAAACCTGTTGAAATCATTAAAATCGTGCAAACAACATCTAAATCCCCTCAATCTTCATCTTTCAAGGTAATTTTTCTAAACTCTCTATTTCATTGTTTTTGAACATAGGATTAGTTTTAATTAGTTCTAGGTTGAATTAGTGATCGGGCATTGATTATTTAGTGATTAGAAACTAGATGTTACAACTAATTTCATCAAAAACACAAGAATTTTTCAAAATTTTTTTAAAATTTTCGAATAAAAAAAAATATTTTTCAAATTATTGTGTTTTGATTAAATTATGTTGTTGTTATGAAAAACTATACATATATTGTTTCTCAAAACTATATTTTCCAAAAGTTTTTCAAAAACTTTGCCTATTAGGATTGATTTAGAGAATCTTGAAATATTGAGGACTCATTTGAGTTTTGGGATTAATTGAATTGCATACATTTGTTTTTAAAATTACAGGTTATCAATTCTATTCCGATTTCCTAAACCATGTCCAATCCTAAACGTGCTAGGTCTTCATCTAGTCGTTCTAGTCGTCAAAATCCACCTTCAAATCCTCCTCCTATCCCTCAAAATCCTATTCCAAATCTTGATCCTAACTTGACTATCCAAAATTCTTGTTTCAATCAACCGGGTCCTAAAGATTATCGTTATTGGTTTTACCAATATTTTGACTCGTATAAGATTAGGGAAGAACGTTTCCCATCTCTTCAAACTATGGTTGATATTAACTTTAAATATCTCCCTATCTTGCACGAATGGAAATTTGATAAACTTTTCGAACTTGAACCCATTGTCTATCATCAACTTGTTCGTATATTCTACTGTAATGCCGTTTGTATCAAAAATCGTGACAAAACCAAAACCATAGGAGTGCGTTCCTACCTCTTAGGTCAATATTTCCATCTTGATCCGGATTACATAGCCAATGCCTTAGGCTTGGACAATGAAGGTTTATCAAACGAAAAACAAGTTTTAGGCTCACGATATAAACGGAATGATAGTGCAAGTGTTTTAGATCTCCATGAGCGTTTCCTTCATCTCATGATCACTTGGTGGTTTCGACCATCTGGGGGTCGATTCAACTCTTAGAGCTTTAGATCTTTGGTGGTTGCACTGTTTTGAAAACAATATAAAAATAAACCTCTCCGAGATTATCTTTGCTGAAATTGTTGAAACCGTTAACCTAGTGCCAAATAAGAAACTCTGTTCTTCACTAGTTTACGGTTGTATCCTTAGTAATCTCTTTTCTAAAGCTGAACTCCGAGTTGGTCTAGATGCCTCATTTCCTCTTAAGAAACAAATCAATCTTCTTTCTTTAACAAGAGCGGGATGGGTCAAAAATAAGGAAACCGGTGCATGGGTTCGATCTTCTACTCCGGGAGCTAGTTCTTCACAAGCTCCACCCGAAGCTGACGAAGATCCCGAGTTTGAACAACTAATGAGGGATATTGATGAAGCTGAAGAAGAACCTGAACAACCCGAGGAGCACGCACAACAATCAACTCAAATGCCTCCATATTTTCAATCCTTTATGGAGACATTTGATTTCCGTTATGCGACAATGGATTCGCGCTTTTCCTCTATAGAGTCTCATTTATCCACAATGAGAGCTCAACAATTAGAGATTCTTCAGGAGATGCGTGCAAACAATGAAGCAACCAATGCTCGTATTAATGAACTAACTCATGAAATGGATGCTATGCGAGCCCGTTTTCCACCTACCGATCCGGATGTTTGATTTTATGTTTAGCTTTAAAACTTTGAACAAAATGAATATTGTTTCAACATTTTGAATTGTTTGATTTTGTGGATTGTTGGATTTTGGATTTATGGATAATGTGAACTTATATGTTTGGTGTGTTTTATTCGTTATTGCATTTATTGCATCATTTACATCATTATTAGCAATATGACCAATTTTGCCATATCACATTATTTATGAATATTGATGAAACTAATGGCTAACCTCTCTTTTGATTGTGATCTTAGCAGCTTAAGCTTATAATTAATAAATCAATTGGCTAAATGATTTCAAAACCTTGTTTTACAATGTCTTTTTGATTTAACAAAAAGGGGGAGAAGAATAAGTTAAGTGTTAAATGTTTTACATAATAAATTGAAGAAGTGTTAAAGTAAGGGGGAGTAGTGTTAAATGTTTTACATAATAAATTGAAGAAGTGTTAAAGTAAGGGGGAGTAATTTCAAAACTTGATTTCAAAAATCTTAAAATTACTAAAATGTTTTGTTATATCAAAAAGGGGGAGATTGTTGAAACATTTTGATATTTCGATATAACAAATTAAGTTAAATGGATTTTAAGATTTTTCAAATGATTTTCTAAGTATATTCGATATAACTATTCGAATATCAAAACATTACTCCAAATATTTCAAAAATCATTTTTAATCCTTACTTAAGTGTAAAATTAAGTTTTAATCATAAAACAATTTCAAAATAATCTTACAAAGTATTTCGAACCAATTCAAAGCCAAAAATTCCAGATTGCTCATAGGGAACCGATTCCCCCCATAGGAGGAACCGATTCCCCCCTGAATGGTTTGGCTCCGAGATTTCCAGAATGCTCGGAGGGAACCGATTCCCCCATAGGAGGAACCGATTCCCCCCTAAACAGTTTTGTTCCGAGAATTCCAGTATGCTCGGAGGGAACCGATCCCCCCCAAGGGGATACCGATTCCCCCCTTGTACACCGGTCGAAATATTTGAATTTTACACTTAGGAACTGATTCCCTTCAAGGGGGAACCGATTCCCCCCACGCTCCAAGCTGTTTTATTAAATGTTTTCACACTAAAACGGCTATAATATCTTCTCTAATCATCCCCAACGTTCAGAAGTGATCCAAGGTGTATTTAAGCAAGCTTAGAAGCCATTGATCAATAACAAGAAACATCAAGCAACAAGAATCAAGAGAGAATCAAAGAGAAAGCATCAAACCTCAAGTTTGAGCATTTCAAGCCTATTTTCATTCAATATTCATTTTGCTTTCAAGAACACTTTTTGTGCTCAATTGTATTCATCTTTGAGTGTTCTTTTCTTTGTTCTAGAATTGTGCAAACATCTTACCTTGTGAGGTTTTCTTGTAAGTTTGCAAATTTGTAATCTTCTCTTTGGGAAAAAGAGTGTTCTCAAGAGTTGGGGTATACTCTTGAGGGAATTGTAAGGTTATCTCTTTGGCCTCAAAAGAAAGAACAAATTAGTGAATTTGTTGGAAAATCCTTAGTGTGGATAGCTAAGGTAGTGGACGTAGACTTTATTTGAGAAAGTCGAACCACTTTAAATCGCTGTGCAATTACTTTCAATTTTCTGCAAAAGCTTCCACAAAAATTTTAATTGCCAATTCACCCCCCTCTTGACCGATTTCGTCAATCGATTAACTCAACAGCCTTCTCTTATTCCTTTTGAGGCCTGCTTTTGTTCCAACATCCAAAAGACCGGAAATTAAGACTAAAGTTTTGACATCTTAGCTGCCAGTTCTCTTACAAGCCTTCGCGGCAACCACCCTGCAACATATAACATATAACATGAATGTGTAAAATACTTTGAGAAAGCTCAACTATAACAGACATTTGTTAAATTTACCTGCAAAAGCCGCCTTGCATAACCACCCTCCATAATTCGAGCAAATGAAGATGCATGCGAATACTTATTTCCTTCAAAAGCATCGTAAATATCAGGATGAGCATCTAAATGAAGTATATCAACATGTCCACCAAGCTTCTCAGAGACCGCTTTTACAACAAGAAAAGATATCGAATGGTCGCCACCTAAAACCAACGGGCGCAATGGATCCTGGAAAGCATGGACATTGAAAAAGTTGAGATTCATCTATATTGATTGCAACCAGCATCATGAGAAAGGTTCCCGGAACACCAATTATCTTTCCTCACTCCACAACCTTTGGTGAGAAATATTTAACAGATCAAAGACTTCTAAAAGGGATGACCAGAAAACTAGTGGAAAACTGGATTCAACCTATTTCAACACAGATGATCACAAGATTGTTTCCAGGACAAAGTTCAAAAGTCTGAATTGTGTATATGTAAGCAGTTCAACACAAACAACAACCATCATGATCAGTCGAAGTAATTCTGAAGAAAGAAGCTAAAGTGGAAAGCAAGATTCAACCTATTTCAACACATAGATGACCACAAGATTGTTTCTGGGACAAAGTTCCAGAAGTTCAAATTGTGTATAAATCCAAGACCTATTCATGTAAGCAGTTCAACACAACAACAAACATCATGATCAGTCGAAGTAACTCTGAAGAAAGAAGCTGAAGTGAGCTAGTGGAAAGCAAGATTCAACCTATTTCAACACAGATGACCAAAAGATTGTTTCAGGACAAAGTTCCGAAGTTCGAACTAAAAAAACAACTCACCTCCTCCGTTACTAGCTTGACAGAATCACTTATGACCTACATCAATCTATCATCATCTTCACCACAATCACGGATTTCTTGAACAGGGATATCGCCAACATTAGTTAGCACCCGTGGATCATTTAGTTCCTTCCCTGCAGGACCAAGGAACACAGATTGAGAATATTATTAACAGGTTACTGCTGGAACTATTTACAATATTTTAGATTCCAAATGTCAATCAAATCCATGACAATGTGTCCAAAAATATATTTTAACTTTTTCCAATGATTTGAAGATTATATATTCACACTCATGTCCTAATACATGTTGGGTACTTCAAGCAGAACGAAGAATCGTAGCAATAAAGTTTCTGCCAGAAACAGAACAGAAGACATTCATGTCATAATGTCTGGGGAAAAACCAAACCAAGTAAAGAGACAGCAGATATGGTATCACTTTCAACTCTTCAATTTTTTCAAGTATTGATGTCCTAACACTCTGTTTTCCACGCATATTCGGATAATAGGGATCTGATCCTCCAAATACATTATAAACATAGAAAAAAATTGAACATAACGGTGTCAAACACTTAACCTTATCCGACACTGAAACCTAAATCTGAGTAATATAGGTCAATACCAACAACAATTATACAAATTATATAAGAAAAATCTGATGCCAAGGAATATAATAACATCCATTACCAAAAGGAAATGAAGAGCCCACCTTCTTCAGTGGTAGAATTAGTGCTGCCACACCAGATAGCCTCCCGAATACGAGGAGGAGCAAAAGCGGGTCCTTGAAGAAACGATGAATTATGTCCCAAGGGAACTCCAAGCAGTGTTGTTGATGCCAAAGCGCGCACAAGTTTTCCCTGTAAATATATCATTTTAAATTTCAAAAGCCTGAAAAAAATGGAATTAAACGAGGCAATCGGTTTAACTTAAATAAATAATAATAAAAAAGAAACCATGAGCTTTGTCCTCTCGCGAATAAGGGTAAGAGAAGCATCTATAACACGATTTTGGCTCTGTTGTATCAAATCAGAAGGTATATTGGCAGCTTTTAGCTTTTTCAAATAATGGATCCCTCTTCGCATTATCATTGAGCCTGACATGTCTGTGAAACATTGATTCATGAATTATTCTAGATTAATGATGATGGGTTCATTAAGAAAAATGAAAGCAGTCGCATACGTGATTTGTACCTTAAAGTACAACTGTACAAGAAGAAGACAACTCAAAAAGCTTTAGGTGATTGAGTAAAACAACAGGGGAATCGCACACGGAAAGATGTTGCTTGCTTTGTATGAACAGTGGCAGTGTGAAAATTGCCAAGATAAAGAGATAAACGTATGCATCTAACAACCCTTTTACATATTTTTTAGAATTTGTAATCGTTTGTCTGTTCAACTATAGTCGTTAACATGGAACATGATTTCTAGAAATGTAAATTAACTGAACGTTCAGCTAACAGTTCGTGAATCTTGTGGTGGGAAGTTCGTTTATGTGCGTTTATTTATTAAATGAACGAACATGAACAAGATTTTGTGTTCGTTTAATTAAATGAACGAACATGAACATAAGTCTCGTTCATTCATTTCGGTTATGTTCGTTTATATTCATTCATTTATGTTTAACCCAATCTTCTTAAATTAATTTTGGTGACCAATTTGTAAGTATCTTAAAATATTAATTAATTTGATATTCTTATGACCAACTCCATAATTAACCCAATTTTATTTCGAGATTAAATCAAATATGTTAATTTGTGAAGCACATCGCACCTATATTCATTTCCCCCTTTTTTTTCCTAACTAGAGAGTGTAGACGATCGCTGAAAGCTTCAAAACAAGTTATATTATAGTGCAATATGAAGTTTTACAGGTATGTTTTCATCTCTTTCTCTGTTTTATTTGGCTTAATAATTGATATGTAAAGTTATTACGAGTATTTTACATCTAAAACTCAAGAAAACATCATACTTCTTTCTAGAAATAGATGAGAAAATAAAGGTAACAATCGGAAGTATATGAGCATCAGTAAAGAGAAAAATATATAGAATTTGCCAGAAAACAAAACAAAAGTTTCTATGCAATTTCTGAAAAAGAGTGTAATAGAGGAAGTAATTGGTTTTCCAGGAAGAACCATTAATAAGTAGAAAATACACTTTGACAATAAACTTTTGTTTTCATGGTTCTTGTGTGACCTTTAGGTGTAGAGTAGACTTTAGGTACGTTAAGATTTTGAATGATGGTTTAGCAATAATATCAGTTACGAAATGTAGCATCAAAGGGATTTCGAATCTATGTTATTACCTTGTAGTCTAATTTGTACCATTTGAAATCTTCATGCGGTTAAATTTTCTACTCTGCCAACGAAAAAGACCATTATTAACAAACCTCACTAAAGTCAGACATTGATGTCACAAAACTTTTAGTCGGCGAATTTATTATAATAACGTAGTGGAAAATGATTGTTCATATGTAATCATGGACCACTAAGATAAATGTTATATCATTAAATTAAAGTCGTGTGAATCATTTAATATCTTTAAAAGATCGATCGAAATATTTGATATCTTCAAACATTTCATCACTGCTAATAAGCTCTTACGCTATTTATCACTATAGATTTGGTTGATTTGCATTGTCGACTATTTTTCATGAAAGAACAATGGAAGGTAGGGTCTCCAACGTTTATGTTCGTGTTCGTTTATGTTCGTGTTCGTTTATGTTCGTGTTCGTTTATGTTCGTTTATTTATTAAATGAATAAACATGAACAAGTTATATTTCTTAATAAACGAACATGAAAAAAAAAAAATTGTTCGTGTTCGTTTATGTTCGTTTATTTATTAAATGAACGAACATGAACATACATCCGTTCGTGTGCGTTCGATTCGTTTACAGACCTAATGATTTCCTCTAAATTGATAAAACTTTATTTAAACCCTTCCACAATTTATAGAATTATATATTGATCCCTAAAATGATAAAAATTAGTAATTTGCATGCATGAATAATTCTTATTACTTATTATACCAAATTAGGGGTGAAATTAAGAATTTTGGTTTGCGGTCAAGAGAAAAAGTAAAAGTTCTTGTGGGTCAAAATTTATTTTTTGTTTGTGTTAAAATATCTTAAATTGAATGCTTAATTATTGAGAGGATTTAAAGTACAATTTTTTTATTAATTAAAGGGTACATATGGAAAAATTCAATAAATTAATTTTTGGAGGACTAAAGCTGAATTTCACCATTAACGAAGGGGCTAAGGCCACACGTCTACCTAGGGATGTAAATGAGACGAGACAGATCGTGAGTTACTCGAGATCGACTCGGTCAAGGCTCGATAAATACTCGGATCGAATGGACTCGACTCGAACTCGAGCTCGACTCGAATTTTTAACGAGCCGAAATGAGTTACTTGATTCTTGACTCGAAAAGCTCGTGAGCAGCTCGAAAATATAATATATGAATATTTTATTTTTTTAAAAAAATATTAATAATATTAACATTTATGTGTTGATTATTTTTTTAAAAATACAATAAGGCTTTCATGTATTTAAGGTTTAAGTTCGAGATTGAGGATTTAATCTTGTTAAGTTTAAGATTTTTTTTTTCATTTCGAGCATTTTCGAGTTGCTCACGAGCTTCAGTTCAAGATTTCGAGTCCGAGTCGAGTTGAACTCCATTTCAGAGTTTTCAAATCGAGTCGAGCTCAGCAATACTCAAGCTTAACTCGGCTCGTTTACACCCTTACGTCTACCTGACGATTTGCCTCCAGCCCTCCACATGCAAATTATGGCTAAAAAGTTGCCAGGTCACTCTCCTGTTATTGAATTAATGGAGTAGTAACTAAAGGAAATTCCAATAATGTTGATGATAAAATTAAAAGTATTTATAATTAGATTATCAAAAGAGGAATATGGCAATAGTTGAAGGAGTAAATTAAGATGTTATTTACCCAAAAGTCTAAAATTGAAACTAAAGCTACAATTAAAGAAGTCTAAAAAGATTAGGGAAAAAGTACACAAATGGTCCCTTAATTATAGGACACTATTTTAATGAGTCCTTAAATTATTAAAAATTATAAAATAATTTTCCAATTGTAAAGTGTTGTTTGTTGAGTCTCATGACTATAAAAAAGTTACAAAATGCTTACTTGACTATTCATATGTTATAAACTCGTCATTTTTCATTAAAAATTAACGGTCGTTTGAACTGAACGTTAACTTATTGTCTAAGATACAATAAAAATTATATTTTAATTACGTTTACTGTTTTTTATCAATATGTGGTAAGTACAAAATAATATCTATTTAAAGAACACTTTCAACTATTTGATATTAAACATTTGAACCCCTGACATTCATGGTACTCGAACCCGAAACCTCAAAGAATAACAATAATTCATTTACCACGTTTGGTTCATGTTTGATATCCAAAGATAAATGACTAATATTTTAAAAAAATATTTTTGATAAAAACAGGATGTTGGATAATTGGATATTTGAATTTACATGCTTATATATTTGGTTTGATTTTCACTTTCATTTTGAGCTTAATGTTTATTTTTGCATCATTTACATATTAGTTGCATTATGACCAATTTTTGTCATTTCACATTGTTTATGAATATTGGATTATGGAACTAATGGCTAATTTTTCTCTTGATTATGATCTTAGCAGCTTACGCTATATTTAGTTATCAATTGGCTAATTGTTTTTCAAAAACTTGTTTAAAATATTTTAAAGGTCTTTTTGATTTAACAAAAAGGGGGAGAAATATTAAAGTGTTTTAAAGAGGAGAAGTGTTAGAGTAAGGGGGAGTAATTTCAAAACTTTATTCCAAAATCTTAAAATTATTAAAATGTTTTGTTATATCACAAAGGGGGAGATTGTTGAATACATTTTGATATTTCGATATAACAAATTAAGATAAATAAATTTTAAGATTTTCCTAAAGATTTTCTAAGTATATTCGATATAATTATTCGAATATCAAAATATTACTCCAAATCTTTCAAAAGTCATTTTTAATCCTTACTCAAGTGTAAAATTAAGTTTTAATCTTAAAATAATTTCAAAATAAATTTACAAAATATTTCGAACCATTTCAAAGCCAAAAATTCAAGATTGCTCAGAGGGAACCGATTTCCCCCCCCCAAGGGAGTACCGATTCCCCCCTGAATAGGTTTGGCTCCGAGAATTCTAGTATGCTCGGAGGGAACCGATTCCCCCAGGGGTACCGATTCCCCCTGTTCAACGGTCGAAATATTTGAATTTTACACTTAGGGAACCGATTCCCCATGAGGGGTACCGATTCCCCCCACGCTCCAAGCTGTTGTATTAATGGTTTTCACACTTAAACGGCTCCATTGACTCCACTAATCATCCCCAACGTTCAGAATCAATTGAGGGAGTATTTAAACAAGTTTTGAAGCCTTTGATCAATATGAAATCATAGAGAAACAAGAAAGAAAGCATCAAACATCAAGTTTGTGCAAATCAAGCCAATTTTCCTTTCAATATTCATTTTGCTTTCAAGAACACCATTTGTGCTCATTTGTAATTATTTTTTAGTGTTCTTTTCTTGTTCTAGAATTGTGCAAACATCTTACCTTGTGAGGTTTTCCTTGTAAGTTTGCAAATTTGTGTATTTCTCTTTGAAAAAGAGTGTGCTCAAGAATTTGGGATATAATTCTTGAGGGAGTTGTAAGGTTACTCTTTGTCCTCAAAAGAAAGAACAAATTAGTGAATTTGTTGGAAAATCCTTAGTGTGGATAGCTAAGGTAGTGGACGTAGACTTTGGTTGAGAAAGTCGAACCACTCTAAATCGCTGCGCAATTCCCAACACAACCGAGAAGATGGCTTCCACCTCCGGCTCGTTCCACATGGAAGACTCCCTACCAACGAACAAGCCTCCATACTTCAATGGAGACAACTATCGTCATTGGAAGAAATTAATGAATGTATTCATCCAATCCAATGATCTTGATGCATGGGAGATAATCGAGAACGGCTACTCTTCTCCAAAGAAGAATGAGAAGAAGATGAGTGACAAAGAACGGAAGAAAGCTCAACTTAATGCCAAGGCCATGCACATGCTGTTTTGTGCATTTGGTCATGAAATCTATGAAGGGGTTTCTTCATGTTCAAATGCCAAGGAGCTTTGGAATAAGCTTGAGGAAATCCATGGAAACAAGAAAGAAGAACCAACAAAGGTGGTGTCTCTAATGGCTCGTGAAGAGCCCGAGGTATCTTCTAACTCAAATGAATTTAATTCATATACGTTTAATGAGTTACAAGATGCTTTTAATAGGTTATATTCGAAGTTTGAGACCATGAACTCCAAATATAAGAAAATGATTTCAAAATTTAAAATCGAAAATGATTTTCTTTTGAAAACAAAAATAGATTTTGAAATCCAAAATGATATTTTGAAAAAGGATTTAGAGCTTTCAAAAATAAAAATTGAAAGTGTTGAAAAAGAAAATTTTGATTTAAAAGTTAAGCTTGAATGCTTAACAAAAGAAAAAGAAATCATTTTAAATAATTTATTTAGTTCAATAATGACAATATGCTCACATTGTCATTATCATGGTCATAAGGAACATACTTGTCATTTGAAGAAAAGAAATCGTTTTAAAATTAGACAAGTATGTATTCCAAAAGGAACAAGGGACATTGAACCTAACGTCCAAGGATCCAAAGCAATTTGGATACCAAAATCAAAATAAATATCTCTTGTAGGTGTGTGGGAGCAATGGTGATGAAAGTGATGATATTCAAGATGCTCTAGCCACACATGAAAAAGGAATGGGTAACCTCTAAGCTTAATGTTTTTAATTTTGGTTGCTCATTTGATTTTAAGCATGCATGAGTTTTGGTTTTAAATGATTATGCATCATTGTTTTAATCTCATGTATGTTGAAAAGATTATTATGATGAACATTTTAAATTTATATTAATTTTTAAGAATTTTTAGTTCATCATAATTTTTTTTTGTCAAAAGTTTTAATGCAAATGATATCTCTCTAATAATTGATATCAACTTTCAAATGTTTTTGATTTTATAAATTTTAAAATTTTTGACCTAAATTTAAATGTTTATGCATGTGGTTTAAATGAAAATGATATATCTAACAATTGATATCAAAATTTTCAAATGCATAACATTTTTGGAAAACTTTATGCATATGCACTTAATTTCAATAATTGATATTGCATAAAGTATTTTAGACGTGGATGTATTGAATTTCATGTGCTACTAACATGTTTGTTATTCTTTGTTGAAATTCAATTTTATTTAAGTGTCTTGTTCTTAAAGCTAAATTTTATTTGGAATGCATTTATTGAGGAGGAGTTTTGATTTTTTTTTCAAATGATTTTTAAAATGTCAAATTTACTACTTACTCTCCAAAGTTATTTTGAACTTTAAAAGATTAGAGTCTTTTTGATTTAACAAAAAGGGGGAGAAGTGTTGAGGTGTTTTAAAGGGGAGAAGTGTTAAAGTAAGGGGGGAGTAATTTCAAACTTGAATTCAAAATCTTAAAATTACTCAAATGTTTTGTTATATCAAAAAGGGGGAGATTGTTGAAAACATTTTGATTTTTCGATATAACAAATGAATTTTAAGATTTTACAAATGATTTTCTAAGTAAATTCGATATAATTATTCGAATATAAAAATATTACTCCAAGTCTTTCAAAGTTCATTTTAATCATTACTAAAGTGTAAAATTGTATTTTATACTTAACTATTTTAAAACAATTTTACAAAGTATTTCGAGCCTTAATCGAGCCAAAAATATTTTCTTTTTAAAGGGTTTCAAGAAAAATCAGATTACCCAGGGGTACAGATTCCCCCTTAGGAGAACAGATTCCCCCCGGGGGTACCGATTCCCCACCCAGGGGAACAGATTTTCCCCCAGGGGGTACCGATTCTCCCTGTCTAACGGTCAAAAACAGATTACAATTAGGGAACCGATTCCCCATGAGGGGGTACCGATTCCCCCTACGCTCCAAGTTGTTTTATTAATTGTTTCTCATCCCCAACGACTATATACGACTTCAAATACATTCCAAGCTATAAATACAAGCTAATGACACTTGAAGATGTAAGAGAACAACTATCGAAGCAATCAAACACAAGAGAAGAGTTTTTCAATCTTATTTCATATTTCTCTTGTAAATATTTTGTTCTTGTGAGCTCAATCTTGTAAACACCTATCTTAGAGAGGTTTTCTTGTTTACATCTTTTATCATTTTGTAAAGGGAAAAAGTTCTAGCTTAGCCCGTGTAAAAGCTAGAGAAATGTTCTAGCTTAGCCCGTGTAAAAGCTAGGGAAATATTCTAGTTTAGCCCGAAAAAACTAAGGAGTTTGTAAGGTTACTCTTTATCCTCAAAAGAAAGAACAAATTAGTGAATTTATTGAAAAATCCTTGGTGAGGAGCTAAGGTAGTGGACGTAGACTTTGGTTGAGAAAGTCGAACCACTATAAATCGCTGTGCAATTCTCTATCTTTCAATCTCCTTACTCCCTAAACACAAAACCGTTCCGATTCCTCTTTACAAACCATTCCGATTGTCGATTCGAGCTTCCAAAAATCCCAACACATAAGATAAAATTTCAACTTTTAAAAACTATTTTCACCTAAAATACTTTATACTCTGCTTATTTTTTATTTTAAAAATAGATTTGAAAACAATAAAAAATGTCCTAAAACAAAGTATATTCTCAATCTATTCGAGTGCCAAAAGAGTCATTTTCAGTTACTTGTCGATCTTCTTTTCATTTTCTCCTTTAATAATTCCGTTAATAATCAAATCCATATAATCTGTTACTACAGGTTTTCTCTCATCATCGTATTTTCCTTTCTTTTCTTCCGAACGGTACCGAGAATAAGATCAAGTAGCTGTCTTTTGAGGGGGGAAATGGATCCTTGGGCAGTTCACTTGAAGAACGCAAACCCTGTGAATCCTTTTTCCTCTGCTTCTTTGTTGTCGAAGAGGAATTCGACTCCTGAAAGACTCAATTCTTTTAAGATTTCGAAATTTGGAGTCTTTCAAATCAGGGTTTCAAGGATATGCCTTCCTTCATCTGCCCATCGTTCTTTCACCGTTAAATCTATGGCCAAGAACAGTAATCACGACAATTCATCTTCCTCTTCCTCATCTTCCGGTATGCCTCACTTTCCCTTTTTTTCTCATGCAAATTTAGGAAAAATCATAGCTTTTGGCCTTGTTTTAATTTCTTTTTTCAGTAATTAATTTTGTGGATAATTTGTAATTTATATCTTTGGGTTTTTCAACCCACTTGTTGAACACTTGAAAGTGTTTAAGGATGATTAGTTCAAATACTGGATTAGTTTTGAACATTGAGGGATAATGACTGACCATTTAATTTAGTTATTGGATTAGTTATTTGATGTACTATTCTTAACTGTAGAATTGCGAATTGCTTATTGGAATTTCGATTTTCTCTAAGGGATATTTATCGTTGCCACAGGTAATGCTATTGTATTAAATTTTAAGTTATTTTAGTCTAAATGTTGGAGTTTTTCTTATTCGAACTAGGGTTTGCGGCTTTGGTACTGATTCTTGGTATATATTTTCCCTTTCAAATGACTTGAAAATGGGGAAACAATTTTATTCTTACATTGTTTTCTTTTTCCTTCATGTGTGTTTGATATGATGGATAGAAAGTAAAAGTAATGGCACCATGCTTTTATGAGTTGCGAGCCTCTTGCTGCTAGGCCAAGAGGTCGATGCCAATATTCATTCAGATTTGGTGAATGCTCTTACATCAACTTTCAAGAACATAGTTTACAAAAGGGATTTTAGGAATTGAGGGTAGCTTTGTTGTTTTGTTTCTTTGGTGATCTTTAACTTTTCCCTTAATTTTGGCCTTATACAATTCATTTAGTCCTTCATTCCTTTTTGTTCCATTAATTCATCTTGTTATTAGTATTTGGTGTACAGTATGATGCATAAATTGGCATTTCAGAGTTCTCACGGACCACAACTTGAATTTAACATAGTTTTTGAATGTTCGTGGTAATTTATCCAGGAAATGGTGATCAACCTATTCCTGATCGAGACAGTTCAAGAATAAATAAGTCTTCAGACAGCAATAAATCTGAGGATGATGCTTCTCAGAAGTCTCATGATGTAAACACGAACTGGAGAGAGTTCAGAGCAATGCTATATAATAACTACCAGGTGGCGTTTTTCCGTCCCTTATTTGTGTACATGCTGCTTCTCCAATATTTGAGGGGTAAAATTTATGTTACTTGCGCTCGGGTGTGTTCCAAACATGGGTATGGTAAACGTTTTCTAAGTGTTTTATGATTATTATTATTTGGAAGATCTTTGGAGATGATATCTTTATATCTATATGTCGGGCAAAAGTCTTTCTCTTAGTGTTTCTACTTTCTAAGAAACAAATTAGTTTAGTCAAGATGTGTACCTTAGTATGCAGCCGAAATCAAATGAACCCCTTGTGCTTATTCTAACTGTATAAAATTTTAATTATTTAATGTTTTATTATGTTGTCTGACTCTATTTTTATTGAAGTACTTGTGTTCAGAATTCGTATCCGACACATGGATATGGAGATATGACTACAAAAGATCCCTTCAAACACAAAAGTTTTTTAAAAAATCTGACAAGTACCCATGTTGTAGACAAACCCATACCAATATTCGCACCTAAATCTAGTAACATAGGTTTTGGTGCCTTTAACGAAGATGATACAGATGTAGTTTAATTTCTCAAACTTGAAGTTGAATCCGGTCATATTGGTAACACTTTTTGTTGTCTTTTATCACATGCTGCATTTGGAAGCAAAATCTGTATACTTTCTGGGGTTATTATTAGTTCTTTTCAATGCCAGTTGACCTTTTTATGTAAATGACAAGCATTGCAAGCGATGTGTAGAAAATTTGGAATTTGTGCTCTATAGAAACATTTAACTTATGTATATCTTTTAACAGGAAGAAAAGGCAGATTCCGATGGTCAAGGTGAGACACCTCATGTGTCGAAACCTCTTTGCCTGAAATGGGCACACCCACTTTCAGTGCCTGATTGCTACTGAGAAGCTTGATGGAGTTCGCTCGTTTGAACGAACGGTAGTTCTCCTTCTGAGATCAGGAACCAGACATCCACAAGAAGGGCCATTTGGAGTTGTTATTAATCGTCCACTTCACAAGAAGATCAAACACATGAAACCCACTAATAATGTATTAGCCACTACCTTTACCGATTGTTCCCTGCACTTTGGGGGGCCTCTTGAAGCAAGTGTGTTTCTTGTAAATGTGGGAAAGAAGTCGAAGCTTCCTGGGTTTGAAGAGGTGATTCCTGGCCTCTGTTTCGGTGCTCGAAATAGTTTGGAGGAAGCTGCCGAGCTGGTGAAGAGAGGAACACTCAAGTCTCAGGATTTTAAGTTCTTTGTCGGGTATGCTGGATGGCAGTTGGATCAGTTGAGAGAGGAAATTGAGTCGGATTATTGGCACGTGGCCGCATGCAGCCCAAATCTGATTTTTGGAGATTCATCGGACACTTGGTCAGAAAATTTGTGGAAGGAGATTTTGCAGAAAATGGGTGGACCCTACTTAGAATTAAGCAGGAAGCCTAAGCAAGATATATAGGGTAGGGTATCTAACAGGTAATGTCCCAATGGATGTAGAATTAAGAAGTTGAATCTTGAATCTTGATGTGTAGGTAATGAAACCATATGTACAGATTATTAACTGCCTTTTTTAGTCAATTGATCTTCATTCTCCTTTCCTTCTCCTGTTCAGTGATAGAAAAAACTGCACCAAACCGGGTGGTTGAACCGGTGCAATCAGAAACTGGTGGCTCACCGGGAAACTAATGATCTTCATTCTACTTTTTTTTTCCTCTGGTTTTTTTCCTGAGGTACTTCTAGGGTAAGGAACGTAGAATAAGGTAAGGCTGGTTATGGGAAAGTTCTATCAAATTACATAAATTGTCACAATTTTAATAATATTTTGTGTAATTTACTCAATATTACGAATTGGGTAGTATTGTGTAATATAAACATTTGAGTATTACACAAAATGTTAATAAATCTTTGATCCTGAATTCATGAAATCTGAAGGCATATTGAGGGAAAAAATACTATGTTGAGAAGTTTGTAGAGCATTACGAGATTCTCAAGGTGCTGGTCGACAGGAACGTGAGAGGAATTTGCAGATGATTTCATGGATACCTCCGTTGGATGATTGGGATAAATTGAATACCGACGGGTTTGGTTACTTCTGGTGGTGTATTACAAAACAGTCATGGAGATTGGATGTGCATCAGCTTTGAGGAGTGTATGACGGGCTGGCTGTGGCCAGTATGCAGAGTGCTATCATTGAAACTGATTCAGTTGAAGTGGTGAATTTGCTTACATAAAGCAGTGCAGAAGGTGATGCAAATGCGCAGGTCCGATCGGTTTCAATGAAATCTGAAGCCATATTGGGGAAAAAATACTATGTTGAGAAGTTTGTAGAGCATTACGAGATTCTCAAGGTGCTGGTAGACAGGAACGTGAAAGGAATTTGCAGACGATCAGTTCTAGGATGGCTAAACATGGAATGGGAGGTTTCTGTTGGACACACGCATTGTGAAGGGAATGGAGCAGCTGACAGGATAGCTGTGGCGGCTAAGCAAGTTGATCTGGATCTACAGGTATTTGGTCTGCTTCCAGCGGAAGTGCTTCAGGTACTGCATGATGATGCAGTCCAACAGTTTGCTTTGTAATGCAGTTCAGCTTACCCCCGTGGGCAAAGGATCAGGACTCGTCTGCCATATCCGTGGACTACTGGCAAGAGTGGGAGATCCGGCTGTCTTACGTGCCGTGTGAGGGTAAACGCAGCCAGCTAATTTTATGGCTGGGCTTGGCAGAAACCAACCGACTGGCTTCACTGCGGTGGATCGCCGTTCTCAAGGGTTGCGGCATCTTATTTACATGGATGGCTTAGGGATTCATGCACGTATGGCGTTCTAGTCCTTAGCCTAATTTTAACTACTAGTAACCAAAACAAAAGGAAAAGAAAATTGGTTCCAAAGAAAATTAAATTTGTATTTTATTAAAATTATTATTATTAAAAGATAAAACTAGACTTTTGAATCATTCATACATTAAACACCATATCATTAAATTAAATATATATCTTTATTACTTAAATAGTAATATTTATTTAATATTAAAATTATACATTAAATATTTAATTTACATTTTAATTGACTAATTTAATCAATGGAGTTTAATAAAGTTGATTCAAAAATCACATCGAGTTAATTTTTAGTTTTTATCTAATTGTCACCTTTCAATCCTACCTTTTCTAATATTTTGTCATCATTAACTAAAAAAATAATTGACACTGAAAGTATAATTACATTTGTCCTATACATAGAAATTTTTAGGGACCAAAATTGAATTATAAATATTTGTAGAAGTAAAAAAGTAATTCTATCATTGTATTAGCTTGTAACATTACAATTTTTAGAATTAAATTGGAATTTTATCATTCTAAGGGATCAAAATACAATTTTATCATTCTATGGGGTTAAAATACAACTTATTATGTCCTAATTTTTAAAGGGACTAACGAAAATTTTTCCCATTTGGAGAGTGAAAATGGTAGAGATGCATATATACATACACATTCATATAAAGAGAATTAACAAAAAGAAATGCTGAAAGAGGATTCTATCTTTAACTTTTTGATCAAAAGCAAATTCCTACTATACAAAGCAAATTCCTGCCTCACCTCATGCAATCGCAACGCAAGTAACCAAACCAACTAAATCAACCCTATCAACATTTCATGAAAATTTGACGTCTCATGACTCCAATTCAATGTAACATCTCGATCTCGTCATGTTTTGGGATTTCGGACGATGAACAAATAAGTTCACAGGGTTGCAACTTGGCATTTCGAAGCGAAAATAGTATCAGAGAGCTCTCAAAGCAAGCTTCTGTCTAGGAGGAGAGCTCTCGGAGCAAGCTTCTGACAAGGAGACAAGCAAAGAGCATATGGTCTTTACGATGTATTCACTATGATGGAGTTGAGTTGTACGTTGCAACGTTTTACTGCTTTCCTCACTTCTCAATGCGTGCTTTTCGTACAGCCTCCTGGATTTGCCTTTCATGCTCTTTAAGCATATCTTCGATGTTTCCCCCAGGAGGCACCAGTGGTCCAGAACAGTGGATCCTGTTTTTCTTCGGTACATATACCTGCAATAGATTGCAAACATATCGAACATTATAAAACGATGCACAGTGATGACATGATACGAGTCTTGGAGTTGACAAGAACCACTTCTACTCAAAACTCGACATTTAACATCCTGATATTGCATATACTCGTTCAAAAAGGTCAGAAACTTGAATAGACTACTATACAAGAATTTGAGTTCATCAGCACAGAACTTCTCAATCAGAACTCAGGTTGTGTATATAACTAATTCTTCTCTCTAAGGTTATGTATATATGTGTGTCTGTGTGAGAGTTGCTCCCCCATGTTAGACAATTCCATATCCATATAGGAAGTTGCACTCATGTCAAAGTAACATAGGTATGTAAGATGACCCGATGATCTGACCTTAGAATGATACGATGATGATAACATGAGAAGTTAAATGAAAAGTAGTTGGAAATAGTTGGTTTATTTACCGATGCTTGATCTTTGTTTGATGCTCCATCATCTTGCTTATAGGAAGTGTTAACTGCCTGAGGCTTCATTGAATTCTGTTTCCTAAAGTTTCTGGTGTTTCTCGTACAACCTGCCTTGTTCAATAACTCTACTGCACTAGGATGGATCATCGAAGAGGAATGAGAAAAGCCATTTTGCGAGGCGACCTTGCAAGGATCGATTCTAATGGCCGAGGCACTAGGATGGTCGTATTTAAGAGTGGTGCCTGGTTTTGATTGCCCCTGAGCGATTAATTCAGGTAAACGAACCGATTCAGCTCCTCTTCCCTTGACAGCCTCTTCTCTTTTCCTGAAGTTACATGAGAGAATAAAGGTTTAAAAGATGGATACAAAAAATCCTCAAAACCTCATAAAATAAAATAGTAGAAGAAGAAGACATGACTACTTAGCAAAGCCTGGGTTTATGTAGGAATAGGTTAAAAAAGGTTGAAAAAGACAAACCTTATTGCTTCCTCATTACGAAGTTTGGCATCTTGTTCCTTGCTTGGAGGATATTTTGGCAGATCTGATGGATTGCAGGGGAAAGGCTCCGTTGTAAAGAACTGATGATTCAACCATAGGTCCAACAATATGACAGAAGGATGTTAAAATTCAAATAAAACCGGAAATTTTGTGTTTCAAGAAGTGAAGAAAAAAATACTGAACAACAACAAAAAAGCATTTAGATGGTTGTCCAAATACCTCACTTCTAAGTGCTGAAGTAGCGGATCCTCGAACATCTGGTTTCAGTGAGAGGAGTTTATCAACAAGAGACAAGGCAGACTGCGGGAAGCTTCTGAAAGTATCGGATACACATCGTTTGTAAGGTTGTTGAGGTTTAAAACTAGTTGCATGCGGAAGTCTCGTTTTCTGCCAATACTCTTCGGAGGGTGAGCCGCATAGTTTAAAGATCTTATGCATTTGCTCCACCTGGAGTAATCAGAAATGAAAGAACTTAGAAAAAAATTGTACATACACATATCTAACATACATGTCGAAGTTCGAGTAACATAGTGTTAGCATGCTTCTTCAGAATAACAAAGCAAAATGAAAGTGCATTTGGAAGAATATGCAGAATCAGCCATGCAGTCATATTCCAACACATAAAGAGAGACTACCTCTGTTCTTCCGGGCATAATCGGTTTCCCAGCAAATAATTCAGCAAGGATGCAACCCACACTCCACAAATCTATTGCAACTCCATATTGAGTGGCCCCAAGCAAAAGCTCGGGTGCACGGTACCAAAGAGTTACAACACGGCTTGTCAGTGGCTGCTTTTGGTCAGGTTTAAACAATGTAGCTAAACCAAAATCTGCAATCTTAAGAACTCCATTGTTGTCGATCAGAAGATTGGAGCCCTTTATGTCTCGGTGCAGAACACCACGGCTATGACAGTGTTCAAGGCCACGAAACAGCTGCTGCATGTAACATTTTATCTACAAAAAAATTGCATATGCCACTTATAAGACCAAAAGGAGATATATCATGAGCAAGGTATCTTATTGCAATAGACAAACATGTACCTGCTGTTCGGTGAACTTGATGCCAGGAGTTGCTGCAAGCCCTGCAAGATCATGGTCCATGTACTCGAAGACAAGGTACAAGCTGCTCGACATCCTTGAAGTGACTATACACACAAGCTTCATAACATTCGGATGGTCAAGCCTCCGTAAAATGATGATTTCCCTAGCCATGAAGCGGACACTTTCAGGATCCATATTAACGAACCGGACCTTCTTCATGGCAACTATTTTGCCAGTTTCTAGGTCACGAGCCTTGTATACACTACTGTAAGTTCCTTGACCAACCTGCATATACAAAATACTATGTCGGTATGTTAAAAAAACACTCATGAAAAGAATTTTGTTGCACATAACAAAAGATAAGCCAAAACATGTTCTCCAACAGCGATGAATGACGACCTAAAAACAATTTGCAGAAACAAAGATGATTTGAAACATACAAAATAAAGTTTTTTTCAAAAATACTGAAGCTATTCCAATATCATAAATTGTTCGTATCGAACACATACTCAAATGACACTCATACAAGTCCGAGTAATATTGCAAAAACTTGCTAGCAATGTAACTTTGACCCATTAACCAGAGAATTTCCCAGTTCAACTATTCAACATATTTACCACTTTTAAAGTGATGGTTAATCAAATTATTCATGCCTGCTCCATGTGCAAACTTTACCTTATTTTCATCTTTCATAAGTTTAAATATTATTGCATATCAACGCCTTTCAAATGAAGGATCATGCTTATTGGAAGAAACCAAATTGAATTTAAGAAAAAGCCAAAAAAAGAAAGAAAGTTAAAACTGGTTTTAGAGAAAGTAAAAGAAAGCATCCGTGAGATGTAATAACCTTCTCTAACTTGTCAAAAGATTCGACTCGCCGAGGCAGCCATCCCCTAACAGCTTCTCCGGCAACTGAAACCAACCAAGAAGGCCACCCGGCAGCCACTAGTTCGGCGTCGGGCCGAGCAGGAGAGCAAGCTGTATCTACTGAAACAGGACCAGCTTTGGATGGTTGACGTAGGGAGGCAAGTCGAGCAACTAAAAGATCATCATTCTTCGTAGGTGTAGGAGCAATCAATTGCACTGATCCCTTGTCGCTGTCGCCCTTGAAATCTCCATCTTTCTCATTGTCATGGTCGTCAACACTCTCATCTTGGCCTCCTTTCGAGCAGATGCAGCCCATAATCCCTCCCAAACAATCCCGTGTTTTGGAATAGCTGTGCCTCGAATACGTTTGTATAAAATATAAAATCCCTCTTCTAACCATGCATTAAGCAACAGGGAAACCCAAAAGAAATCTTGGGATTCCCATGTCCGCCATTGTTGCCGAATTCCAACTTCACGATAGCATCGTTTCTCAACCGATTTCGGTCCCACACGGCATTTAAAACCGTCCGTTTGAGAACCAAAATCTTCCTTCTCCTTCTATAGGAAACGCACAGATTGTGAAAGTACGTCAACAATCAACCAATTAAAATCCGAGTAAATTAGAGAACGATCAGAATGATTAAACAAACAAACAAAAATTGAAGGATGATGCAGAAACAAACTAGCGAGGAAAAGGAATGAAAACCCAAATCAACATTCTCACAAAATAAAAACTATATTAAGAAAAATAAATAAATGGTGGAATAACAGCAAGGAAAGTTTTAGTTTTGGCTAGAGAACATAAAATAATAGAAAATTGAAAGACAGCGGAGACATTATATAAAAAGAAGAAGAACAACAACAGAAGTGGAAGCGGAATTGAAATGGAAGAGATTTATTGAGTTTAGTTCCTAAAATTACGAGAAACCAAAGATTTACATGGACATGACAGACAGACAACAGACATGACAGTAGTGTAGAATCTCATTGTTACTTATCTATTTTCGATTTTCACCTTGTTAAAATATAATTTTCCTACTCATAAGTTCTTTGTCTGAATTTAAAAAAAAATATTTAATAATAATAATAATTTAATAAATCCAGATATAATATTAAAAACGAGCTTAATTTTTATTTTTATTATTTTTATTTTTAAAATATAATATTTTTCCAAATCTCTCTAATAAAAATAGAAATTTAAGTTTGGTAGATCAATATTTGAAAAAATATGTTCGGGTTTAAATTAAAATTAATATTTAAATTCATAGTAAATTTGAATCATATTAGTAAATAATTTAAGTTTGAAATATTTTGTTTTTAATGAAATTATTAGATTTTTTTATTATAATGGTAATTATGTTGTTGGTGTAAATATAAAAACTATTTTTTTAATTCTATGAAATAAAACAAAAGGGAGGGGGAAACAGATGAAGGAAATCTTCAAACGGTTGAGAAAACTCCAGACGTGCAGTGCAGTATGTGTGGCGGTGGGTCCATGCGATATCACAAACAAAGGTTGACACGTGGGCATTCTTTTATGGAGATTGACTCCCGCTTTCTCCAATGAATATGATTGCCGCCAAATTGTACCATATAACGAAGGTTGTATAAAAATCATGGATAAAGCAACATCTAGTCCTTAAACTTAACAAATCTTCCAATTTGGTTCCTCAACTTATTTTGGTCCACATTTGTCCTTGAACTTGGGATTTTAATTTGGTGACAACTTTAAATTTGATTTAATATATATTATTTATCAAAGAATCAATAAAAAATTAATAATTTTTTCTTCTACTTTTTTAATTATATTTTAATATAATATTTATATTATCTCGACCCTTTTTCACCCATAAAACAAAGGATATTGAACATTTAATATTGTTCAATCTTATATTCTATTATGTAATATACTAATAGTTGTTTTTAACTAAAAAGACACAACCCTTAGTTTTGTATTTATCTCTACTAACACTAAACCTCTATTACATCAACAACGTTCAAGTAATTTATAGTTCAAAAACAATTCAAATTTTAAAAATATTATTTATTTATTTTTTTAAGTTTTTAATGAGATAAGAAGAAAGTTTGTTTATTTTCTTAAATTGAATTATTTATTATCGATGATAATGATTATTTTTTTATCACGAACATTCTTTGAAAAGTTGAACGATAATTCACAAAATGTACTTTACATTTATGAATTCGTTTATAACTAAAATAAGTCCTTTTATATTAAAAAGGGAGAGTTTAAATTATTTACTACTTAACTAATTGCGAAGGCTCGCCCCGTTACATCAACTAACAGTAACTGAACAATTCTTTAAATCGACTCCATGTCAATAAATTTCCAATTCTAACTTGAATTTGAGTTCAGTTGTATAATTACATATATTATACAAAAAGTTAAATAATTATTGTTTTTAATTTAATAGAGATATTGTATTAAATTCGGCTAAACTCGTCATTGCATGCCACTCGCAGAATGAATGAATTATTATTTTTAACTTTTTTTTTTTAAAAAAAAAGATATGAAGTTATTTGATATATCACTTATCTATACCTACTAATTGAGAATCTAGTTAGATAATATGTGAATTAAGCTTTGCATAATGCACTCAACATTAGGCTTACATGAAATGCAGTAAAATTATATGCGTTTATTTTCTTTATAGAAATAAAAAAATTAAAGTGTTGAAATCATATTTATATTAGTTATATATTTAAACACTTTTAACAAATTATTATTTTTATTAATGAGAAAACACAAAAATAATTAAAACATATAAAAGAATTTATATAATGAAATTTAAATTAAAATAAAATCTAAAAATAATTAATATAATAACCTATATAATACAAAACTAAAATTATCCAATCCAGTCCTCAGCCAAAGAAGAAGAAAAAACGACTCCTCCTTCGCCTTTGTCTTTTTTTGGTCAGGAGCACCTTCCAATTGTCACGAAAGTGGCTAAGCAAGCGTGCCACGCCCCTACACGTGTTTTCCTCTTCCCAAACCTCACTGCGTTAACGGCTGCAAAAAATATATCGATTTCTTTGAGGCATTTTATCAGTCATTTCTTCTTCATATTGAGAGATCACTGATGATGGATTTAGTAAACTCGTTTCTCAACTTAGTGGTTCCCTTCCCCCCTGCCACCATGATGATGCTGGCCTTTTCATGGCCAGCCTTGTGCTTTATCAATGCATGCGAATGGCTTTACAACACCTTAAATACTACATAGAATATGGACGACAAAGTGGTTATAATCACCGGTGCTTCTTCTGGTATTGGAGAGGTAATATTTACCATTATATTCACGTACATCATATTCGTCGAGCTTTGAATAATTTAGAAGTGTTTACCGGTTGCTTGATTTAAAAAAATCTTTAAATTGTTAAATATATTGATAGAATGATATTATTGATTGATCCGATAGAAATATCAGATCGATTTAAAACTTTTACTCGAATGAAGAGTATAACTATATTGAGAAATTATGCAACTATTTTAATTTTGTATTGGAGACGGATATATGATTTTATGTTTGAGAACAAATTTCTAAGTTTTTAGTAAGGACAAATTATAAAATTTTATCAATAAAAAATATATAAAAGAAAAAAATCTGAAATATATGATAATATGAAATTTTAAAGTCGGCTAGGGCCCATCCATGTTTTGTACTATTGTTTCTATAGATACACACACCAGTATCACCAATCTTTTTAAATCCAATGTCATGAAGTATTGTGTTGTTGTAAATTGTTTATGAATATTGCAGCAAATTGCATAGGATATGCATAGAGGAGGGCAAATCTTGTGTTGGTTGCGAGAGAACAACGGCTTCGAGCGGTAAGCGAGAAAGCTAGATATATAGGTGCAAACTGCGCCATTGTAATTGCTGCAGATGTTGTTAAGGAAGATGATTGTAGGAGATTTGTTAATGAAACTATAAACTTTTATGGGCGTGGTATCCTTAGTCTCGGTTTTCAATGAGAGACTATGACTCAGTATAGCATTAAACACATCTTTTTGCAATTGTTTGCAAACATTTGTCTGATAAATATCCATACTTTTTTTGTTGTTCTTATAAGTAATATATCAACTGTTAAGTATCTGAATGTTCCTAGCCATGCTATTAGGATGTACGTTCATTAACTACATCAAGCTCAAATCATTTTGCTATCCGCTGGTATTTTTTTTTTCTGATAATCGATCTTGCAGTGGATCATCTGGTGAACGTGACAAGTTTGGGACATACATTCTACTTTGACGAAGTTATGGACACCTCAGTGTTTCCCATTTTGTTGGTAAGCCTCGAAAAGCTGGCCTAGTGTAATATAGAGGAGATTCTTTTTGCCCCTCAACTGTTTTTTAGTTTCTTTCTGCAGGATTTGTTGGTTTGTTAATTTTCAGGACAAACTTTTGGGGAAATGTTTATCCGACGTTCGTTGCTCTTCCGTACCTACAGCAGACTAACGGTCGAATCATTGTGAACTCTTCGTTGGAGAACTGCTTACCGCTGCCAAGAATGAGTTTGTATGCCGAGTATATATTACTTTACTATGGCATCATCATCACATGCAAATACCTAGATTCTAGTGATTTCACTGGCTTAATAGATAGAGCTAATTGTAATTCTAATCAGTCCAATACACGTGAACCTGAACCTGACCCTGACCCTGTATTCAGTAATAATGTGCACCAACATGAGCACCTGAGTTGATTTTGCTCTTGATTTGAACAATGACACTTCGATTTTCCTGAACTATTAAGTTTCTTTTTGTGCAGAAAGATATATAAAATAATTAATGTATTAGTTTAACTCTTAGCATCGAATAATTGTTTCCTTTTATATGTATGACCCTGATGCTTCCTTCGTGTTTGTTTTAGGCTGCAAGAGCTGCTCTCGTGAATTTTTACTACACTCTCAATCTCGAAGTGAATCATGAGGTTGGCATAACGATGCAACACATGGATGGATCGGAGGCGAAAAGACGAGAGGAAAATTTATGCTCAAAGAGGGAGCTGAGATGCAATGGAAGGAAGAACGAGAAGTATCAATTAAATAGCAATACTTCTGGAAGTTTTCATGATATCAAGGTCTTCCATAGGATGTGATCACATAATTTGGATTTCCATTAAGGCATTGTGATCACAGTTATCGTTATTGAGGATGCAGTCTGGTTAATGCGTTGCTTTGCATGCGTGCATTTAAATGTTAAATCGTTACAGGTACAAGCAAGTGGTGGACCTGTGGAAGAGTTTGTGAGGCTGATCGTTTCCGTGGCATGCCGGGGAGATGCATACGTGAAGTATCCGAGTTGGCACGACTCATTCCTCCTCTTTAGGGTATTTGCACCCAAAATACTTGACTGGAGTTTCCGACTTCTGCTCTCACATCATGGTAAAAGAAGAACATAGATGGTGGGTGTGGTATCTGAAGGCAGCACAGTCGGGTATATGCTGACGAGCAGTTCTCCTAGGAAGCTTCCTGCCGGTCCATCAATCCAGCAGAAGAGTGAGTAACGGTGGCAATTTTTGTTTACTTCAACATAGGATCATATTTGTCGTTATGTGATAATGTATTTATCGATATTCATAATCGTAACTGATATTATGATTTATATTTCTGGCTCCTTCAAAAGAAGCCTTCATTTTATGAATTGTCGTGTGTCGTCTGTCAAATAATCGATTAAACGCTCAACAATTGGTATTGTTTTCTCGAAACATATTTCGTTGCACGTATTAAGCATGGACTATCAAATAATCAATTCCAGGTAAATATACATATATCCAGAGGATTCAACTTGCAAAAAGTATTTAAGAAAAAGGAAAGGCAAGGTTGTACCTAATGTGAATGAAATGGTGAATCTAATTGAAGGCATTTGTAGCAGCATATAAGAAGTCCAAGAAACCTGTTCCTTTTAAAAGACCTTTACCAGTCAAGAGCTCAAAATCCAGCAACAGCAGGAAACCGATGATAGCTGCCTTCCCGTTTATAATTTCGTTCTTTCCCGTGAAACCAAACCCCTCCGAGTTCTCATCGATTACCATTCTCACCTAAAGAAAAGCATAAGCAAAGATTATCAGACAAGTCGATTACAGGCTTCTAAGAGTCTGAATTTACTATGCCTTGTAAATGACAGCAATGTGTTACCTCGTCCACATTGACATCGGAAGCAGTTACCCCCGGTTGAGCTTTTCCACTGAAGACAATCTCTGCGGCTGCATCGGAGTTTACACCACCTTGCATGCTGATATAAACATTTTCACCGTCGGTTTTTACAGGGTAAACATAAAGTTTCCTCAAAGCAGGTGTAAGGGCTCGCAGCACTGGGTTTTTTGGATACCATTCCTTGATGGCTCCAGTCCGAAGATCAAATGTGCTATCAGTTGTCGGACAAACTATACAACCATCCTGTAAAAGAGAGAAAAAGAAGGTACAATCAGACATCTGATCCTATTCATAATTCTAAGAGTCCTTAGCATTAGCAGGAAAAATACCAGTTTGGTCAACAGCTAAACTCTTTTCATGAAATGAAAACAACTACATAAACACCAGATGTTTAACATCGATCAATACCCAAAGGTGTTTGAGTATTAGATAATTTTGCATGTCAGGACTCAGGACAGACCTTGGAAGTACAGCAATATAGGACAGACCTGAGAACTGGCGGGTCCATAAGAAAAGTCCGAGTTAATACAGATGGTGGTATTTATCAAATGACAAATGGTATTGGTAAGACCTGACAAGCGTAAATGCCTCAAGACATTGTGAAATCTTCAGATGTATTAACACATGAACCAATTACAACTTTTATGAAGTTAAGATGACGATCACCATCAAATTGCTTAATTGCGTAGGAAAGACGAACGATTAAGAGAAGACATGCAGAAGGATATAAGAATTAAAAAAGAAAAAGGTTATAGATTTCTATTTGTTCTTAGAATCAGTATAAACAAAAAGGTTCAACTTCCTTATCGTTATATAACTTCTCATGTTGTCCCAAATTTCCACTTGCTAATATCTCTTAACTTGATTGCCCAAAACAAATGTCAACAACTTGAAAATGTAGCGAACTGCATACAAAAGTGACGTATTTTTCCTCCCACTTCACAGCCTTAGCAAGCAAAACAGAAGAATCTCTGCTTCCTATAGACAATAGCTTTGTAGTTTCATTACCAATTAATCAGTGATTACCAAAGTAAATGCACTTTGAATTCAGAGTTCAACTAATAGTTCCGGTGTTTGCATATCTAAACTGGAAGACCATCATATTTCCACTGTACTAAAAAGAAGGGGAAAAAAGGATATTTTCTATAGGTTTAATTCTGTGTTTTTTTCTTGACAATCTGCTGAAAACCAGTAAAAATCTGGGGTTTAAATCCTGTTAATGTCAACCCAATGCTTCTTTACACTTAAATTCTGCATGACTTAACCCCAAACCTGGATTTTTGACAATTTAGGAAGTATTTAAATCTTCAAAATTACAAAGGTAATGAGGAGAAAAAAGAACCTGGGTAAGCTTGGCGTTGAGCAAGCCCTCAGTGTAAGCGCCTTCAGCGGGCGAACGATTCTCAATAGCGAAAACCTCATCTTTATACCAAAGCAACAGGATGTTCTCTCCGTCTTGTATGATCACACGCCGCTCTCCCTTGGGCAGCACCGCCAGCGGGACCACCGGAACCCAGTTCTCACCACCAGAACCGCCGTCAGACGCCGCTGATTGTTCGCTCACGGAAGGCATTTCCGTGGCTTTGCAAGTGATTCTACTGCTGCTGCATTGTTTAATGGAGAAGCTGTACGTAGCGGAAAGAGGAGCGTTGGGAGGGAGGATAATGGGAGGCGGCGCTGGGGGAGTCCGGAGGCGGCGGAGGATGGGAGTGGAAGTGAAATTGTAATGATGGTGGAAAGCGGTGGCCATTGGAAGAGGAGAGAATTAGAAGGGGGAGAGAGTGATAAGGGAAAAGGCAAGGGATTGCATTCAATGCATTGCATGGCCACAGAAAAATGAGTGGATAAACTAAACCGTCTTTCCATGTCCAAAGAGGAAACCAAACGATGGTTTGTGTATGTCTTTATGTCCACAATCTTTTTTTTTAATAAATATTACTATATGAAAAGAAAACATTTCTAATTATTATTATCTCCAACAAAAACTTTCTAATATTTAGATGAAAACATTTTTAATTATTATTTTTAATTTCATTTTTATCTTTATTTATTCATAATTTAAATAAATAAAAATATTAATATAAAAATAATTTAATAAATCAATATATTAATAATAGGACAATATTTTATTTATTTTATATGTAGATAACTTAATACTAATTATAATTAAATTAATATATTTTATCAATAAATTACAAACTTGATTTCGATGTGTATGTATCACGCATGATATAATTAGAGTAAAAATCAGTTTGTTACGAATATTTATGAAATTATTATGAGCTACATTAAGTTTTACACAAGCAAAATTCTTTATGATATATTTGTGTATATATCTTAAACTCTATACTTATGATCATAAATATTATTATTTTTTATAAAAATGATTATATTTAACATAATATATAAAAATTAACTTTATTACTATATAATTTTATAAAAATAATTATTTTCTAAAATCAATTAATATTTTTTTTAAATAGAGTGACAATAAAATTTAGGGTAAAGTATAGTAATGGTCACTGAACTTTTTTAAAGCTTTCATTTAACTTTTAAAACTTGCAATACAATCCCCCAACATTTAGTCCATTTGCAATATGGTCCCCAACAGTTACATCAGGGACTATATTGCAAACGGACTAAATGTTGGGGGACCATATTACAAACGGACTAAATGTGGGGGACTGTATTGCAAGTTTTAAAAGTTGGTAACCTAAATGAAAGTTTTAGAAAAGTTCAATGACCATTACTATACTTTACCCTTTTTATATTATACAGTTGATTTAGACTCGTTAAAAATTCAAATCAATCTCCGATCATTCATGTATCTTTCATTTACAGCTCTATCCAGTTCCGTAATCCTTTACGCTTTTAATTCCACTGTCCTCCACAGTTTAGTTGAAAATCCCTTCGGAATCCTAGATTCCATGGCGCCGAGGAAGAAATAATCCGAAGGAATTGCTTGCTGTCCATGTACAACGACGAGGATGACGAAGATATGGAAGACATCGAAGAAGACCACTGCCAACAAGCTGAAGAATTACATGATCAAACCGCCTCTGGAAGATAATGACCACGGAGAATCAAACAGAATGGAAGAAGATTCGACAACTGACGATAATATGCTGCCGTTTCCGCACCAAACCTCCACTTCTCAATATCAACGACTAGTTTCTTCGAAAAGTAGTGGCCGAGGAAAGCTTAACATTGTTGATTACGGCCACGATGAAGTTGCCGTCTCGTCGGAGCACGAGGTAACTCTCTACGCTGCTCCCCCAATGCAGGGTCTTTTTTTAAAAGAAAAAAATCCTTGTTTAATGACTTGTGGTTATATTGATTTTTGATTTTTAAGTGCAGGAAGGAGAATTAGGAAGCAATGATGATCTTATGTTTGGTTTAGAGCATCAGATTGCTAATGGTACTTAACTACTTATTTGCTTTTTCTTAAGATAAATTTAACTTCAAATGTTACTCTTGAAAGCGCATTCTTTCCAATTTACTATTTGTTTTCAGTTGATTTTCAAGGAAAAACATCTCCTGTTCAGGGAACACCAGAATCACCCGATGTAGAACCATAACAACCTGAGGCAAACAACGCTATTACTGAGTCAGCTATAGACAAAGGTGATCCCTTGGATAAGTTTCTTCCACCGCCATCACAGGACCAGTGTTCAGAGGAGTTACAAGTATGTGTCTTTTTTATGCTAGCATATGGTAATTATACTTCTTTGGATGTAATTTTTACACTTATGTTGCCCTTGTAAAACTACCTAAATGTTGTACTGTTGAGGTAGATGAATATGTAGTGTTGCAAGTTTTATGTTAATTATATGTAAAGTAAGGTAGATATAGTATTGTAGTTTAAGTGTTTAAGTTTGCTATCACAAGATCTACTGATGCTTGGCACCCTTTAAGCTGCAGATGGTTTTATGCTGCTTTTCATGGGGTCCGGTTATATTTGTGCAACATCACTGGCTGCTTTGAAGTATGAACTTCATTGTTATTGATTGATTCAATGTCATCTCTCTCTTTTTTCTTCTAACAAAAAGATGGGTAGCTCATGCATGTTCTAGTTGCATTCTTTTTGCCATTTTGACTCAATGAACATATTTAAATGACCTTCATTCTTTCTGTTACGTTATTGCAGAGCAGAATAGACAAATTTCTCTACTTGAAGCGGTCTGGAAAAAGCTACAATGCGGAAGTTTGTAATAAGAAGGATTATAGGAACCCCGACATTTTGTTGCATCCTGTGCAGTATCAAGATATTGATCAGATAGGGTCTTGCTTCGGCAAAGATATATTTCATATTTGATCCTCATGGATATGACAAAACTGATTACTATGATGAAATAGGTTATTGCATTTACTTATGTAGTTCTCTCCTGGTCTATTGAAAAAGCTTAGCATGTCTGAATGACATTGGACACATTCAAAGTATCACTTCTTGTTGTTGAGTTTTGCTTTATTTTATTTGTTCTGCCAAAGCTTTTCTTGTTGAACTGTAAGCTTTCTTATTTGTTTTTTAAGCTTCTGTACACTTGTTTGTTTAATGGCTAATGCAGAGGCCGACATGAAACGTGAAAGGGAGAGGAAGGCACAAGAAAGTAAGAAGAATCAAAAGGTTGAATTTGTGTCTGGTGGAAGTCAACCTGGAGCGGGTTCTACTGCCCCAGAACTTGGCATGCCTATTGCAGGTAACTTTTAAAGAAATATTCTTTTATCGCTATTGCTATGCTTGTAAGTGGTATTTTTTACTCATGTCCTTGTATATGAGCTACCAATAAACATAACTTGGTAATATAAAGCTGCTCACATGACTTAGTTTGCACAAAAAGAGGGAATATATATTTTGCTTATTTTGAATAAACATTAGGGTAAAGTATAGTAATGGTCACTGAACTTTTCTAAAGATTTCATTTAGGTCTCCCAACTTTTAAAACTTGCAATACAGTCCCTCAACATTTAGTCCGTTTGCAATATGGTCCCCCAACAGTTACGTCAGTGACCATATTGCAAACGGACTAAATGTTGAGGGACCATATTGCAAACGGACTAAATGTTGGGAGACTGTATTACAAGTTTTAAAAGTTGGGGATCTAAATGAAATCTTTAGAAAAGGTCAGTGACCATTACTATACTTTGCCCTAAAATTTTATCCGGTCCACCAGTGTAACTCTAACCTAAATAATACCTTTTGAGGCATAACGTACACATTCCAAGAGGTGTCCGGTTAGACGGAATGAAGTCGTAGCCTGAAACTTTTGTGTCTAAAATACCCAAATCCAGACCAGCCCCGATGCCCTGTTCCCTAATATCAATTCCGCAGTCTCTCTTTCATCAATCAAGTTCTACGTCAATTCTTATCTTCCTCTTTCTCTTTAATTTATTCAACATTGAACCAAATTTGTATTGTTAACTCCTTAATCATACCAATTTAGGGTTTGAACTCATGAAGCTTGGATTTATTCAACTCTTCTCTTCTTTTGCTCTTGCCCATTTACTAGTTTCCTTGCACTGTTTTTGCTTGATTAATGATCTTGAATGGTTGCTCATTCCTAAGTAAATTGACTGTTTCCATGCCAGGAAATTGTCACTGGACCAACAAAGCTTTGTAAATGAAGCTTGAATTTATTGAACTGTTCCATTTTATAGTTCTGTTACGCTGTTTCTGAATGAATAATTGTCTTCCAGGTTGCTCATTTATGTGAATTGGTAGTTTGTAAGTCTGGAAATGGCTGTTAGTCCAACAAAGCTCTGCAAATCTCTCTTCAATCTTTATCCATGTCTTTCCCATTCCGTCTTGATTCACTCAATCTCTTCCTTGAACTCTGTGGAAGAAACCGTCAAATCTGCTGTCGAAGCCAAAACCTATGAACTACTTCCCAACATCCTTGCTGCCGAAGGAAAAATGGGACGGATTCCGAATCCTTTCTCATTTCTTTCCACCTTATCTTTGAGGCTTAGAACCCAGATTATTGATGAAATATTACAATCTTTTAAATCTGTTCGGCCTCGGTCCCGCCCCCGTGTTGTTTATGATCTTCTTCTTTCCTACACCCTTCAGAGTTCCCACCCCCTCCCTCTTTCCTTTGCCATCCTCCAATGCTCCCTTCGTTCTGGCTGTCTCCCTGATCCCCAAATAAAACTCCTCCTTTCTTCTGCATGGCTCAATTGCCGTGGCCGATCGCAGTCTGTTTCTGATAGCCTTATGGAGATGCAAGACATTGGGTTTTGCCCCGACTCCGTGACATTCAATTACCTTATATCTTCTCTTTGTGCTGTTGATCAGTTGGAGGAGGCAGCTCAAATATTGAAGGGTATGAATGGAGCAGGTTGCCTTCCTGATCTGGAGAGTTTTGCTGGTTTAATTACTGCAATGTGCACAGTTAGAAGGACTCGTGATGCAGTGGAGTTAATGGAGCAAATGGTGCAGAAAGCTAGATTGACTCCAAGGCAGAGAACAGTGATGAAGGTCATGGCGACTTTGCGGGCAAATAGAGAGATATGGAAAGCTGTCGAGTTGATTGAATTCTTGGAAAGAAAAGGCATCCCTGTTGGCTTTGAGAGCTATGAATTAGTTGTTGAAGGATGCTTGGAGTGTTGTGAATATGTTTTGGCAGGAAAGGTAGTTGTAGCAATGACTGAGAGGGGCTTTATACCCCATATTAGGGTCAGACAAAAGGTTGTGGAGGGCTTAGTTAATGTCAATGAATTTAAACTTGCCTATTCAGTTAGGGAAAGATTTGCAGAACTGGGTTCTTAGTTGCCTTTAGCTTCTATGAAGTGGTCGTCATAAGTATCCGAATGAAGAAAATCAGTTGTTGTTCGAAAGTTGAGGATTACACAACCTTCTCTGTTTACTTTCCCATCACCTGAAGTATTTCAGCTCTTGTCAACTCTGAATCTTGCAGTTGTGGGCGAAACATAACCTTTTTATTTTCTTTATTTAATGAAGTAGTATTACAGAAACAATCTGAGCTCTTAAGTAGATGCAGAGAACATACCACCACGGTAGCAAAGGGGGGTGGGAGAATCCAACACCAAGCTTCTCGGTTATATCATTTTCTGTGCCCTTTCTGTCAATAGAACATCGCACAATGGCAGCAATGCCAACTCCAAATTCAAAAACTTCAGATCTTGGATGACTCGTTTAAACTGAAGTTTTGGTGGAATGTTAATAAGTTTTCTCAGGTTTGAGTCTTTCGATCTCTTTAGATTTTATTTTATTTTCTTTGATAAGGTGACGGTATGTGTTATTATTTTATATCATTTTTATTTAAACAAAATTATTAAAAAATATGTAGACTCTTGATGAAGAAAGAGAAAATGATGTGAAAATTAAAAAAAAAGGTAAAAAAATCAATGCCATTATCATTTTAATTTTTTAATGATCAATGATCAAAATAAAAAAAAATGTAATGTTAATGACAATTTTATTAAAAATAATCATTGTCGGCTAATCAAAATAGGAAAAATATAATAATTTAATGACCAACGATATAGTTAAAAAGATAAAAGGGGTAAACTATATACTTAGTCATCATCACCTATTTTGTAATTTTGTTTTTCATCTAATTATTTTTTCAAAAACATATCATATTTTATATTTTGATTCTGTTTTAATCACTTATCGTTAAAAAAACAAAATTATTGATATGTTAATTTCATTGTTAATAATAATCAATGATCAAAATAGAACCAAAATATAGCGTTAGGTATGATTTTGAGAAGAAAAATAGTTAATTGATCAAAATAAAACCCTAAAAATAAGTGAATGACTAAATATGTAGTTTACCAAAAAAGGAAATAAAGAAATCAGAGGAGGACTGAGACTAGGGCTGGCAATGGATCGGAGATGGGTCGGGTGGAGCTTCATCCGCCCCATCACCCGCGATCCAAATCTCCATCCACACCATCCATCACCCACCAAAAATTTCATCCATATCCGCTCCATCCATCATCCGCGAGTGGAGCAGATGAGAAATTGATTATACTATGAACAAAACCTATTTTTACATCCTAAGCTCATATTCTTCTAACATTCATAGAAACCAGACATTGATACTCAAACATTCATAGAAACCAAAACATGAACAATAAATTTTCATCAAATTCAAACAAAAACCCCACCAAGCTGCCATTCAATGAAACAGAATACATGGGTGTAGTAATGCAAGTTCTAATCCAATTGCAGAATTTGTCAGGAAGTCTCATGGCTCCAAGAACATACAGCAAAAAATCCCAATTGACAGAGTCAAAAGCCTTCTGAAGATCTATTTTGATAGCACATCTAGGAGATAAGCTCTTCCTGGAGTAACCCTTAATCACTTCCTGTGCTAAAAGGGTGTTATCCACTATATTCCTACCCTTAACAAAAGCTGTCTGATTGAGGGAGATCATTCCAGGGAAGAAAGGAATAAGTTTGTTAACAAGGATCCTTGTTATAGTTTTGTAGACCACTGAACAACAAGATATGGGTCTAAAATCTTTTGCCAAACAAGCATTAAAAGACTTAGGAATCAACACCAAAGCTGTAGAATTGAAAGCAGGCAGCAAGCAAGAAGTATGAAAAAAGTGTCTCACAGTAGAAATAAAGTCATTACCAACAATTTCCCAAGCAGCCTTAAAGAAGCCAGATGTAAAACCATCTGGACCCGGGCTTTTATCCTCCCCCTATCTGAATAATGCTTCATTGATCTCCAGATCACTCACCTCCTTGGTAAGAGCAAAGTCTGCTCCCTTAGGCAGAGAGTACCCCAATAAATCCTTCAAAATCTCAGTAGAGCAACCCTTTACCAAAGGATCAGTAGAGCCAATAAGATTCGTGAAAAAATTCACTAACTCAGCAGCCATTCCTTCAAAAGAATCATGTCTCATCCCATCCTCACCCACGACGATCCTGATAGTATTTCTTTTCTTATTAGCCTGAGTCCTTTGATGAAAAAACCTGGTATTTAAGTCACCCTCTCTCAGCCAATGTGCTTTTGCCTTTTGTTTGTAAAAAACAGATTCTGCCAGCTCTAAATCCATTAATTCAGCATGGATCCTCTTCTCATCACCAATACTCCTCTGATCATGGTTAGCCAGATTGAAAATCTGGATCTGCTCTAGTTCAACCCTTTTGTTGTTAACCCTACTCGAGATATCAGAGAAATACTCCTTATTGAAGTTCTTTAGGATAGGTTTGAGCCTCCTCAGCTTAAGGAACATGCAATTCATAGCATTATCACCACAAGAACCATGCCATGTGTCTCTAACAGTAGCTAAAAAAAGCTCATATCCAGTCCAACAATTAAAAAATTTAAAAGGCCGAGGCCTCTTGGTCAAACCACCTTTACGAGTCCACAGTAACCCGAGACAATGATCTGAAACGCCCTGAGCAGCAAATTCAACAAAAGATTCTGAATGATCAAACAACCACTGATTGTTAACTAAGATCCTATCCAATTTACGCACTAAAAACGAGTCTTCTTGTTTATTTGACCACGTGAATAATGGACCAAGAAACGGATGATCCATAAGATCAAGACTCTCTAAGCAGTCTTGAAATTCTTTCATGTCTGGGGTGCAATGAAAACCCATTACATCAAAGTCAGAGCTCTCCTCTGCTTTGGCTATGATGTTGAAGTCCCCCCCAAGGACCCAAGAAGAGGAACCAATATCATCTCCAACAGAATGTAAATGGTCCCAAAGTCTTCTTCTAGCAGCACCACTATTGTTACCATAGATAGCAGTAATAAATGTCGTATGCCCATCAACAGTCCCCCAAATAGTAATAGCTTGGTCATGTTTTCTCAGTATAGAAAATGACAAGTGCTTCCTCCAAAAAATCCACAGTCGACCACCATCAATTAAGTCATAATTTTCAGCATAATGCCAGTCAGCAGACATAGCAGAGCAGAAACTATCAACTTTGTCCCTCCTGATACGAGACTCCATCAAACAAATAACATCCACACCATAATTATCCAATCTTCTAAACACTTTCAGCTGTTTATGGGGGTTATTAAACCCCCTAACATTCCAAAATCCTATTATCATTAAGAAGGAATGGATTGCACAGCACCATCAGAACCCAAAGTTACTGTAGCACCCTTGGCTTTCTCAAAATGATCTTTCTTTTTTGACTTGATTTCATTAAACAACACAGCCACCCCCAAGGAAGCAACTCTAGTTTTCCTAGGACCTTCAGCCACACCTTCTGTTTTGCTTGAAGAGCCAATAGTCTCATTCTTCCCCCCCTTAGTCTTCCTCTTTAAAGAGTCTTGGAGTGGAGGAAAATCCCCCTGTTGAACATCCTGTGAAGGAACAAAAACAGGAACATTCGCAGGCACGTTTACCCCACAGTTCTCCTGCAAGTCTTTAACTGATAGCTCAATGGCAGGACCAACCTGCAGATCCATATTTTGCACCATTTCAGTAGCCTTGTGAACATTGACAGAAAGAGGCTCAGGGCTATTGGTCACTACTTTAGAAATACTGGAATTTTCATGAGACACCTCAAAAGCAGATGCAATAGCTGTAATAACATCCTTGCTACCATTACCCAAAGACGACATATCCTTTTTCCTCCAAACCTGAATCTCCTTAGGCTTCTGCAAAGACTGTTTAGCTACAGTACATGATTAAACATGATGACCAAAGGATTTACATTCAGTACAGCTTTTAGGCAGCCAGGGTACAGATACTTTAATAAGCACAGATGACCCATCTTTTAAAACTACATGAATAGAATCAGGTATAACACTCCCCACTTCAATCTCAACGCAGACCTTAGCAAATTCAAGCCTCTGCTTAGAAGCTGTTATAGCATCCATATACAAAGGCCTACCAATGGCACTAGCTATGTAGCTTAAACCCTTCTTAGAGTAAAGCTCTAATGGAACCCTATAGAGCTGCACCCAGATTGGCATGCAGGATAGATCAAAACTCAATTTCTGCGACCCATGTAGCCATTTCCTCAAAACTAGTGGCTTATTTTGGACGTGCCAAGGACCATTTTCCAGAACCCATTGCTTCAACACACAGTCAAGGAATGAAAAAACAAAGAGATTAGGGCCGGCTAAACTAACCTTCACTTGCGAGGAATTGCCCCAAATCATCTCGATGATACGCTGCATAGATCCAAAACTTGGAGCAGGACCAAGAAATTGACCAAACAAAGCGTTGTTCCAATCCGCAATTCCTTTATCAATCACTCTAAACCGAATCTGGTTAGCCACTGGGATTAGATTGGCTCAGCTCCCTGTTAGGTATCTAGGGGTTCCCCTAGTTAGCCGCAAGCTCACTGGTAAAGATTGCACTGCTCTGCTGGAAAGAATAAAGGACAAATTGAGGCAATGGTCCAGCAAGAAACTCAGTTTTGGAGGTAGATTGCAACTAGTTAAATCTGTTCTCTTCAGCATCTTTAATTTTTGGTGTAGGCAGCTTATTATTCCTAAAGGGATTGTTAAGGAAGTGGAGAGGCTCTGCATGCGTTTTTTCTGGAAAGGGTGTGACACCCCGGCTAGAGGAGCCCGAGTAGGTTGGAGTCAGATATGCTCCTTGAAGTCTGAGGGTGGGCTGGGACTCAGGGATCTTGCTCTATGGAGCAAATCGTGTTGCCTGATGCTAATTAGGAATATCCTAGCTAATGTTGGTTCATTGTGGATAGCTTGGATAAAGGCTTACTACTTTAAATCAGATAGTTACTGGCAGGTTCCTTGCAAGCCTCATTATAGTTGGATTTTAAGTAAACTACTGAGGCTTCGAGACGATGCGAGGAGATTATTTGCTCCTGGTACTGATTTAAGTCAGATCAATGGTAAATGGATTTGGGATGGTGTTCGAATAAGTAGAGAGAATGTGAGTTGGCACAAGATTATCTGGTTCCCTTTTCATATTCCAAAATTTTCCCTTATTGCGTGGATGGTTACCCTCGATAGGCTGCCAACTAAGGACATGCTTGTTCGTTTTGGCTTGGATATTGATGATGTGTGTATGGTTTGCGGTTCTGGTAGGGAATCACGTGATCATCTATTTGCAGATTGTCCTTATGCTAAGTATGTATGGAGTAATGTTCTACGGCTGTGTGGGATTCGTTATGTGGATTTCAGCTGGGATCAGCGTCTTTATTGGTTGATCGAGAATTTGAAGGGCAAATCCCTTCGCAGTCGGATCTTTAAGCTTGTTTGGACCGGGTTTCTTTATCATATTTGGGAAGAACGCAACCACAGGCAGTTCCGTGGTCTTTCAAGCACTAGCGAGGTAATTGTAAATAGAATTAAAGTAGCGGTGAAAACAAAAATGTATAGCCTTAGTATACACAGAGTTGATGATGGTAATAGATACTTGTACACAAATTAGAACCTGATCTAGGCTGAGGCAGGTTTGTTTGTAACAACTATGCTGTTTCTTTTGGATGAAATATAATTTACTTATCCAAAAAAAAAATTCAAACAAAAATAAAATGGAACACAATTTATATAGTCTTGTGCACTATGTTTGTGATACATTTTTCAAATGAATAGATGCATCATGTATAGTCTTGTACACCAAATATAATCTTCAAATCTTCATCAACAAACTATCACTTCTCAAAAGTCCTCTCCATCCTAGTATTAATATGGATAAACCAATATTTAAAAATTAGACATATTTTCAATAGGATAAAAGTCAAAATTAAAAGAATATAATCATCCGTTTATTTTTTTAATATATATATATATATATATATATATATATATATATATATATAGATGAATATATTAATGGGTGGATGGATGCTGCGGGTGATAGGTAAATTTTTTTTTATTTATATCTAACCCGACCCATCACCCGATCCATCCATCACCGCGCCTATCATCCGTTTCAAAAAATCATTTATTCGGGGCGGACCCAGATAATTGCCAGCCCTAACTGAGACCGAATATTTGGAGTTTGTCTCCGAATAAGGAGAGAAAAAAAGGGCATGGAATGCGTTCAATCTCATCCCCTTTCATTCAATCTTCACCTTTCCCCTCCAAATCCTGTATCTCGTAAGGCCAAACAATTCTGCAGAATCAAAGCCTCCGCAAGATCCCCACCCAAACCCCCCAAGAAACCTACCAAATTTCCCCGCAAAAGAAGAAGAAACCCACCTTCTTTGCCCTTCCCCTTCCAGAAAACTCCAATTCCCCCCTCTTTGCCACTCCACTCCAAGAACCCACAGGCCATTTACAAAGACATTCAAGCGTTCGCTAGACAGAACAAGCTCAAACAAGCCCTCTCCATTTTGGACTATGTAGACCAACAAGGCATCCCTGTTAATCCCACCACCTTCTCTTCCCTCCTCGCCGCTTGCGTTCGCACCAAATCCTTAGCCGACGGAAAACAAATCCACGCTCACATTCGGACCAATGGGCTCGAAAGCAACGAGTTTTTACGTGCCAAACTGGCTCACATGTACACTTCTTGTGGCTCCATCGAGGACGCCCGAAGGGTGTTCGATGGGTGTACTAGCAACAATGCTTATTCCTGGAATGCTTTGCTTAGAGGAAGCGTTGTGTTGGGTGGAAAACGGTATTTGGACGTTCTTTCTACGTTTCGTGAAATGAGGTCGTTGGCTGTCGAATTGAACGAGTACACGTTCTCTACTGTTCTTAAGAGCTTTGCGGGTGCATCAGCGTTTAGACAAGGCTTAAAGGCTCATGCCCTTTTGTTTAAATATGGTTTCATTAATAGTTCAATGCTTAGGACGGGTTTGATTGACTTGTATTTTAAATGCGGGAAGATTAAACTCGCTCATCGCGTGTTCGAGGAAATCCCTGAGAGAGATATTGTTCTGTGGGGGGCGATGATTGCGGGTTTTGCTCATAATAGGATGCAGAGGGAAGCCTTGGATTATGCTAGATGGATGATAAGTGAAGGTATACGTCCGAATTCTGTTATACTTACTACGATTCTTCCAGTGATTGGAGAAGTTTGGGCACGAAAAATAGGTCAGGAGGTCCATGCTTATGTGATTAAGGCAAAGAGTTATTCGAAGCAGTTGGCTATTCAGTCAGGTTTAGTTGATATGTATTGCAAGTGTGGTGATATGGAATCGGGCAGGCGAGTTTTCTATTGTTCTGAAGAAAGGAATGCGATTTCTTGGACCGCTTTGATGTCGGGATACATATCGAATGGGAGGCTTGAGCAGGCTTTGCGATCAGTTGTATGGATGCAACAGGAAGGGTTTAAGCCTGATGTTGTCACGGTTTCCACAATTCTTCCTGTTTGCTCACGGCTGAGGGCTCTCAATCATGGGATGGAGATTCATGCTTATGCCGTGAAGAACTGTTTCTTTCCCAATGTATCTGTCGTCACTTCCCTGATGATTATGTACTCAAAGTGTGGCGTTTTAGATTATTCTTTGAAGCTGTTCAATGGTTTAGAGGCACGGAATGTGATTTCATGGACAGCCATGATTGAGTCGTATGCAGAGAATGGGTGTTTACACGAAGCAATCGGCGTGTTTAGGTCAATGCAGTTGTCGAAACACAGGCCGGACTCGGTGATAATGGCTAGGATGTTAAACATTTGCAGTGAGCTTAAAGCTGTAAAGCTTGGGAAGGAGATTCATGGACAAGTCTTGAAGAAAGATTTCGAGTCGATTCCTTTCGTATCGGCTGATATTGTTAAGATGTACGGTGGTGGTGGATTAATCGGCAGTGCGAAGTTAGTATTTGGGGGCATCCGTGTTAAGGGTCCTATGACATGGACTGCCATTATAGAGTCTCATGGATGTAATGATCTTTATGAAGATGCAATTCGTCTTTTTCATCTAATGATATCTGATGGATTCACTCCGAATCATTTCACTTTCAAAGTGGTTTTATCGATTTGCAGAAAGGGCGGATTTGTCGATGAGGCTTGCCGAATATTCAGTGTCATGACTCGTAAATATAAACTCGAGGCATCTGAAGAACATTACTGTATAATGATTGAGCTTCTCGATATGCATGGTCGCTTTGAGGAGGCTGAAAGATTCAGGCAGATGAAATCTGTGTCATCCTAAGAAAAACAGCTCTTGTTTTCTCATGTTTCGGTTTCGACAAGAGGTGACGATTGGACGAACTGGTTTGGTTGCAAGTCGGATTAATCTGGATCAAGTAAATTCCGATTTTAATATTTTCAGATCATTTTGAGTTGGAATCATAAATCAATTGGAGTTTATATTTAAATCAGAATTGACAGGTCCACTTCATCCGTGAACCTATACACAATTTTCTTTTACAATGTTTAAAATATTTTGGGTATATACATAATGAAATTTCTTAAATAAATTAATAAAATGTTATATCAATTTTGATAATCTTTTAAAAAGATTTAAAACAAAATTATATATATATATATATATATATATATATATTTTAATTGTCGTCGATATAATGATGTTAATCTTATTGCATTCTTTCGTTATACATGTTATTTAAAATAAAATTATCATTTTAAAAACTATAATTCATTCTCCTTTACTTTAGACTAAAATATTTGTTGATAATAATGTGTAAGTTATCATATATATTTGAAATACCCAATTTATTATAATAAAAAAGCTATATAATCGCGATTTAAATCAATTCATAAAATTGGAAATGAAATTTCTTTTTATGAAATCAGAAGTTTATTTTTTTTTTTGTCTTTAAGAGAACTCGTACTTTTTAAATAAGAATAGTTTGAATAATATTTAATTGTTAGTTTTCAAATATGTCAAATTATAAAGCAACGTAAAATATAAACTCAAATAAATCACAGAAAACCTCAAAGTAACAGTGAAATCAAATCACACAAACCCAAAAAAGTGTTGAACAAATCCCAAAATGACATTGGAATCAAATCATACAAAGCCATAAATCAAGCAACACACACAATTACACTACGCATTGCTTCAGATTGTAACTGGCCACCAAGCCCGAGTGGAAGAAAATGTTGAACTAAAAGTTGGGAAGAGGATGTTTAAATATAGAGTTGGGTGCAATATTCTTCTTATTATAAGCTTGGGAGTCGTTCCAGTGATAAGATCTGGGGTTATAGCGGATTTAGTTAGGAGATTTGATGGTGTTTTTTGTTTTAGGCGTGGATCTTGTATGGGTTCCTTTGAGAATCATTACATATGTGGAATTTTTTTTAATAAATAATACATTTGTAGGCATTGAACACTTTGTCACTATTAATAAATGTTTTTTTTTAGGAACTTACAGTTGCGATTGCAATCAATATGATCTGAATAACTGCAATCCGAATCAATCGTTACAACGAGACTAATAACCGTTATAAATATTGAGAGAGTTCACACGGTGGGACCTATGACCCTAATCAATGTCGGTAAAAAAGCTTGTATGATTGTGTTAAAGGAAACACAGGATATACACAGACGAGCATTGCAAATTAGCATATGTGTGTCAACAGTTTAGAATCAAAGTTGATGTTATTTTTGCAGGAGAAGCTGGTGAGAGTAGGTCACGTCTTTGAGCAGGTGTTCATGGCCTACAAACGACTGCTGGGCATTCATTTAAGCTCGTGCTCTCTAAATATGAAACGGTTTGAATAATAATAATTTGTTACTATTCAAACAGGGCAAATCATAAAGCAACATTGTAATAAAATCATATAATCACAAACCAACCTTAAAGTAACACTGAAATCAAATCATACAAACCCAAATACGTCTTAAACAAATCCCAATCTGACATTGGAATCAAAGCACACAAAACCATCAATCAAGCAACACTCAGAATCATAGATTAAACTCATTGAGTTTTTAGAACTATTTTCTCGAATAAGTCGGAATGAAATGTCAAGTTCTTTGTGAATTATTTGAGCTGGATAAAATCTCCCGACCTGCTCATCAATAACCACAGAGAATTTTTTTTTATAGAAAAGAATGATTACACAGAATAATAATTCTTTAATTATTTAGAGAACTTACTCGAAAGCTTTAAAAGTCAAATTGGCATTTGAAGTGAATAATAAAGTTGCATGTACACTCTTCACACTAGAGAATTTCTTCAAGGCAAAGCTTACCACATCAAGAGCATTTAGGGTAGCCCTCATCTTCTTAAAAAAAAGATGATGATTATGCCCGACATAATAATGTCACGTAATCCCATCCTTGACAAATAAAAATTTTCCAAGAACACAATCGGGATGAGCAGAAGTATCGCAGATTGAACAATAGTAATACTAAAGGTTTGGATCTCTTTCTCTTTCACAAATATCACAATAACAATGATTTGAATAATCATTATCATCATGGTAAGTAAGGTATAGTATCTGTTGATCCACTTTGTGAAGAGCTGAATGCGGTAAAGTTAAGCATACAAAATCCAAAGCAAATTTGCAGCTTCTACATTTCAATGCACCCCAGCCATTACTAGCAGCGCCACATCCCTTACATCGCTCCCAACATTTGAAATCAAAAGAGAGAAAGTGTTGGTGTCCTTGATCTTCATCGGGAACTTTAGCACACCTTATGCAAACATTGTAGTATCCTCCAATGTTGTAGAAGAAACCACTACAACATCGATTGCACAAGCAACATTTCAGAAAGACAGCGGATTGAAGAGTGGCATTGGATTGACGAAACCAATGTTGCTTGATTCTTGGCAACTTAGCACAATTTTTGTGAAGACAAAAATGGCAATCTGATTCCAAACAATAATAAAACAAATTAGTTGAGACAGGCAGCATGCACCCATCACATTTTCTATCAGTTTCCTCCTCCATCTTGTCTGCTAACACCAGGCAATGACCTTCATGGCTGAAATGTTCAATCTTTGTGGCTTCCCCATCTTCATTCATCTCAATAACACGAGTGATGGAAGACTGCGTAGCGGCATTGAGCTCCTCACATTGGCATTCTTCCTCAATTACCTCGTACAGATCTCCTTCTCCAAGGCACAATTCACATGGACAACGTAATTGCAACCTGGCTTCACACAAGAGTAACTCCCACGCTCTAGTTTCTGTTAGGAAATAAACCGAGTACAAGTAATTTCCCTATAACCAGATTAGTGAGAACGCGAAATAAAATCGGAAAAATAATACCCGAAAAATTGATAACGGAGTTCAGCCAATTTTGCTTACGTCTCCGGACTGCTGCAGATCTTTTACTAAGAGAGAAATTTTACAGGTGTTTACAAAACACTCACTACTCACAAGAAAGCTCTCTAGTATTGGGAGAAAGAAATGATTTTTGGGATGATTTTGAAGCTAAATGAGCTAGGGTATTTATAGCTGAAGCTTAAAGACTAATATTGTAATTAACCATATTATAAAAAATAAAAAATTACAGCAGCCCCCCCCTTAGCAGCCCCCTTATCAGCCCCCCTTAGCAGCCCATGTGTTTTATTAATTTTCAACAATCTCCCACTTGAAGACTGATTTTAATCTGTCTTCACACCTCGATCAATGCAGCAGCATTTCTGGTCTTTTATTCTAGCATGCCAACTGAAGCTGAACACAACTTCAGTTTTTCTGTGGTCACCGTCTTTGTTAACATGTCTGCCGGATTTTGAGCTCCACTAATCTTTTCAAGTTTCAAAATCCCATCTTCCAGAAGAGACCGGATAAAATGATATCTCAATTGTATGTGCTTCGTCCTGGAATGAAAAGACGGATTCTTCGCTAGATGGATAGCACTTTGACTGTCGCAATACAAGACATTGTTTTCTTGTTTCTTGCCTAACTCTTCCAAGAAACTTTGGAGCCAGACCATCTCTTTGCTGGCTTCCGTAACAGCGACATATTCTGCTTCGGTTGTAGAGAGAGCAACTATCTTCTGTAGTTGAGAAACCCAACTCACTGCGGTTCCTCCTAGAGTATAGACATACCCTGTAGTGCTTCTTCTGATGTCAACATTTCCGGCTAAGTCAGCATCTACATAGCCTGTCAGTATCGTATCTCCACCTTTGAAACAAAGTGCTTTGTTTGTGGTACCTCGCAGATATCTGAGGATCCATTTGACTGCTTCCCAGTGTATTTTGCCTGGATTATTCATGTACCTGCTAACAGCTCCCACTGCTTGAGCAATATCTGGTCTGGTACAAACCATGGCATACATCAGACTTCCAATTACTGAGGCATACGGCACCTTCACCATGTGTGCACGTTCTTCCTCCGTCTTTGGTGACTGTTCTTTGGAGAGTCTGAAATGAACACCTAAAGGTGTACTTACTGGTTTAGCATCTTGCATGTTGAACCTGGAGAGTACTTTGTTGATGTACTCAGCCTGTGATAACATCAAAGTCTCCGACTTTATGTCTCTCTTGATCCTCATCCCAAGAATCTGCTTTGCAGCGCCCAGATCCTTCATAGCAAACTGCTTCGACAATTTTTGCTTCAAGTGTATAATCTCTTGCATGTCTGAGCCTGCAACGAGCATGTCATCAACGTACAATAATAAAATAATGAAGCTGTTGTCGAACCTCTTGATGTAGCAACAATGATCTGCTTGGCATCTGGTAAAACCACTGCTACCCATGAAACTATCGAACTTCTTGTACCACTGTCTAGGAGCTTGTTTTAAACCATACAAGCTCTTCTTCAACCTGCATACCAGGTTTTTCTTGCCTGCCTCTATGAAGCCTTCTGGCTGCCTCATATAGATTTCTTCCTCCAAATCACCATGAAGGAAAGCTGTCTTTACATCTAACTGCTCAAGATGTAAATTTTCTGCAGCTACAATTTTCAACACCAGTCTGATTGTAGACAGTTTCACGACTGGAGAGAAAATTTCATTGTAATCAATACCTTCTTTTTGCTGAAAGCCTTTGACAACCAATCTTGCTTTGTAACTTTTGCTCCCATCGTGCTCTTCTTTGATCCTGTAAATCCACTTGTTATGGAGCGCTCTCTTGCCTGGTGGTAATTCAGCTAATTCCCACATCTGATTTGACATAAGCGAGTCCATCTCATCTTTCATGGAAGACTCCCACTTGACTGAATCCTCCACTTGCATTGCTTCATCATAACACTCTGGTTCACCATTGTCAGTCAACAACAAGTAGTGTAAAGAAGGTGAATACCGTTGGGTTGGTTTAGGAATTCTGGAGGAGCGTCTCAGTTCTGGTGTGCCTGGTTCTTCCTCTTGAACTGCTTCAGGACTGATCTGAACATCATTTTCAGAAATCTCCTCGAACTCAGCAAATTCCTTTGTTTCAGCCTCGGTATTACTTGATTCTGCGGTTGACCTGTCTTTGTACATCACATTTTCATTGAAAATGACGTCTCTGCTTCTGATGATCTTTCGATTTTCGTAGTCCCAAAACCGGTAACCGAACTCATCACCACCATAACCAACAAAGGCACATTTGTTGGACTTAGCATCAAGTTTACTTCTTTCAGCAGAGTCTATGTGTACATAAGAAATACAACCAAACACTCTTAAGTATGAAAGGTTTATTTCTTTCTTGCTCCAAGCTTCCTCTGGTATTCCGCCATCCAAAGGAACAGAGGGCCCACGGTTGATCAGGTAAGCTGCAGTGTTGATAGCTTCAACCCATAGAAATTTGGGCAATCCGGCATGTATCCTCATGCTTCTAGCACGTTCATTCAGAGTTATGTTCATGCGCTCTGCTACGCCATTCTGCTGCGGTGTTATGGGAACTGTTTTCTCCATCTTAATCCCATTGTTTGCGCAGAAATCTCTGAATCTACTGTCTCTGTACTCTCCTCCATTGTCAGACCTCAACCTCTTGACTTTCAACCCAGTCTCATTTTCCACCATGGCCTTCCATTTTCTGAAGGTATCAAAGACTTCTGATTTCTTCTTCAGAAAATAAACCCACACCTTCCTTGTTGAATCATCGATGAAGGTGACATAATATAGTGAGCCTGCAAGAGATGGAACTGGGGATGGTCCCCATACATCAGTATGAATCAATTCTAACCTTTCTGCCTTGGGTGCCTTGCCAATCTTTTCAAAACTGACTTTCTTTTGTTTGCCAAAGATGCAATCCTCGCATAGTCCGACATCCACATTCTTTAGATCCGGCAGCTTCCCTTTTGACAGAAGTATCTTCATTCCTTTCTCGCTCATATGGCCAAGCCTTTGGTGTCATAGGTTTGATTTTCCATCAGCATCTGCTACTGCAATGATATTCTCTAAATTTGAGGTTACATAGAGAGTACCAGTCTTCTTACCACGAGCAATGACGAGTGCTCCTTTGGTAATCTTCCATTCACAACCTGAAAAGGTTGTACTATATCCTTCTCCATCAAGTTGTCCAACAGAAATCAGATTTCTTTTGAGGCCAGGAATATGTCTCACTCCTGTCAGCTTCCAGGTGGTCTGGTTTGGCAGCTTTAGTCGGATATCTCCTTTTCCGACGATCTTCAAGGTTTCATCATCAGCAAGATGAACCTTCCCAAAATCACCACTGATATAGTTCTCCATGATTTCTTGGCATGGGGTGGAGTGGAAAGATGCCCCTGAATCCAAGATCCATGATTCAATCGGACTGTTGACGCTTAGAATCATGGCATCACCTGTCTCCTCTGTCACGTTGGCAGATTCCTGTGCACCGGTATCTTTCTTCAGTGCTCGGCAATCTCTTTTAAAGTGACCTTTCTTGCCACAATTATAACAGGTAAAATCTTTCTTTCCCGTTCTGGATTTTTCCCGTCTGGATTTGGATCTGCCACGATTTGAATTTCTTTCTGAAGTTCTCCCTCTGGACTACGTGTGCAAGGCTGAGGAGGTTGATGCTTCACCCGATTCTCTCCGTCGAATTTCTTCGCTCAGTACCAGATCCCGAACATCGTCGAATTTCAATTTACTATTTCCCGACGAGCTGCTAACTGCTGTAACAGTAGCATTCCAACTGTCTGGTAGAGATGATAAGAGAATTAAAGCTCGAACTTCATCATCGAATTCAATTTCTACAGAACTCAACTGGGTTGTGATTGTGTTGAGTTCATTCAGGTGTTGAGCCACTGATGCCCCTTCCGTCATCCGCAAATTGAATAATCGCCTCATCAAGTGAACTTTGTTTGAGGCCGATGGCTTCTCATACATACTGGAGAGAGCTGCCATAAGAACTGCCGTGGTCTTTTCCTTTGCTATGTTGAAAGCAACATTTCGGGATAACGTCAGTCGGATAACTCCGAGGGCTTGTCTGTCGAGAAGAGCCCAATCTTCATCCTTCATGCCCTCTGGTTGCTTTCCTGAGAGGGGTTGATATAGATTTTTCTGGTACAGAAAATCTTCGATCTGCATCTTCCAAAAGCCAAAGTCCGCACCATCGAACTTTTCAATTTTCACCTTCCCTTCGTCTGCAGCCATCGCTCCCACTCGAATCTGGCTTCGTTTGGATCGTTTCTGACAATTTCTGCGAACCGCCGTGTATTAGAACACCTCCGTCGACAAACTCGTATCGCCGACCGAATTTCACTATTCACGAAATTCACTATTCACGTGAATAGTAATGAATAGTAACCTCGCAGAAAATTGACAAAATTCACAACCAAAAGCTCTGATTACCAGTTGTTAGGAAATAAACCGAGTACAAGTAATTTCCCTATAACCAGATTAGTGAGAACGCGAAATAAAATCGGAAAAATAATACCCGAAAAATTGATAACGGAGTTCAGCCAATTTTGCTTACGTCTCCGGACTGCTGCAGATCTTTTACTAAGAGAGAAATTTTACAGGTGTTTACAAAACACTCACTACTCACAAGAAAGCTCTCTAGTATTGGGAGAAAGAAATGATTTTTGGGATGATTTTGAAGCTAAATGAGCTAGGGTATTTATAGCTGAAGCTTAAAGACTAATATTGTAATTAACCCTATTATAAAAAATAAAAAATTACAGCAGCCCCCCCTTAGCAGCCCCCTTAGCAGCCCCCCTTAGCAGCCCCCCTTAGCAGCCCATGTGTTTTATTAATTTTCAACAGTTTCAATTCTTCGAAACAGGTCTTGCAATCCTGCCTTGTAAGCTCTTGTTTTCGGAGAAAATATTTGTGAAAAAGACAGTGATCATGTCTGGAAAATTTGATAATTGGTGGGAGTTTTGTAAAGTCTTTATGGACAATGACGCTGCATGTGGGACATATATATGATATAGAATTCCCCTCAGTGCCACACGCATCGCAAATGAATGCGTCCTGCCTCCAAAGTAAGGTGAATGGGTGCTGGTGGCGGCCTTTGTCTTCAACAACGGGCCTCGGCCGAGCACATTCAACATTAATGTTAAAATTGCAAAGAGAACAAGAATAAAAGTATCCACCATGTTTCTTTTGGCATGGCTTGCAAAAGAGATGATTCTTTTTACGCTCAAGAAAAAGGGTGTAGCTGATGGATTTTAGCGGGTAACTCATCAATGCATTTCGTATGGAAAACAAAGGATGGACAGTGAAAACAAAAATAGATAGTATCAAGCGATGGTTGATGACACCAGAGGCTGTTGAATCTTTTGAGTTCATCCATGGGAGTTTGAATGAAGGTTGATGGATGTTGGTGGAAGTCATGTTTGGACACTGGGTTGACCTTACCATACGAAGAAGATAAATTAAAACATTCGATGTCAAGGGAAAACGAACAATTATTACATTCATAAGAGAACATGTCACGTTTTTCCTTGCATAATGCACAACCATATACGGTTTTCCTTTCTCGAAGAAAAAAACCTGAGTGGTGGGGATGGAGAGGGTGATTAGAAATTGAATAGGGTACCTCTGCACATTTTTTATGAAGGTGATAATAGCATAGTGCACAAGTAAATAAGGAACCTGAAACCAAATTCACTGCATCCATAACAGTAAGCTTTGAGATCACCTTCATTGATTTGCTCTTCCGCAAACACCAAAGGATGCACATGGAACCTATGCTTAATCGCTCTCTCATTTTTCATCTCCATTTGTGTTTTTGTGAGTAAAGAATATGAGATAGCTGTGAATGACAAGTAGATGTTCAAACATCAATTTCTTATAAATACCACTTAAAGGGAATAGGATTCTTGCCTGTACAGAGACTAAATAAATAAAGTTGGTATTTCAAACAAGTAAAGAATTTCTTGAGAAGCAACGAAGGAACAAAACAAACAACAAATTAAATACTTGAATATATGAGAATAGATTCACTATAAATCTAAAGATTTTTTATACAATTCTTAATTCCATTAATATTTTAAGGGCTCAATTATTGAACTTATCAAATATATTTACCACCAACTTAAATTTTAGAATTAATCTAATGTATATAGAGAACGCCATCTTTATTAATATTTGAATTTCTTTTAAAAAAAAATAATAATTTTTAATTTATTTATTTGTATTAAGCTAAATGTGATTACAAAGTAGAATATGTTCTAACTCAATTATTTGACAATGAACGCTCAATCACCTCGCAGTCGTTGGTGCTCGAAGCATGACCTTTAAAAAAAATAACGATTCCTTTAATCACTGAGGTAAGTTGGTTCCAAGAAGTAAAAATCTTAATAAAATAGAGTTTTTTTTCCACCAAGAACTCTTTGTATTTTTTTTATAAATTTAAAATTTCATTTTGTAATTTTAAAAACCTTAATAAAAATAAATTTTCTCCTCAAAATTCTTGATCCAAATATAATCAATGTTCAATGTTGATTGTTGAAGAATATCATTTATATTTATTGTTGGAGCTCATCCGATCAATTATTTTAATATGATAATATATTTATCGTAAAACATTCTCTATCATCCGTGTAACAAATTCATTGTAGGTTTCAGATTAATGTTATATCTTGGGTAAACTACATTCAGGGTCCCTTAATTATGATGTTAGCAATGAATATGTCATTTACATGTCACTTTGTCGTTAAATTTGAAATGAATGTTTAATATGTCCTAATATAATAATATTTTTAGTCTCTAAAACTTATTTATTCTATCAATTTTGTCCTAACTTATAATTATTCAATAAATTGAACCTTCATAATTTAAAATTCCATCAATTTATTCTTTTTTACGATACTATCAAACCAAACGAGTCGAACAAATCAAAACAATAGTTGGATACAAATCAAAGCAATAGTTGGATAATTACATTCTGACATAAAACAACAATAATTTACCGTTGAACTATTATTATACCAGGAAAATAACATAAAGGCAATATAATATTTTTTGGAGACGAATAAAGACAAAATAAAAATGAATTATTTATTGAATTTTTTCAGATTAGGATCGAAATTGATAAAGTTACATAAGCTTTAAGGATTAAAATTATTATTATATTGGGTCACGTTACTATTCTATCTAATATTTAACGATAGAGCTATAATTGACTTTGGGTGTAGTTTATCATTATATATCTTTTAGGTGTTAGCATATATAATGTTGATATAATCGATAAACTCAATTAGTTCATTCAGTGAGATGAAATATTAAGTCTTTTAATTAAGTATTGTTCAAAGTTTGAATCTTAACGTTATGAATGGAGCAAAATGAATAAAAACAATCTCTTCATAAAGAACACTTGCGATACCTGATTTCAATTAGTAGACCAATAAATCAAATATCAATATATATAATATAATATAAGTTTAAGTATCATATTACACAAAATTAATTAGGAAATTATTGGGTAGGGGTGGATTTAAATAAGAAAAGTGAAATTATTTTAATGTCATTATTTTAAATGATAAACTGAACTAAATCAAATATGTAATCGTTTTAATTATAGACTTATATACAATTTATAAAAATGATGACGGCATAAAGATAATATAAAATAAAGTTATATTATATTATATTTAATACATTAATAATGTATAATTTTATATACTACCAATAATAGATTACAAAATGTGATAGGTTAAAAAATAAAACTAAATATAATTTTATTTTTCTAAAATTATTTATTAAGGATATATACATTAAATATGTTGACTATTAAACCTTATATGCAAATGCCGAAACATCAAATACAGACAATGAGTGATAAAGTAAATAAAATGTAGTGTACGACGCCAACTTTGACGAATAAAAGACTTTGAAGGTGCTGCCCATCACTACAATCATGTTGCCTAAAGTTGTTTTCTACCGCCGGTGCAGTCGACACCGGCTTTTTCTCCCCATATCTTTTAATAATATTTTAAAAAATGCGTAAATTATATATATTTTATAATATTTTATTTGAATAATTCTTTGAAATTGATAAAAAAAATTGTTTTTAATGAATATTAAACTTAAAAGGAGAAAAAATACCAACTAAAAACGTTTAATCACTCGTTCTAAAGATTATTGATTGTATTTGTCTAATATTAAATATACAAGAAGATCCAAACAAACATATATATATGAACAAAATAGATGTATGCTAAAAGAAAGGTTGTCCATAACGTATCAATATACTTATTTTTTTTCAAACACGTGAGTTTAAAATGTTTAAGTTTGACTCAAACTCAAAATAAAAAATTAGAGTTAAAAAAACTTGAACTCGAAACATTCTCATATTTAACTCGATTGAAGCTCAAACTATAACTAGAACCTTAATTACATGAAAATCTTATATTATATTTTTTAAAAACATATAAATGTTCATATTACTAATAATTTAATTTTAAAAATAAAAAAAATAATATTTCTTTTTAATTGCTATTGAGATTTTTAAGTCAGATATAAAGTAGCTTGCTTTGACATGTTAGGAATTCAAGTCAAATTCATTCGAATCTAATATTAATCAAACTTTAATCAAATCAAATTCAAATAAATTATGATATGTCTTCTCTCGTTTACATTCCTAATCAAAATACATTAAAAGTTTAATTGAAATAAATTTTAAATAATTTTATAATGATTTAAGATTAGAACGTACCGACGAATACAACCGGTATAAAACATTTTAGCACCTACGGTAACTAAAAGTATAAAACCCAAAACCTGACAGTCATCAGGCATCAGCAGGGCGTAATTTATAGTCCACGAGGTGTGCATAAGAGTTGCGCCATACATTTATTTAGGGTTTGGTAGGACGTTTGTGTTGAAACTGCGAGGACGGTGAAGCAGGTGGTGGCGGTGGACCCGAAAACCGTACTTACGGGTACGGCATGAATGGGTCGACATTCGACAAAGGGCGGTGTCAGTTCCAAACTGAAAATCACGAAGGGTCAATTAATAATCGGTTTGGAAGTCAAAAACAAACATGTTAATGGAAGACAGACGCACCAAAGTGTGTGCAGGATCCAGCTGTTTCTCTTCCCCAATCTCCAATGATTCGTTTGGTGGTATGTTCCAATCAATCTCAGGCTTCTAAAAGATGACATGTTTCATTTGGAAAGACCCTAAGATGAATTGAGATGCCTAATCCAAATTTAATATTTTCATGTCGAGCTTTATGATACTTAGTGATATATAATTACTTTATGATACTTACTGCTTTAAAATAATAAATGAGAAAAACAAATATTAACCCGTTTACAGTTTAATATTTTAGTAAGTAAAACTCTAACTGGTTGCTTTAAAAATTATACCAATAATTAAACGATTTCTAATAAGGACTTAAATAATAAAAACTACAGTACAATTGCGAATGGTGCAATGAATTTCTAGAAGGCTCGGTTCGTTTTCCTGGCGTGGTAGTTACGGTTTTACTTGGCTCGATATAATAAGTAGGATTAAAAAGAGGAGAGTGACAAGGAAATATTACAAAAAACTGAGCGTCGATGGGCCTGGAAAGAAATGTGCGGTAATTATTGCCTTTTGAAGCTCTTCTGCCCATGAAGTGGGATAATCTTTTATGTTGAAAATCTTAAATCAAATATTTTTAATTAAAAAATATATATCAAGATGGACTAAACTCATTTTTTTCTTAAAAATATAATATAAGATTCGACTTGAATTTAACGAATTAGTTTTTACTGCCCAATTAAACCTGTAAATAACAACAACAACAAAAGTTTTTACTGACTAATTCGGAAACAGCCCAGTCCCTCTATGCTATAGAAAGGGATTTAAAAAGAGGGATTGGTTAGTTAGGTGTAAAGCCTATCGCCACGTGTGAGTAAACCGCGTTGTCAATAGGAAAACCATTTTGCTTATGGAAATGGTTCTATTTCGTCTTCAACAACAATATTTTTTCTATCACTTTAACTAATTTGAGCTCATATTAATTTTAGGCTTAATATAAAAAATATTTAAATATACTTTTTTATTTAAGTATTTAAATTTTTTTCACTGATATAGATATTTAACGTTACAAATATTATTATTTTAAATACGTTAATTATAACAATTATTAAAAAAAATCGTTATCCATTCAAATGTTAACACATGACATTATTTATAATTCTAAATAAGTTTTTAAGTTTAAATCTAAAGAATTAGATTAAAAATAAATTATACTTCTCCTTCTCTCCTCTCTCTCTCTCTCTCTCTCCCCCCTCCCCCATCACCACTTGTCTTTTCCTTCCTCTTTCACTCTTCAATTTTAGTGAGCAGTCCGTCCTGTACTCAAAATAAAATTCAAACCATAAACAAAACAATGAGTTTTTTTATTTTTTCTTTCAAAAGATAAAAAAAGTCTTTCTTTGTCTTAGTGTATACCTCTTTTTCGTTATACACGGGGATCTGAACGAGAACCATTGGGAAGAATCCATTCTCAAAAGTTGCAACAACGTCTTCTTTGAAAATTGGTTTGAACGGATCCGAAGACAACATAAACAAAGAATTAACCTATTTAAGCCTTTGATTAAGAAAACAACAATACAGACATTTATCACCACCATTTCAGATTGCATGGTGAACCGACGGGTGTGGCCGTCGATGACAGTAGTTGGCAATGAAATTGATTTTGGGATTAAGGATTTTATGGACATTTTAAAAAATTTGAGTTTTTTTTATAAAAAAATCATTACCTTAATTTGTTTAAAAAATAAAGAAAATAAAAAATTATGCCACGTATACTTATATTGACCACTATTGATTGTCTGACTAAATTTTAACGAAATCTTTAACGACCATCACGGATCATACACTTAAAGTCGTCAGATACTTATATTGACCGAAAAAAATTTAAACATCTAAATAAAAAAAGAGGTATAATTTAGATTTTTGTTTGTATTAAACCTTAATTTTGTTGAGTTAGATAATACGGTAAAGGTGAAAAGGTTAAATGATATATAACAAATCATAATTTTTTATAAAAATAAAAATGCTTAAGTACCAAATTCAAAATTATCATTGACTAAACATTTTAAACAAATACACGAATCATCAAATATTGGAGTTTATGACTCCCACAAACATGCAGAGTGTACTTTGAATTCCTACCAGTAAACACGCATATCTCATCTACAATCCTATGTATAGATATATGTGGCCTCTTTGATGATGACTCATCAACTTATATCATTATTTCTTAGGATATTCAATCAGGACCAACGCCACAATAACTCCTAATCAAAACATGTCTAGAACACCATAAATAATCATGCAATAGAGTGTAAGCTACGAACAAACTCCCTCACCAAAAACTAGACAAACTCTACCAAGACATCTGTAATCACCTTTAGAACTACGTACCATTTACTTTCTACGGTTGTCGTTTATCTTATTAGTTAACAAAATCTAATCAGTTTAACTGCTTTTTAAAAGGCTATAAATTTCAAACCCCATTGTCTAAGCTACCTAGTGTATAACATTTAAACGGATTATTATATTTTTCAAAATCTCGATAACTATTAATTATATTGGTTGAGTTGAACCACGGACTAAAAAAAAACTCTTTTAACACTTATTTTCTTCATTCTCAAAATTTAAAACATTTTATTTAAGTTCATGAAAACAGATGCACTTATGACAGCCTCTACGCACTCACGTAGCTACTCGGAAGTTCACTTCCTCCATAATATTAATTCAGTCCCCACCCTTCACCATCACTTCCCTATATATATATTTATATATGGATATCATCCATCCAAGCATCACTCTTCTTTCAACCTTGATCAATTTCTTTGTTCTGCAGGATATTAAGTTAAATGGAACGCCAGACAACAGTTAGTCCATCAAGTTACAGAGGTGTGCGCCAAAGGAAATGGGGGAAATGGGTGTCTGAAATCAGGGAGCCAGGGAAGAAGACCCGAATATGGCTGGGAAGCTACGAGACAGCCGAAATGGCATCGGCGGCCTATGACGTGGCGGCACTACACTTCCGTGGTCGAGCTGCTCGGCTTAACTTTCCGGAGCTGGTCGATAGCCTCCCACGTCCGGCTAGCTCCAGTGCAGAAGACATTCAAATGGCAGCTCAAGAGGCGGCACTGAGGATCGGTCGAAGACCCAAGTTGAGCTCGGAAGTGGCTTCGGAGGTAGCTGGTGGTGGGAGCCTTGGTCCAATTAGGACCGGACTGTCACCGAGCCAAATTCAGGCTATCAATGAGTTCCCACTGGATTCTCCCAAGATGTGGACGGAACTGGCTGGTGCACTTTTGTTGGCTGATCCAATCATGTTTGGGGTTGATGATACCGAGTTCATGAGTGAATATGAAGAAATTCTGGTTGAGCCTATTTGGGATTAAATATTTTTTCATCTTCGATATACTGTCGGTTAAGCCTTTCAATTTAATTCCATGAGTAAACTACAAAAATTTACACGTAGAATTTGAAAATTGACCGACAGTATATCAAATCACATAAGATTCCTACATACACACCCTTCTTTTTAACGGGGGAAGAATTATAGCAAAATTGTTGCTCCTATCAAGCTAGGTGACAATGCTTGCAAGTAGCATATACATATTACATAAAATAAATAATCAATAATTTCATAACAAGGATGACATTTAAGAGGTTTAGTTCTAGTAATCTTTTTCCTTTTATTTTCAGATTGTGAGTATATATCAACATATGTGGTTTGGGGATGCTTTGGTAGAAGAATTGAAGGATCTAATAAATATTTTCTTCTTTTCTCTTAGTGTTATTGCCCAATGCAACAACAAACAAATGGATTCTTCCATTGCTTAATTATTACGAAGTGTGCATTCATTAGGGCTCGAATATTAAACTTAAAAGTCAAAAATGAGGAATTGGGTTTTCCAGTTTTTGCTCTCATTTGGGTTGCTCATTGAACAAGAAGTGGCGGCAGGTGCTCGTGCTTCCAAATATTTCTATGCACAAAAGGAAAATTTTGACTATTTCTATATTTGGTAGTATTTTATATGCCTGACCACACGGATGAAAACCGATACCCGGCCCCAACACCTCCCGGGTATTTTTGAGGTTCCACCCACTCTCATTTTAATCCTAAATTATGTATTATATCCGACCAAAATTAAACTTATTTTCTCATAATATATTTTTCGGCATTCACACAACCAAAAATTCAAATAAACTGCTAGAATTATTCTCTGCAAATCACACATAACCAACAATCAGTAAACCAGACATGGTTCAAACTATATCAGAAACGTCATATCCTGATAATATTGTCTTCTTATTAACTACTCGTCTCTCTTAGAAAATGACAAACGAAATAACTTTAGTGAGGACAATTATCTTATACATTATTATTGAGTTCAAAATTGCAAAAAATATGTATAAAAAAAAAAAGCGTCTTCATGCTATACAATATATATTTGTTTTCAATATATATATATATGTATATATATATATTAAAATGACACATCATAATAGTGTATTTAATGACAATCTTATATAGAGGGTAAATTACACTAATGGTCACTAAAGGTTGGGTAAGTTTCTTTTTTATCATTGGTTTTAAAATAAAAAATTTAGAGAAAAAGAAAAGGTGAGAGAAGTGAAAAGGGAGAATTGAGGTTTAAAGAAAGTTTTGAAGATTTAAAGGTCAAATTGATATTTTAGCAATAGTTTAGAGGTTAAACTTGGTATCAACCTTTTTTTTAACATGACAACTCATTAATTTAATGAGAATTGACAGATGTGGGACCGATATGGTATAAAACAATACGTTAGTGACCATTTTATAGTTTTTTAAATTTCAGTGGTGAATAAAAAAATTTATCCAAACTTTAATGACAATTCTTATAATTTACCCATATATAGATGATTATCAATTTATCATCTATACAAATGCTTCATTTTTAGATACAAAATGTATATGAACGTTTTAACTTTTCTAAAGTTAAAGATTCTTGTATCGTGTAATTAGAGGTGTACATGAAAACAGTGTTTAATAAAATTTTAATATAACATTTATTTATTGAAAAAATAACCTCATTGATAAAAAATGCCTTATAATATACGATTTTAACCAATTTTTTTTGGATTTGCCAAAATGACCAACTAAATCGCAATGCGATCGATAATTCGCAACGCGATCTCCGGTATCGCAAATCAGTTTCCAGATTCGCAACGTGATTCTGACTATCGCATTGCGATTTCCCAAATTCGCGTTGCGATTTTCCTAATTCGCAATGCGAATACGTAAATCGCAACGCGATTACGTAAATCGCAATGCAATTACGTAAATCGTAATGCGAATCTGACTATCGCAATACGATTTACATAGCGCCATTCATATTAACGCGTATTTTTTTTCAAATTCCAAACACGAATATATTAATATATCGGAACACTGAACCGTCTACAGTATATCCCGTAATCGTAACTCATAACCTAAAACCCTAAATCACAACTCAGTCTCATCTCCATCTCTCACTCTCTAAGGCGACATCCGTCCCCATATCCGACAAAATCAGTCCCCACGACGATAACAGTCTCCATCTCCGGTGAAATCATTCACGGTCAGAAATGGAAAATCAACCAAATCAACCATCGAGGGTTAGTTTTTTTAATTATTTTTATTTTGAAATTTTTGCATTATTATTAGGTTTTTCATATTGAAATTGATGATAAATTTACTAGTGTTTTCAATAATAGATTAACCATTTCACTTAGATTGCTTATTATATTCATTCGATTGCTGCCAATACTGCTAAACTGTTTAGTCTTTAACCCTGTGAAGTTAGTATTTGTCTTTGTTTTGTCTTTTGGTTGAAGTAATGCAATCCATTCAAGTTTCTTTCAATTTTAGTATTTGAAACCGAGAATGACTATCGCAACGAGTGAATCGCAACACGAAAATGACTATCGCAATGCGAATTTGACTATCGCAACGAGAGAATTGCAATGCGATTTTCATTTAGCGTTGCGATTCTTGCGTTGCGATAGTCAAATTCGCGTTGCAATAATCATTTTCGTGTTGCGATTTTCATTTTCGTGTTGCGATTTAAAGTTTCAGAAACTATTCTTCTTCTGCAAATTGAAACTTGAATGAATTGCATTACTTCAACCAAAAAACAAATACTAAATTCACAGTGTTGCAAATTTAAGTTTGAAGAATAAACTACTACTCTTTATTGTTCATATCTTCACAGTGTAGTTTTTGGTATATCTAAATTGGTATGTTTATTGTTTTTGCAGAACTTTTATTCGGCTCAATTGACCTTAAGAAATAAAATAAGCCTGGCCAAAACAATTACGTCGAAGCTTTCACCTGCACAAAGAAAAATATTTGAGGATACTTGCTTCGGGCCATTGCTGAAAGTACAACATCCGGGTGGAGATGCTATGTTGACCCATCTGTTTCTTCAAACCATGACTAGCGATCTACCAGAGACTATAGAACGTCGTGATGAAGAGATATGGTTTGATTTTCCACCGGCGTATACGTGTTTTGGGCGGGAGGAGTTTTGCTTAATCACTGATCTATGCTTCGGACACGATGATGTAGATCGGTACACTAGACATATTACCCGCCTATCATGGTTTTCCCGGGTTTTTCCTGAGCAGTCAACGGAGAAGTCCAATTTACACGTGAAAGACTTGACGAGATTATCGAATAAGAAAGATGGTTTTACTCGGATGGATGACGTCGATGTTGTCCGAGTATGCCTTCTAATACTTTTGCAAGCCGACTTTTTAGGTAGAGAGGCCCGACAACCTATTCCTAATGATCTAATTAAATTGGTAGAGGACCTAAATGCATGGAACCTATTTCCGTGGGGTTCGTATCTATGGAGAGCTACATGGAATAAGTTGTCGTCTGCCTTTAATGATCGGAAAAGTTTGCGTGGCGATGGTTCCAAATACACTTTGTCAGGCTTTATTTGGGCCTTTAAGGTAATAATTTTTATATAATGTTTCCAAAATTATAATTAATTCTTTAACAATTACTAATGTTTGTTATTATATTGTTTGTAGATTTGGATATTTGAGGCCTTTCCCGCCATGCAGACATATGCATTAAAAACTTCTAATGATATTCCTAGGGCTATTTCCTGGAAGAGGAAACGGTCTTTGCAGCAATGGGACGATTTACTACCGTATACTACAATAAATAATGAAAGTTAACACAAATACTACCATATGTTTATAAACAAGTTATTACTAGTACACGTTTAACTTTGTTTGAGCTTTTATATTATTAGGAGGCCAACACTCCATTACAGAGGCTGACACCCACGGAAGCTGAGCTTGCCACTGATTGGTGGCGAGCTAGTAAGCTTTTTTTTTATGGCACGGATGATGAGCAGCCACCACTTCGAGAGAATCACCTCACCCAGAGCCATCACCTGATCGACCCGAATATACACCTCCACAACGAGAGTCATCACCTATTCTGTCACATCATCAAGCCTTTTCTCCACCATCACCTCATAAAAGGCGACCGGCAAAGACGCCACGACGTTTATCTCCCTGTTCTCCACCTCCACCTCCACGGGATGAGTTAGGGGAGTTACGTAATGAGATCAATGCCTTGCGTGAGGAGGTCGGTACTTTACGCGATGACAATGGTGCATGGCGTGTTGAGGTGTCTACTTTACGTGGTGAGGTAGCAGCTCTACGTGAGATTGTAGCATCGTTGCAGAACGAGGTTCATACTCTACGCAATGAGGTAAGTTTAATATTTTTCATATTTAACTTGATGATAAATTTACTCGTAATTTCACTTAGATTGCTTAGTAAATTCATTCGGTTGCTGCCAATACTGTTTAACTGTTTATTCTTTAACCCTGTGAAGTTAGTATTTGTTTTTTGTTGTCTTTTGGTTGAAGTAATGCAATCCATTCAAGTTTCAAATTGCAGAAGAAGAATAGTTTACTATCGCAATGCGAAAATGACTATCGCAACGAGAGAATCGCAATGCGAAAATGACTATCGCAATGCGAAAATGACTATCGCAATGCGAAAATGACTATCGCAATGCGAATTTGACTATCGCAATGCGAAATGAAAATCGCATTGCGATTCTCTCGTTGTGATAGTCAAATTCGCATTGCGATAGTCATTTTCGCGTTGTGATTTTGTTGTTGTGATTTTCATTTCACATTGCGATTCTCTCGTTGCGATAGTCAAATTCACATTGCGATAGTCATTTTCGCATTGCGATAGTCATTTTCACGTTGCGATTTTAAGTTTTAGATTCTATTCTTCTTCTGCAAATTGAAACTTGAATGAATTGCATTACTTCAACCAAAACACAAATACTAACTTCACAGTGTTGAAAATTTAAGTTTCAAGAATAAACTACTACTCTTTATGTTGTCATTGAACCTGCACTAAACCTATATGTTGTCCTTTTAAATGTTTATATAAGTGCTTACTTCTGGAATGTTATCTGATGCATTTTGTGAACAATGATATAATAATGACTTGGGTGAATATCGTGCAAGTTTGAAATATATTTGTCTTTGTTCTCACTGTTTAATATCATGTATGTTTATTTACTGATTTATGTATTAATTTATTTTTAGCGGCCCGCTAAGGTGGATGCTCTACGTCGGGTTTTTCTTGCAAGACGGAGTTCACGCATCAGACAGCGTGCACGTGCCATTACGTCTTCGTTCACCCCAATAGTGCGAAGAATCCGTAAGAAAAAGCCCAACTCACCTGTCATCGTTCAAGAGGCCTCCCCTATCGTTGAAGAGGCCCCTATCATCCCTCAAGAGTCCCCTCCCACCGTTCAAGAGGCCACTGTCATCGTTGAAGAGGTCCCTCCCAACATTCTAGAGCCCGATTCACACGGCGTAATATATCGAATTATTGAGAAACCCCCTCACGTGCCGAACATGATGGATGACTGTTGGCTTTCGTATAAGTTATCGGCCAGTACCATTCCGGCAGATGAAGTGGAGAGGAAACAACTACCGGAAACAATTCTGGATAATACCCATTGGGTTAAGACCGTAGTTGATTTTTATCTATATGAGCAGAGCCAAGGGTGTTACGCTGACATATACAAACTCAAAGATGATATGCATTTATTGATTGAACGGTCTTGGTGGGGTGTATTATTAGGGGTTGAAGATAACGGCTATTTCGATGGGGGGTAAGTCTTATATTTCTTATATTTCAGTTTGATTAATTTTTTTTAAAATTTATGTAATTCACTAATATATGTCTTTTTTTTGTAAAGCAGCATATTGATGCATGGGTGAAACGTCTTCTAATTGTAAGGAAATTGAAGAAAAATATTAAAAAACCGCGATATACAATTATGCCAATGTCTTTTCACGTAGTTCACTTGAAGAATCAACGACAGAAATCATATGTGTTGGCTAATGGACAAGCTAAACTTTATCCTGCATGGTGGGAGATCGATAAGGTTAGTATATTTGTTTAAATATTTTAAAGGTGTTCATAAATAAGTGCGCAATTTGAATTATTACATTTCGATGCAGGTGTTTATCCCTGTTTTGGACCGTACTCATTGGCTTCTCGTCGAGCTTCAGCTCCCATCCCTAAAGACAATAGTATATAACAGCATGATAAATTACATATCATTGTCTGATTTGAGAGATATGATTAAGGGATGGAGCTCTCATTTGGCTAAATTCTTGGATGCAATTGATTATTGGACTAAGTCTGGAAACAAGAAGCCAAAGAAGTTCAATGTTACAGTTATCAGAGACGAGACCGCGCCACAACAAACGAAGGAAGCCAGAGGGGATTGTGGTTCTCTCGTATGCATGTACTTGGAGCGTTTGACGACAGGAAGTACACATTTTCTACCTCTCACCGATAGAGATACAGGTGCAGTAGGCTTGTGGTTTCTGCATTTTATGGCTAGAGCGATATATGCGAGACGTTGCCTACCTGCATCCGCGTTATGAAAGTGTCCATAAACAATTTGTAAGTCAAATGCAAGTGTTGCTAAACATATTTACTCTTTTTGGTTTGAAAATGTTTGGTTAAGTAGCTACAATTCAATAATTTACTGTTTGTAGGTTTTAGATGTGTAGAAAGTGTTGTTGATTCAATGTTTGGTTTCTGCAGGTTAATCCTGAAGTGAGTTGCGTGAAATGGATGTATGAGTGCAAAAGTTGATTTCATTATTATTTTTTGATTGTTTAATTGATTTGTAAAAAATGATTTGTAAATGTTGATTTGTTTAATTGATGTGAACATAATATTTGTGCTTGTTTAATTGATTGAAATGTAATAGTTGATTTGTTGATTTCAATCTGCATTATGTTGAATGCAAAACAGACTATCGCAACGCGGAAATGACTATCGTAACGAGAGAATCGCAATACGAAACGAGAATCGCAACGAGAGAATCGCAATGCGAAAATGAAAATCGCAACGCGAAACTAAGTTCGCATTGCGCTTTTCATTTTCGCATTGCGATTCACTCGTTGCGATTTTCATTTCGCATTGCGATTCTCTCGTTGCGATAGTCATTTCCGCGTTGCGATAGTCAATTCCGCATTGCGATAGTCATTTCCGTGTTGCGATAGTCATATTCGCGTTGCGATTTCCGCGTTACGATAGTCAAATGAATGTCTAATAAGTGATAACAACTGAACATATCATAGCAATGTTCAAACTCAAGTTACTAATACATGCCTAACTGAAAATGTTAAAAGTTCACACATAATATACATATAATACAATGTTTGCATTTAAAAATCACCTAAGTTAACAGTCCCAAAAGGTGAAACCGGTTGTGATTAGGATTTTGATGAGGATCCATATTTTGGTAGAGGAAAATATGATTGTAATGGCACTGGTGATCCACATGTCAACCTTGTATGACCACTTTCCTTGCACCGACTACATGTCGATCTCTTCTTCTCTTCACCCTTAGACGGTATACGATCGTGACTTTTTAGTCGGCCATGTAGCCTTCTATCCATGGCTGGTAGCAAAACTGCTTGTAAGTCATCTGGTATGTCACACTCAGAAGGATGTGGAATAGGGTAGACAATCTCGCCATAAGTCTGTCGATATACTTCTGTAGTGTAGCAATCCATAGCGTATGCGCTTGAATCATCTTGGTTTAGATGAAGAGAAACTTTTATAACATGGCCACACGGATAACCAGATGTTTGCCATTTCATACAACTACACGTCTTTGCATTTAGATCGATAAGCCCATTTAAGTTATTATCCAGTACTTCAAACAAAGTGTTTGAACATGGTTCAACTCTCCATGACGTTGACTTCACAACACGTTTCGTTATCTTTTTTTCTGTCCATGGTGTAACACGATGTTCCAATGTTCCTGTAAATTTAAATAAATAATATTTAGTAAAAAATATGATAAGTTACGAATTTAAAGAAATAATACATACATGGTTTCTTTTCTTGTAGTACCATTGTTGAATAGAGGCTCGAAAAAACTCCATTAACATAGTAATGGGTAATTTCCGGGAATGACGACTTATAGCGTTGATTGATTCTACACTATTAGACATCATGAAACCATATCTTGCTCCAAGTTGATGTACTCTTGAATATCTTTCAAACCGACATCTTCTAGTGTTTGAGCACACTGAGGCAAAACACGTCTTAAACAGTTTATATGCTTATTAAAATCCACTTTCCGATAAGCTTTTACAGTCTTCCAGTAAGTCCATTTGTGATTTTTTATACCAGCAGACCTTGATTTTAGATTTCTACATGAAAAACATCTGGAAAACACCTTCTAACAACATTGTCAATTGAGTTTGCCCTATCGGATATGATTGTTAGATTGCTAATAGGACCTATGCAATCCCTAAGATGCCCCATAAACCATGTCCATGAATCAGAGGTTTCAGATTTGCCAACCCCGTAAGCTATTGGCAGTATCCCATTGTTAGCATCCATGGCTACTGTTAATAAGTTTACTCCAAGGTATCGACCTTTTAAATGTGCTCCGTCAACTATAATAATTGGGCGCATGCAATTAATAAACGAACGAATCTACAAAATCATATACACAAGAAATATAATCATTTAAATGTGAAATGCATGTAACTAACAAAAATGAGTCAACAAAATTATATTGATTTACTAACCGCATCACCAATGGCGATAAACAACAACTCAAAGCGTCCATCTCTATCTATTTTGATATGAGTTACCGACCCAGGATTTTTCAGCTTTAAATTGTGACAATAAGCCGGCAGTTGAGCAAACGATGCTTCTGGCGACCCCCTCAACAATTCCAAGGCATAACATTTGGCTCTCCAAGCTTGAGAATATGAGATACTAATCTTGAACCGAGCATTAATGTCATTCATAATTTCATGTCCCCGATATACCCTACCATTCAAAAACATTAACTCAGCCAGAAAACCACCCAACACCTTTTTGTTTGCCTGTCTATGGTGAGGAAAAACTTGGGTTCTTGAACATGTATGTTTATCAATAAAAGTCCTAACTTGAAACATTTCGCAATCTTTTATCCTCTTTGCAATCATACGCCACATACAATTTTTGTCAATCATACACCTTGTTTCGAAGCGATCTTTGCTTGATTTGTTAACTTTTAGTTGATAGCCATCTTCCACACATTTCGTATACAAAGCTATCTTCAAGTCTTCCTTTGTATCAAAACAATCATCTTTCTTGATACGAATAATTTTTGTGTAACAATCAACTGCTATCTTTACCAACTCTTCTTCCGGTATCTGAAGTAATTCTGGCATATTCCAGTTATACTCCCGTGGCATTTTCTTCGAGGACTTTTCTTTGGGGATTTCTTCTTCTTCTTTTTCTTCTTCAGTGTTATATGAATTACAGAATGGATGTTCAACATGTTCATTTACAGTCGTAACTTCCTCCTCATTATCATCAACAACATATTCCTCAGCAACGGCTGTTTCATCATCAAAATTCGGGTATTGACCAATATCAAAATCACTACACGCATGGTTTGTTTCTTCTTCTGAAAAATCATCAAAATCCGAGTATTGACCAAGATCAAAGTTCGGGTATTGACCAATATCAAATTTATATACTGACTAGTACTCACAATTTTTTCTGTTGGCTCATCATTGTCTAACTGGTCAATACGAAAACCGAAATTTGGTGCTGAAAGTTAATTGGGATTTGGATTAGGGAAAGGTTGTGGGTTTTTAGATTGTGTTTGGTATTGGAAATGTGGTGAAACAATATTTGCTTGGTGATGAAATTGTGGTGGAACCATTAAATTTTGAGCACCATAAACTGGGGTTGAAAAACTTAGTTGATTACTACCCGCTACTGACCCAACTTCACTACTTCTAGGTTCAACAACATACAATGTAACATCATCACTTGAAACACTAATGTAAGCAATGAATCGTTCAACATCTTAATTGTCGGTTAACAAATAAAGTTTACCATTTTTCTGATAAGATAGCCTAAATCCACTTAGGGGCTCTAAATTCAATTTATTTGCAACACGTAACATTAGAGTTTCATAAGTTAACTTTTTTAATGACAGTTTTAGTTGAAGATTCATGGGTAAAGGCATATATTGTAAAACACCATGAACATTCTCCCATGACCCTCCAAAACACAAATCTATCCAAACATAATCAACATTAGATGATTTCATTATTGTAAATTAATTTACTAAACAAACGAGCTGCGAAACTAAAACATGTTATCGGATGGGGAAGGATGCCGTTGGATATAGGAACGGATGTCGTCGGAGAGAGTGATAGATGGAGATGGAATGAGTTGCGATTTAGGGATTTAGGTTATGAGTTGATGCTGCTGCGTAGTTATATACCCAAAACATTTGTGTTGCGAAATTAAAACCTGTTGCGAATTCAGAAATCGAGTTGCGAATTTGAAATTCAGTATTGCGATAGTCAGAATCTCGTTGCGATTTACAGATTTGCATTGCGATTTACGTATTCGCATTGCGATTTACGTAATCGCAACGCAAATTTGGGAAATCGCAATGCGATAGTCAGAATCGCGTTGCGAATCTGGAAACTGATTTGCGATACTGGAGATCGCGTTGCGAATTATCTATCGCATTGCGATTTAGTTGGTCATTTTGGCAAATCCTAAAAAAGTTGGTTAAAATCGTATATTATAAGGCATTTTTGATCACTGAGATTATTTTCTCTTATTTATTTATTTTAATTAGTATAAATAGATATTTTATGTTCATTTAATAAATGAATGAGCATGAATAAATGTGTATTTGGTTCATTTATGTTCATGAACATGTTCATTATTGGTTTGTTTATAAGTTGGTATAACTGATCTTTTTTTATATATATTTTAAATATTAGTGAAAGTATGGATTAACATGAACATAAGGTGAACTTTTAAGTTCAAACTATTAAATTTAAAGAGTTTAAGGATTAATGGAGTAATTTCACCATTTCTTTGACTTACTAATAAAATGATAAAAAGATAATATTAGTTGCGGATGAGACTCAAAAATGCACCCTTGTTACTTCGATTAGGTCCACTGTAGGGATGGGCATGGTTAGGTTAAGTCATGTCGGATTTTTTTATCAATTTATTTCGATTCGAAAAGTATATATCATCCACCAAAATGTAGTTTAACCAAAAATTTATATATCTTTTGCCCGACCCGACTCGACTTGAAATAATACATTTATTAAAAAAAATATTATTTTTATTCAATAAAATATATATTTAATTAAAAAAACATATAGAGTGACATTATTGCAATTATCCCTAAATATAAAAGGTAAGATTATATGTGTTTCTCATGTCGGATATTTTTCACCGTAAACCTAAATCTAACTCAACTTGAACACAACATCTTAAAAACCCAATCCGAACCAATTTTTTTTATAAAAAAAATCTAACTCAATAGGGTTGGATCGGGTCAGAACCCGTTGGATTCGGGTCTCATGCCCATCTCTAGTCTTGAGTGAATTCAAACTATTTAATTTAATTTGTTTGTTTAGTTAATATTTATGACATATAAACTGACATGTTCCCAAACTTAAAAGAACATATTTGCGAACGTATAAACGAATGCTAATGAATATACTCAGAAAGCTAAACATTAAACGAAAATCAACCAAACACTAACACCATTAAAAATAAGCAAATTAACATATATAACATTAATCGTTCAAGTTCGGTTTTGTACACTCTATGTACAATATGAGACACAATGCTTATGTCATAATTTTTTATTAAGAATTCTATAAATGAATTTATAAATGTTTAAAGGAATAAATTTTTGTTTTTTATTGAACTAAATTATAGTTGATTTTAAATGATGACAATAAAAAATTTCTAGCTCCGAGATGAGAAATTAAGTTAGTCTCTATTAACAGAAATTAGTTCAAGCGGTAAGCAGTTTGATATATTTTAAGTAAGGTTTTTGAGTTCGAGTCCTTGTGCATACAGAAAATTCTTGTTGGGAGACTCACCCATCAACGCCAAGTGTGCGACGCGGGTCGATCCGGATTAATCAAGATAAAGCCTTGAAACTAGGAGGAAAACTAAAAAAAATAGTCTCTAAACTTGTTTGTTATTAACCGTTAGTGTTAACAATAAATCATTTAGCAATGTATTTTAAAGATTGTTGTTTAAACCCAAGAGTAATACAAATCATTACACTTATAATTAGATCATTGTATGTATTTTATATGTATTTTATATTAAAAACTATTATAGATTTTATAATTTTTTTATATTTATATTAAAAATATGTTTTCACTCCTTAAAATTTTTTAAACTTATTGATTCCTAAAATAAAAAAAATCATCTCATAACATAAAATTATATGTCTGATTCTGAGAATTATTATCGATCGTTTTTATATATAAATAATTAAATAAACGTAGTATCAAATTGAATTTAAGTTTAAATTTAAATAATTTTAAAATAATTCAATTCATGAATAAGTCTGATCATTCAAAACATTATTTTTATCATACATAATATAGCTTAGTTTTGCAAATTAAGAAGAGGGAGTTTGGGGTCAGCGACATAGCGTCAAGGTCAAGGGTAACTTTTATTAAATGTCTTCAAAGAAGACCCACTAATTGAGGGTCTTTTGACAATATCTTTTTACTTTCTTTGGCTTAATTTTATTAAAATGTGACAAATTAAGTGGATGCTGGAGAGTCGGGTGACGTGACGTCTTTCATCTTTTTTTTCCTCTAAAATATTTAATGAAGCTAATTTAGATTAATATTTATAAATGTTGGTCGTAGTTTTAGGGTAAATTATAAGATTTATCACTCAACTTTTTTACTCATATTTTAGTCATTAAAATTTTTAAAAAAAAATCACTTTACTCATTAAACTATTTGAGTTACGTTGCTGGAGTTATGACGGAACATTTTTCTTTTAAAATTTATAAAATGACCCTAAAATTTTATTCTTATCCTTGTTTAAAAAACTCATAGTTTTGAATTCTCTTGATTTCTCGATTATGAATTATATTCTTTCAAATCATGGTGTGGAGATGGAGAAGGAAGTGAGTTGTATGTCTTGATTCCACGCTGAAAGAGTGATGAATATTGTAGATTAGAGTGATTTGGGGTTTTATGAGTTTTAAAGTGATTTAAGTAAAATATAAATTGATAGAGTAGTGGGAGATAGGGAAACGAGTTCTTCAAGTGGTCAGAGAAGGCGACATAGAATGATAATTACAATGCCAACGTGACACGAGAATGAAACTACAAAAAATTCATACTTGGATTAAAGAGACTAAATCAAAAACGAAAAATATAGCGTGGATGACACATGGATTCCATGTTAATAAAAAGCTGTCCACGTTAGTACACATGGCTATCATTGGTGGAGCCAACATGTATTGAGGGAATGAGGGGTGTCAAATGACACCCTAAAAGTTTATAAACTTTTTTTATCCATATATATATAACACCCCTTTTAAAATGATTTTGACATTCTTTAGAAAAGAAATTAACCCTATATTTTTTTTAAAATAACAATAAAAAATTTTAAAATCCAATTTTCCCACTTAATTTTTTTCATATAATTTCTAAATTTGACACTGTAAATTTTTTCCTAGCTATGCCCCTAATGGCTATCATGTCATCCTTCCATTTACGGTTTAACTGCTGAGTGACCAAAATAAGAGCAAATTAAAAGTTTAAGGTGTAAATTGAAAATTTTTAAACATGAATGATCAAGATAAGAGTTAGAAGAAAATTGAGAGAAAAAATTTGTAATTTACCCCAAGTATTAAAACTGATTTATTTTTAGGGTTTACTTGGACGTAATGGGTGGGAGCAAAACACGGTCCCGTTCCACGCCATCGCTATCCCTGTATTAATATGGTTGAAATCACCCAATTGTTTCGATAAACTGTATAAAAGTTTTTAGTTTCCAGCTCATTCCCTGTAAAAGGAAAAAGATGGTCTAAAGTGACATGAAAAAGGATTTAGGATGTGCCGACCAAATCTAAACGGCCCTACACACCATGACTTTTTGCTACGCCCCCCCCCCCACCCCCAATTTATTAATCTTCGGGAAAAGGGTTTCACTCGACTCCATCCCTTGCATCAAGAATCACTGTCTAGTATAATCATTAATCCTTTGATTTTATTATTTGAATTTATATTCCAATATTCTATATTCAATAGAATTATTTATAATGAGTTAGATCACAGTTGAACTGTATTGAATTATTACCTAATAACATGTAAGAGAATATTAAGTAAAAGATGCTAACTTTTATATTCTGAAAGATTTTCTAATACCAATATCAATAAAGGGTATGGGGTCATACCCTAGTTTGGCAAATGCTTGCGTATTTATACAAGGTTTTAGGGTTGCTCGTTGCTAACAATTTAAGGCCTTCACGTTTTCTTGGATTTGAACCCATGTTGAGCTTTGTGTCCTTTGTGGAGTAGAGGCTCTTTTAGTTGTACCCATATAACAAACTTATGTGCCTTTATATACCTTCGGTTGTGCTTGGGCTCAATCAATACGGTCCAGTTTTATTGCCACATAACAACGTTAAAATCCGAACCTTATTCTTACTCTTCCAATGAAATTCAATGTTTATTAATTATGCACACTCTTACTCTTTGTTCTACCCATCGATGAAGATCGATAATCTATCTTGTTTAATAAAAAAACTCAATTAATAGTTTAAAGATTTGATTATATATTAAAATATAAGATTAATATACAAAAGGTGTCCAACGTATGTCTGTTTTTTCAGTTTAGTGCCTAACGTTTCATTTCGTTAATCAAAATGGGTCATGCCGTGACGGACCGTTAGTTTTCTCCGTTAAATGACAGATGTCACAATATGATAATTTTAAAATAATTATTTAAAATTTTAAAAAAAATTATATATTAAAAAAAAAGAAACAAAAATTTTATGAAATAAACTTTGAAAACTTTCATTTCAACCCATTAACCTTTAACCGTTTGGTCGCCCCTCTTCCAAGCTCCTCCGCTCGGCTACGGTGATTTACCAAACCGGTTGGGTTTTGGTCGGACAGGACTGACGAGCTCAACTTCGATGGCGGTGAGGTGGAAAGGCGACGGTTTCGGCCGGAAATCGCAAAAATCGAACGGTAATAGGGGCTTTTCGTCGGACTTTCAAATGCCACTCCACTACGAACGACAACGACTAGAGGTGAGTGGATTAATGGGCTATGATCGGTCCGAGACGACGCTTCCACTGGGCTAGGCAATGATGACTCTCGATGAGCAGTGGCCGAGGTTGGAGGTGGGCGACCGAATGGTTTCCTTGCGATTAAGCTCGACGGTGACCGATTTCGAGTGATCTGAGGGTCGAGTTAAGGTCACCGGTTGCTGCTGAGTTCGGTGGGAGCGGCGGTGTACACCAACACCGATCGGAGAAGGGTAGTTCGGTGACGGGGTTAAAAGTTAATGGATTGAAATGAAAGTTTTCAAAGTTTTGGGGTTATTTCAAAATTTTTGTATTTTCGTTTTTTAAAAATATTTAATTTTATTTTTAAAATTTTAAATATTTTTTAAAATTACTAAATTGTGACACATGTCACTTAACGGAGAAAACAAACTATCTGTCACGACGTGACCCATTTTGAGTAACGGAATAAAACGATAGACACCAAACTAGAACAAAAAAAAACATTAACCACTAAACTGAAAAAAAGAACATACGTTGGACACCTTTTATATATTTAAGCCTAAAATATAATTATATTAAATCCGATGCAATATCTATAAACCGTGAATAGTATTGTTTATAAAGTTTAGCGATTGTTTATAAGGCTTCCATTCATTAACGTTCACCATCAGAGTGAATATATACATACATAACTGTGCTATTTTTTTTCTCTCTAAGTTAAAAAAGCAGTGTATTTAATTATTGGGTAAAGTATACAAATGATGTCCTGATTATAGCATATCACTTTGTTGAGTTATCCGATTATTAAAAGTTATAAAATAGTCTTTCGACTATAGGATATTACTTTGTTGAGTCCCTTAATTATTAAAAGTTACAAAATGATCACTCAATTATTCATTATATTCTAAACTCGGATTTTCCATTAAAAATTAACGGCCATCTAAACCTAATGTTAACGTGATGGCTGAGATATGATAGTCGTTTAAGATTATGAGATCAGATTTTATCATATCTCAGTCAACAAGTTAACGTCCGGCTTAGACTACCGTCAATTTTTTTAACGAAAAATGACAAGTTTAAAATATATGAATAGTCGAATGATTATTTTGAAACTTTTAATAGTTAGGGGACTCAACAAAGCAACATATTATAATCGATGAACTATTTTATAACTTTTAATAATCAATGAATTTAATAAAATAACACCTTATAACCAATATACTTTACGCTTAGTTATTATTATATTAAATAAAGAATAAAAAGAGTGGGCGGCATGTTGGTTCATAAGTTAGGCCTTTGCAATTATTATTATATTAAAAGAACAAAATCTGAAGTTAGGCATTTTTCGAATTTTTGGCCGCTCAATAAGTGTAATATATACGCCGTATGTCTTTCATATATAAGTTACTTTATCTTATTTTATTAATTTAAGATAAAAAGGGCACATTACGTATTTGGTTTTCCAATAACACTTTAACTCTATTTTACTTATCTAATTAGTTTTTAAATCACCGTTAACGATACATTTTAATTTTATTTTAATTATTCATTATTGAAGTATTAATGATAATGTTAATGTGTTAATTTAATATTATTTTATGTCATCATTAAAAAAATAAAAAAATATCATATAAATAATTATATTATTTTTAATGACAGATAATTAATATTGAATTAAAATATAACATCAACTATAATTTAAAAAAGTAATTAGATAATTGAGTAAATAAATACAAAACTTATAAAAAAAATAAAAAAGAAGGTGGTGGCGGTAGAGTTGGCCTTAATTAGGCCAAGGAAAGTAGCCTTCGTTAGAGGTTAAGGTAGGGGTGTATAAATTTGGATATCAGATTGGATCTAATATAAAAATGTAGATATTTAAAAAATTTAGATACCTAAAATGATGATTCGTATCGTATTCGACAAAATTAAATATTAAAATTTTTGTACCGCATATTTGAATATTCAGATCTTAATATAAAAATTAATTTGACAAAAAATAATTTTATATTTTATATTTTTGTGACTTAATGTAACTAATTCGATACCTTTATTATATATATATATATAATTACTCACACAATAAATACTAATTCATTTATGGCTATACCTGTCTTGATTTGGGATTTGATTTTGGTTCATACGAGCTTCGTGCTTTCCTGGTTTGAAATACAGAAGCTCGGGGAAAAAACTGGAATTTTCCCATTATTTGTGGGTGTATGGATTGTTTAGGGTGAGATATTTGTATAGGTTTTTTTTAATAGTATTAAGTGATTATAAACTAATATATATTCATAATCTTTTTTAATTATTAATAATGCACACACGCACAGTCGCACACATAATTACTTGAACTCCATACCTTAAGGGAGAATAACACTCCTTTTAATCGCTGAGATCCTAGTTCGAGATATTTACATAGTTTGAATCGAAGTGTGAACTGTGAACTGTTTTATGACTTAATATGAAAGGATAAACTATGTAGATGGTAACTCAACTTTTGGGTTACTAACATTTTGGTAAAAAGATCCTTTCACTTTAGTCGCTCAACTTTTAGGTTGCTAATGTTTGGGCCACCCAAGCATTAAACACCAATCGACAGTTAACGTTTTGATCACTCAAATTTTAAGCGCTAAATTTTAGTCACTAAACAGAACTTGGATGACCAAAATATCAACACCCTAGAAGTTCAGTGACCATTTAAGTAGTTCATCCAATATAAAAGTTGATGTTGGATTCAAAGGTATTCTGTTTGTTGTAGTGGTTTCAGGTTTGGATGGCGTTGTTAAATTGCTTGTTCATTTCGACTTAAATTGATAGTATTTGGTAAAATTTAACGTGCAGTACATCCCTGAAACAAAAATGGTATTCCCTGGATTGAAGAAGCCACAAGATCGTGCCGATCTGAGTGCATTTTTGGAGGAGTCGACAACATCCTAAATGGGCTGTAAACAGTAATATGTTCAGTTTCAATATTCCCTTCCATTTTGCAGTCATTGGAGATTGTTTTAGTTTCAGAGTACAAGAATAAATTAGACCCCGTATAATAACAAGGCTTATTTGCAACTGTATTTGATGAATATCTGGTGAATTACCAGCTTGAGAAAGATGACTGTGTTTTCGGAAGATTTAACCAGATCCCAGGAATATTGCATATATAAATACATATAGAATATAAGCAGAGGCCAGAGGCCTCACCTGGTTAGATGTTTTCGTTTATCACATAAAAATAATCTTGGTATCCATTATTATCAAAACATAAAACTCCAGCTTTACCTTTCCAACTGCTCCTAGCTTTAAAATAATCCTTGCAAATAAATAAAACAAAAGAAACGACAGAAAGTTCAAAGACAGCCAAGGCCACAGAATTAAACTTTATCAGCAGCTAAAAATTCATCATGGTGGCTGTTTTAAGGTTTTGGCTCCGACTGAGCTTGTGCCGGCCGAGGCCGAGCAAGTCCGGGTATCTGCAAAACAACACATACATGTAGTTCAGCTATGAATGTATCAATCACCAAATAATAACGTACGAATGTCGGTATTCAATTTGTGATAAGAGAATGAAATTCAATTTGTGATAAGAGAATGAAACATATGGAAGTTATCTTTGAGAACCATCCAAATCAATCGAGAACTTTGAATGGTAACAGGTAGTTAAGTATAATTAGAGAACCTTCACCCACAAAATATACTTTGGGAACAAAATACAAACCTCGACTCCATGAGGACCAATGCGGTTGCGAGCTATAAAATTGAGTACCAATGCAGCAAATTCTTCGGGTACATCCTCCTACCAATTCAACATTTAGAAGTTTCAATTAAACATAACAAAATACACCAAAAAAAGAACATCCGAGGAAATATAAATGATGTGAACCTGAATAGCATGCCCTGTATGTCTGATAACGACCATTTGAAACTTGCCTTGCATTTGACCTATCGTGAGTGCTCTATTATGCAAAGTAAATACAAAGAAGCAAAAGTTAACAAATTGTTAACCAATCGTAAAGAAAAATCATCATAAATTCCTTTATCCTTACCAATCACATATGATATCCTTAAGAATCCATCATTTTAGTTACAAAGGCATCTTTCATTCAAATGCCAAAGAAGAAGAAAAACTTTTATTGAACATCTTTCAAGAATGATATCAAAGCCCATAACACTAAGGGTGTCAGATACAGGTATATTCAAAATTTTCTTTTGGAATTTATGATATTTGGAGGACAAAACCTCAATATCCATGTCCAATGAATATGACTCGAACAGAAGTGTGTTATGAAAAATGAAGAGTTGGATCAACATAAGTCATTTTACTTCAAAAATCAGATGATATAACAGTAAAACCACTAGAAGCGCTGATCTATTCATGTTATTAGACAAAAACTGGTATATAAAGGAAAAAAATGAAAGGACCAAAATTAAGTAGGCGGGTATTAAAAGTCGAATGAGACAACCTGTCCAATCTGTCAGTGCCGGCTAATAGCAAGAGCTTTGGAACAGGGGAAGACAGAAATTTTTCTGAAAGGCCACTATACCTGGAAGATAGCGAAGTTAAAAATGAAACTAGAAACAGCTCCATAAGCGTTGAGATCATTATATGAAAGAATTTAGCTTTGGATGTTTCAAAAATATGAAAGGACTAGTAATTAAGGCTGGTTTTCGTTATTCAGTAAGAAGGAACTGTCTTTCCATTATGAACATTGATAAGCTTTCAGTTTCAACCAATTGATCCAACAAGCGCAACAAGTTGACCGTACATTTCAGTCGGGATTTATCTCCCTTCCCTTTTCCTCTATCCTCCCTCTTTGGAAAGATAGATGAAACAGTACTACCCATTGGAATTTTCTACAGATGATATATGCTCTACTTTAGTATGCTGCTAGATTAGTTACACGTATATCAATACATGTAACATACACAAACATGCATACCCGGGAAACAAAATGCAATGGAAAAATACTCGAAACCTCTTAAGTTACATCAAAATAGTTATCCAGCACACCTTAACAAGGATTCATTTATGCACTTTGTTGTGTATTATGTAAACTCTCTTTCCGCAACAAACTCAAAAGTTTATTTTTTCTATAATCATCATTCCACATTAATGCACAGGCAAGGCACTTATTTATTATTTTAGTCAGCATTTTTCTATACACTTATTGTTTTTTCTATAATCATTTTTTTCTTCTGAATTTGTTAATTTAGTAGTTAAGAGACAGTAAGAAAGTGGTTAGGCATTTTAACCATAAGATTAACAAGTTTGGTATCCTTAACACCTTCCATCCATCTTACAATGAATGCCAAGGTTTCAGCTCAAGTATCCACAATGATGTTAGACCACATCGGTATTTACACAACATATAAAAGTTATCAGCAAAACTTCACTCACCAGCCACTCCAATATTGTTCTGTCTCTTCCAGCCGTGCTCTGTAGACATAACTATGGGGAAAAATAAAATTATTTCTGTTGGACTTAGAAAGGTACAGTATATAGTTAATATGACACAAATACTTTACCATTTCTTTGAATCATCGTACTTTAAAGTGGTAGGAATGGATACACGAGCAGAGTCAATATTTCTTAAAGAACCTCCTCTAACACTCCATTCAATCTGCACATGTTAATTTTCCATTAGAAAAATAATTTCAACAAACTTGCTTGAAGAAAATACAATTCAACTACGTGCTCACTTTATGTGACATAAGATCTTGGCCCAGTCTGATCGAATAGCAAGCAGTGTATTTTCTCTGTATTCTCAACAACCAGCCTTCTAAAGTAAAAAAACCAGTTTGGTCTAAAGGGTTTCCCTTTTTTCTGGTAAAGTTCAGTGATTGCACTTGGATATTGGTGCTTAGTGTACCATAAGAAGTAGAAGTTTCTCCTAGCACTCAACAGTGATTTTATCTAAAACCTTATTCAGAGCATGAAACCTATATTTCTCTACCGTTGATTAATTCTATTCATTTTCATATTTTCTTCTAATATAATTCTTTAGTAGTTCAGCAAGTTAGCAGCTGTTATCTGCCAAGTCACCTGTATAAGCAAATGCAGACCACTACTGAAGTCAGACCCTCAAGATGGAATTCCAATAACTTCACTACTACTGTTCACTTATTGCTTAACTTTCTTATAGTCATACTAAATAACTTGCAATCCTATATCCCATGCATACTGATGGAGTTGTGAAGTATTGAAGCAGTCTAATGCCAGGACATTACTGGAAATCAGTTAGGCGGGCAGTCACCACATAGACACTGAAATTTTTAATCAACAAAAACATATAACATATTCCGAATCAAAGTTCTTCTATCATTCATGAGTCGATATATAACTTGTTTGGATGTCACACAAAAATCTAAATACATTATATGATTGGAGATAGTTGAAAAATTCTAGAACCCTTTTGTTAAAATGTAATCATGATTCTAATTGAGGCGCAAATGATTAATTGGCCTGGAATAATTTGGCAAGCTGGGTAGGAAAGTGCCACAAGCCCAGAATCCAGATTATACTTAGCCAGGTCATAGCCTCAGTCATATATTTTAGCAGTGAATTCAGAATTCCTACTACTTTGTACATTCAATGGTTTGTCAAAGCCTTCTCTAGTGACACTTTCTATTACGGATAATTACTTGGTTACATGACCACTTCTATCAACAAAATTATAACTTCAGAAACTACAAAAATTATTATTCAGTAGATTATAGTTAAATTTAATGTGCACATATATCCACTTAAATTATAAAGACTAATGACTCAGAAAATGAACAGTGCAAATACAAACCTACACCAGTATCCACATAAACACATACAAGTTTGAAACACGGTACATTTAATCACATCAAAGAGAGAGATGATATACACACGAATAAAAGAAAATGGCATTCATAAGATAAGAAAATGCATTTACCGCTTTCTCAATACTTGAAAAGTGCTGCATTCTGCCTGAGAGGATTTTCTGCATGTGAACTAATGATGCCATTGCTGTCCCCTGAAGCAAGTATGTTTGGTTTTAATACATTGCTTTGCTAGGAATCAAATAATTAAAAGATAATTTCAAGCAGCTTTTTAAGGGACCAACCTCTACAACATCCACAACCACCAAACCAGCTAAACCACGCAATGTTTTCTTCGCAGCAACGTGTACAGCAACTGAGCCTCCCATGCTGCATAGCAATGACATAAGGTGATAATGAGAAATTTAATCACTTTGGCATTTTTTCCCATTTCATTCTTTGCAACCAACATATAAAAGTTTAACAGGTTGTCCATTTTTCTATTTTGACAATTTGAACTAAATCACCAAAAGCCCAATAGCCATCTTATGGAAACATGCCCTTGGAAAATAGAGTACATAACCAATGAAATAGTTATTCAAGCTCAAGTACAGAGCTAAAATTGCCAGCTTAGATTATTCAGGTTTCCAAATTAATTGACAAAAAACAATATTTTCCAAGAAACAATCTTGAAACCAGTTCATTCTTCGAATCCCATGACTCCAAATTATAGGGTTCTTAAAAGAACAAACAATTTTTGTTAGAGCTAATAATACATTGTGCACGCACAGACAGAAAAGATATAAAGGGAAAAAAATATCTAGCCGCACTTTGGCAAGTCTCATTGATTAGTGTGCTTGATCAATGAGCACTTTTCTTATTATTTGCTTCTCCTCTAGAAAATGAATTATGTACACTGTTATCAAAACTAAAACAACAGGAGAGCACAACCTGTGGCCAACAAGCACAATGGCGGGAGGAGAATCTCCATACAGCGCCTTCAAAACAGCAAAAACATCATCGCACATTGTCTGCACATGTAAGATATCTTTTAGTTCTGTAGAAGCAACACTAGAATGATACAATTCATGGCCAAACAATTAAAACAACAGTTTGTAGGGAAAAAATATCATTTACTTCTATTTACTATGCTTAAAATGTGTACCTCGATAGATAGATCAATATCATTTTCTGAGGATGATTTTCCATGTCCCCTAAGATCCATGGCAACTACTCTAGCTTTCTCTTTAATTTTACTAGCTGACAGTGCAAACGAGAGCCTGCCATAGCAAATTAGACAACTCACTGTTATCAGAAATTAAATCATGATAAAAGCATAAATAAAATATTAATATCATAAATCTACATAAAAGGGGCACATTTTTAGATTGAATTTCAGGGAAGGAAAGCCACTAAAGATAAAATATACTCCAAGATTAGTTAACAGTTTATGATAAACAGCAGTATTTAATGAAGTATATGGATAATCAATAGGAACTATCTTCCAAGAAGTTCGTCTCTAAATCTGCTAGGAAATTTCATCAAAGCAGTATTATGTTCATTCAAGAGAAAGGAGGAAGAGCATGGTGAGATTAAACTAACTTTCACGGACATTCTGAACAAGCATGTAATTGTTTAACTCTTTAACATAAGATGGAAAAGCAGTAACTAAAAGATAATTAGTTATAAATGTTTCCCAGACAAAATAGTGGATCTTTAATAGTTAAAATGAAAATCTCTATGGAATAAATTTTTCACCAAACATCAAAGAAAGGGGGAAGGGCTGCTATTCTATGTAATTTCCAAAGCAAAATAATATTATGACTAAGATTTCATACCGTCTATACCATTTATTTTATCACCTGTTCCTCCATTTCCCAATGGAAGAACAAATAACAGCACATACTCAAGTTTCAAATCTAGCATGATTAAACTAAGGCTCCTTTGGAATGGTTCAATTTGCTTAAGAGCAAGAATGAAAAGGGTTGCTTAGGAATCTTATATATCAAGACAATCTTGTAGTCCTTTCGAGAACAACATCCTTCCAACACAAAGGAATTGAATTGCAAAAATGAAAATGGAAACCAGAACTTATCATTCAAAGTATCATAGCAGCACAACAGTAATAGCTTGATGACATTTTAGAACAAAACATGATAAAATTATCCATCTTACAAGATTCAGGGTTTACTTTGGTGTGTTGAATTAAAATTATTCAAATGTAGGTATTAGAGTCCATGAAGAAGATTTAGGTTTTGTGAGTTTTCTTATTCTTACTTTAGAAGCTTTTTTTTTCACTGGACATTAGAAATTCTTGAATGGAAGAAGGATTTATTTATTTATTGTTATTATTATTATTTTTTTTGGGGGGGGATACAAGTGATAGTACTAAGACTCTATCTTAAGATCTTTGCACAAACCCATTTTCATTGTGTCCGATTTGATTTGTATTTTTTTGGCATGTTCTGCACATATCCCACCTCGTCGGCAGCAAGTCCAAGTCTAGCATTGGTACAAAACTAGAACATGGGGGTTGCCCCAGTGTTGGTGCTTCATAGATTATAATATTCTTTTCCAACACTTGATTTTAACTTTAAAGCAGCATTTGGGAAGTAAGAAGCAAATAGCAATAGCAAAAATTTACTAGCCAAGCCTTAATAGTTAATATTCGTAGATCACAGGAAACAAAGGATAAATCATTTTTGTATTGAAAGAAAATCAAATGTAATTTATACTTTAACTAAAAGAAATGCAATGTGGTGCCTCAACTTTAATTCCATATATTAATCAATCCAATCACTAACTCTTTAGAAAATGTCTAATAAGATAAAAGTCCAATTTCACACACATTTTCTACAACTCTCAGGACCACCCCTTCATGTATTACAAACAAGTAAAATAAATAAATAAACAAATGAAAATATATCACCGAGATCAAACATACCCAGAGTAACCACCCCCATGTAGACAAAAAACAACTGGTCCTTCTGTTCCTGCCATATATAAATGAAAGACCTAAAATGATAAAGCATATTAGAATAGCATAGGTACTGAAAATGGATAAATTTTCCATGGAACTGCCAAAAAATTAACACTAACATCATTTGAGTCCGGTATGGAGACATCTTCCTCTCGATCAAAATAGTTGGACCAATCTAAAGGCGAGTATTTCTCAGAAGAACTCCTACAAAAACGTTTATTAAAAAAATCAAACACCTACTAACATAAAAAATATAAATTTTTTTTTGATAAGATTAGAAGGCCTCATTAAAAGAAAAAAGAAAATCTAGCAAAAATAGTTCATCTCTACCATCTCAACTTAAGTAGAATATGAGTGCCATCTAAAAGTCCACATACAAAGACTAATGATTAGAGGAATATTGAATGCCACCGTTCTGGCTTTTTTTTTTTTTGACAAGATTTGAAGGCCAACGTTCTGGCTGTTACTAATATAAATGTGTTATCTCCTTTGTTCAAGACATTCTAACGAATAAAATTCAGAGGAGAAGCCTTCGGAAGAGGAAGATGAGGTACAGGAACATAGAGAAGGGAAGATTTCTTTCTTTGAATCTGCTTTTTCAAGCAGTTGGCACGTCCAATTGAAGTACCACTCCTCATTCCATCCAAAATTTCAATAAAATGAGAAAGTATTGAATTCAGTAAGACTTCAGACCTGAGAAACTGAACTATTTCGCAATAAATACCAAGTAAGAAAGCAGTAATCAAAAGCACCATTCGGTGTAGGAGAAAGGTAGATGCAAAATAATCCATGAACAATAACTTAATCACAAACATATCTAGTATGAATAAATGCAAGAAAATGCTTTCTTTTGACATGTGAAAAACTGGGCTGGAATAAATTAACAGACATGATTGAAGAAGAAATAGCATGCATCAGTCTACCAACTCTGTTATTTTAGTCGATGGGTCAACATATTCAATGTTATCGGGTCTGGAATTGCTACTTTTACCTCATCCTTTCATTAGAATATGTTTTGTGTCTACCATAAGTATATTTTATTTTTATTTTTTAATAATACGAGTGACCTTAGTTATTGTGTCTCAATTTAATAAATTACAGACATATTGAAGAAGAAATAGCATGCATCAGTCTACCAACTCTGTTATTTTAGTCGATGGGTCAACATATTCAATGTTATCGGGTCTGGAATTGCTACTTTTACCTCATCCTTTCATTTAGAATATGTTTTGTGTCTACCATAAGTATATTTTATTTTTATTTTTTTAATAAACTTACGAGTGACCTTAGTTATTGTGTCTCACTTTCTATCAAAAAAAAATATAGTGTCTCACTTTTTCCCAGGTATTGTTTGATTTAGGATCTCATGACGAAGAAGATTATTGGTAAGACACATGCAGTCTCTACATTTTTTATACCTAGACACCTGAATCGATTGCTTGTGTCGGTATCATTACTCCTTTTGGCAAACATTGTCATTTGGGTCACCCTTCGCTTTCTATGTTTAAGAGACTTTGTCCTCAATTTTCATGTTTCTTCTTTAGATTTTGAGTCTTATCGGTTTACTAAACATCGTTGTCTTTGTTCAAGTCCTCAAGTCAATAAGCAAGCTACCGATTCGTTTGAGTTAGTGCAATCTGATGTTTGAGGACCAAATCCTGTTATCTCGAAACTTGGTTTCAGATATTTTGTCACCTTTGTTGATGATTATACTAGGGTGACTTGACTTTATTTAATGAAAAATCACTGATAATTATTTCTTCATTTTTCTTCCTTTTGTGTTGAAATTCAAACCCAATTTGATAAAAGTGTCCAAAAATTGAGTGATAATGCCAAAAAAATATCTCCCAAGATCATTTCAAACATACATGCTTAAACATGATATTATTCATCAGACTTCTTGTGTTGACACCCTTCTCAAAACGGAGTTGCTGAGAGAAAAAATAGTAGTTTTCTTGAAACTTCCAAAGTTTTGTTATTTCATATGCAGATTCCTAAATGATTTTGGGTTGATGTTGTCTCTACTGCTTGCTTCCTCATTAAGTATATGTTTTCCTCTGTTTTGTTTGAAAATATCCATTTCCATACTCTCTTTTCAAATAAAAATTTGTTTCCTATCGATTGAACTCTTTTTGTTCGATATGTCTGTCCTCAAGTTACAAAGCTTGATCCTAAGTCCTTAGAGTGTGTTTTTTTGGGTATTCTCTTGTTCAAAAAGGTTATCGTTGTTATTGTTCAAGACTTGGTAAGTATGACGTTACCTTTTTGAAACAAACATCCATCACTTCCAATTCAGGTTCTGTGAGTCAAGAGAGGATGGTTTGTTACTTTATCAGATTGTCGCAACCAAGTCTGGCATCCTCTACATCGGTTAAGCCTCCTGTCAAATTCACCTTCTTGCGTCGCCCACGTCCACCTAATTCTAAGATTTTAGACCCATGTCCTTATGAACCCCATGTCCGTCTACACCTAACCCTGTTCTTGAGACTCCAGAACCATGTCATGATGAACTATTATCTTCGTCATCCGATCCGACTACCACAACTGATTGATCTTGATCTCCTTATTACTCTTCAAAAAGGTAAACGTACTTGTATATACCTAATTTATTCCATTATTTCCAATAATTGTTTGTCTTCTTATTCTTGTGCCTTCCTTTCATCCCAAGATAAAATTTATGTCCCTAAAAATGTTCGCTAGGCATTAGCTCATCATGGATGGTGTACGGCTATACTTGAGGATATGACTACTTTAGATGTCAGTAGAATCCAATCTTTGGTTACTTTACTTGCGAGCTTTGTCAACATCACAAAAACAATAACTATTTGGAGACACTTCAGCATTGCATAAATGCGTTATCAGAGCATGTTAATGCAAAGTAATTTACATGCAGGTGATTTAATCATTCCATTACTAAATTGAGCTCTGGACTCCACTTTAAAAGTGAGGTGTTGGTATGGCTACCTATTAGGTTCAGGCCTTAAAAATTAAGTCTTTTATTCTTTTTGAACAAAAATTTGCAATTGATTATTCCTAATAACTTTGTTTAAGAAAATGGATAATAATAACTTGATTTCCTATCTTTCACAAGTCATTTAATTGATATCCAATATAATAATATATTTGAAAGGTATTAAAACAATGAATTCATATTTACAAAATATCTGTAGTATTTCAAATTCACCAATCAATAAACATCAAACAAATTCATAAATTTGAACACTTGCATTTGTTTTATTACGTAGTTTACACTGTTTTTTAAAATCAATATCCCAAAATTAGAAATCTAAATCCTCAAAGCAACCTAAACAAAAGTATGATAAAGCTCGGTGTTAATTTTCCTTTCCAGAATCCAGTTTCGTTGAAAATTAGAACCCAAATAAAATTTATGAAATAACAGATAAACATAAACGAAAATCAAGAAAGGAAATGATTAAAGAAACATGAAAAAACAAAGTTGCTCGAAGCGATTGAAACACGGAAACGAGATAGAATATAAAGAAGCGAATGGGATACGAAAAGGAGGGAGATCGAGAACTCACTTAGTTGGGGGGAGATCAGGACGCGAGGCAAAGGCAGAAACAACCGGCTTACTGCTATCTTGTCGGTGCTGCTCGTCCTCCGGGACTGAACTCAGGTTCGATGAATCCATTTTTTTTTTTTTTTGATTCACTTTCTATCTTTCGTACCAAATTTCGAACTTTTATTTCGTTTTGAGACAGAAAAGTAACAATGTTTAATTCCAATTTCCAAATGGCGAACATTTCTTATACAACACAAGCTTAGAATTTAGTCCTATAATTCAATTCGGTAAGTCTAATCTATTTTAATTTTAAAATTTTAAATCCTAACTCAAATAATAATCATTAAATTTATTATATTTAATTTTGATATTAATTCTTTTTACTTGCATAGGTCATACATTAATTTCTTCACTTCAATTTGATTGTTTTAATTCTTTGTGGTTTAATCATATTGTTTATGTATTGTTTGAATTAGGATTAAAAATTTAAATTTTAAAAAGGGATGATGTTGCTACACTCGACGAGCACAAATGAGCACCATTAAATTAATTTATAAAATGTTAAATTATATAGTATTAAACGTATAATTATAAATTAGTTAAAAATATTGATGTAATTTAATTAAAATTAAATATTTAAAACATTAGTTTTTAGGATAAACTATATCATTGACCACCTAACTATTTACCCTTTTTACTTTAACCATTAATTTTTCAATTTTGTCAATCGGTCACCTAACTATTTAAATTTTCTCAATTAAGCCACTTGTTGTTAAAAATTAACAGAGGACATATCAACGGAGGAGATATCGTGGTAGTTAATAAAATTTGTATAATGACACATTTAGTCCTCACTACTTACACATTCTATTAATTTTGTCCTAACTTTTATTTAATTTAATAAATTTAATCCTCAATCTGATGGTGACATGTCACTGTGTGATTTGATGTTTGAAAAAAAATTAAATTAATAATCGCTGCTAGTGGCGTTTGAACCTAGGACACCATCCGAAAAACTAAGCACTCTAACCACTAAGTTGGAGTTGGACCACTAAATTTGTTTAGTATATAGAACATAATCTATATAATTTATAACATAGTTAATGCTAATAAATGACCTTATAAGGACCCAAACATGAAATAATTGAATAGTATGAAAATATAAAATATATATGAACAAATATTATAATTTATTAATAAATGAATATTTTTTATTTATATTTTAAATCACGTTTAATGCAAAAATAAAAATAAAAAAATAATATGTTTTAATTGAAATGTGTCATTTTACATATTTTAAATTAATAAATTATCTTCATTATTGTAATTTTATTAAACTGAAATATATCATAACTTATATTTTAAAATATTATAACGTCAATTGGATTTTAATCTTATTTAACAACTCTATATTAAATTAGACTAATTCAATAAAATCAAGTTTCTCCTAAAATTTTCTTCAAATATATAATGAATTAATAATAAAATATAAAATTTTTAACCTAACCGGGATAAAACAAGTCAATGCACAAGTTAAAATGCTTACTACAACAAGCCCTCAATTATAATATATTAAAATTGTTTTTATTTGAATGATGCAACTCAATGGTTGGGGTATTTGCTATTTGAATGATGCAACTCAATGGTTGGGGTATTTGCTATGAAAAGTTTGCTATTTGAATGATGCAACTCAATGGTTGGGGTATTTGCTTCTTCTCCTAACGTCTTGGGTTTAAACCCTACCAGCAAAGGATATTGCTACAATTTATTTTCTATTAATTCAATTGGTGACATGTGACACCATTTGATTGGATGGAAATTTATTAAATTAAATAAAAATATTAAGAAAAAATCCAATCACATAGTGACACATTTCATCATTCGATTGAGGATTAAATTTATTAAAGTGATTAAAAGTTATGACCAAATTAATAGAACGTGTAAGTAATTATAACTAAATGTATAATTATACAAATTTTATTAACTGTCACGTCATCTCCTCCTTTAATATTTAATGGTAGGTGATTTGATTGACAATATTTAAATAGTTAGGTGACCCGAATGACAAAATTGAAAAATCGATGGTTAAAGTAACAGGGGTAAATAGTTAGGTGATCAATGATATAGTTTACCCTAAAAACTAATGTTTTATAAATATTATATTTTAATTAAATTACATTTAGATTTTTAACTAATTTATAATTATATGTTTAGTATTTTATAATTTAATATTTTATAAATTAATTTTACGGTACTTATCGTTAACGCTGCTCGTCCATGCTCGATGAGCATTGTAGAATTTTTCTTTAAAGTATATGATTAAAAAAATAAATTAAAATATAAAAATCAAATCTACAACTTATGAGTAATATAATAACTAATGATAAATTTAAATCAAATAAATTTATTATTTCGAATCACATAACCATCTAAATTGTTAACCCACGTTAGTAATTATCTAATATCTTATGATAAATTACATCATGTGTCATTATATTATGACTAAGGTTACAATGAATCACAAAATTTCAAAAAAAAAAGTCACGGAAAAATCATTTATTCATTGATTGTAACATTCTTATCAATTCACATAATGGTTAACAAACATCAATATTTTATTTATATTTTAATGATTTGATTATCACATTCATAACATGGTTATTATAATTGATAAATAAAATAATTTGATTACAATTAAAAAATAATATATATTTATATAAAATAATTTATCTGTTACTATTAATAAATAAAATAATTTATTTGTGAGATTTAAAATATACAGACCTAATTATAAACATGTTCTTAATACATATAATGACATGTATACTTTGCTCTTAGTCTTATCTTGTTTGGTCATAGATCATTAAAACGTGTAAAATTTACGCCAAATAAAGCGCCCATGTCTATACCTACTAGGCTACTATAAAAGGGCAATGACACATAAGTGAGGGCATTAAAGATAATTTGAGGGTTAATTAGGGTATAAAACTGATGTTCCTTACCATGTTGTCAAATAACATTTCATGTTTTGAATTTATTAAGGGATTTCAATTAATAAAAGGAATGTTATTTTCTTTAGATCTCATAAATTCAAGCGGTTGAATTTGCATATTATATATTCGTTATCAATTATTAAAAGAAATTCTGATGATTACAATACGTGATTTTGTTGTCATTAATTTGTGTATTCTTATATCACTTTATATGATTTTGTTGTCATCTCAAGTATCTATTACTTTCATTTGTGTATTACTAATCAGTTCATCCACAACACTTTAATTAACCATAACCACCATTAAGTGCCTATTACTTTTAAGGCTCGACACTTTTTGTCAGTAATTTCCAGCGGGTTACTTTAACTTGGGGTTTCCTTCCATAGTACGCAGTGTACGGTTACACCAAGAAACTAAGGTGCAGATCAGAGCTACCTCTTATCGATGATTCAATGGTGGGCGGATGAACACTGAATTGAGAAGCAACATTCCAAGACCAGAAAGAAAAATTAAAATGGCAAATCTTATCCAAAGGAATGATGCGTCAAACTAAAAAAAAAAGCTAGCAGTAACTAGCAGAACTAAAAAGGCCTCAAAACACAGTAAACATCACTAGATAGATTAATATGACGTACATTATATCACCAACACGACTAGAGGATTATAACTTCAGCATGGTGCTGCTTACATTTGGGTCGAATCAAACTTGAGGATATCTGGGCTGTGGTGATAAGGTTTTTCAATATGCTACAGGTGCACTATCTGGTGCAGCTGCATAACCACCGGACTGATCATAGGTAGCCTGAGCTGCTGTTGACTGAGGGTAAGTTGCTTGCCCACCTGCTGGTGCTGCACCATATGTTGTCACAGCGCCAGCACCATAACTAGGATCCTGTGTACCTTGAAAACCATAAGCTGCGTTGTTTGGAGCTGTTTGTTCAGAATAAACCTGCTGTGAGGGTGGATATTGGCTGTACCCAGAAGCAGTATTTGGTTGCGCATAGACAGCTGCTTGCTGAGCAGAAGGCTGACTGTAACCAGGAACAGGATGGCTGCCTTGTTGTGAATATAACTGGCTGGTCACTGGTGGAGTCTGATTATACCAGTCACTGGGTGGTGCAGAGGCATATGGAGGATAACTTTGTTGCATGGGCCCACTTGCATATGGGTATTGCAGCTGAGGGGGCACATTAGGACCATATGACTGGCCGCTTGGACCTTGATATGGAACTTCTCCAGGTTGATTAGCTGGAGGACCATATGCTTGGGGTCCTTGTGGCTGCATTGCAGATGGTGTCCTAACATACTGCTGCTGGGGAGGGCCATACGCAGGTTGAGGACCTGGCGGTGCATAACCTGGCTGAGAAGATCCATGTCCTCCGTAAGGATGATGAACTGGGGTATGATTTTCAAACTTCTCCCCATATCCATGTCCATAGCTATGCTGGGGAGCAGTATGTGAATATGGTGGCGGATGTGCATAGTCTGATGGACCATGAGGCTGTCCATAGTTATAATTTGATTGAGATGACACTAGCCCCATAGCTGGAGCAGGTGTTGGCCCAGGTCCATGCCCACGAATTGAAGCCAATGTGGGGTGGGACACTTGCCTACTATAGTAATCATAACCTCCACTATGTGGAGGTCCCTGCAAGCTATTAGGCCTCTGCTCCCAGCTAGAGCCAAAATTGCTTCTTGGAGCCATTTGATGAGGAGGGTGGCCAGCATAAGGAGGTTGATAATGTGAGTTTTGAGATGGATATGGTCTCCTTTGCTGAAAATCATATGATGACGTCTGGGCAGTACGGCTGTGGGAACCCCACTGAGGTGGACCAGTGGTTCCCCGAGGTCGATTGCCCTGCTGATTAAAACCACCAGAAAGAGATGATGACCTGGCATTCTATTCATTTAACAAAATAATAAGTTAGCTAAGCCAACTTTCATTCACCAATTGAAAAACAAAAAAGAAAGGGAGTAGAAAGAAAGTTTCCATATCATGTTTAACCATTTTACTCGAGTAACAACAGGCTAGACCAGGTCACATCTTGGTTCAAAAAGGAAGCAAATACTCAAATACAACAGCAACAATTACAGAACACAAAAAAGAGAAGAGCAAACTGAGAGTAATAAAATAAATCTGTTGAAATGCATATTCATTAATAATTTTATGGAGGGGAAAAAAGAATGCAATCAATATCATCACCAAGTTAGCATACTGAAAATCTATCGAAGCAAACTAATATCACCATCGAGTATTTCCCTCCAAAAAAAGAGGACTAAAAGAACATCAGCACACTCAATAAATGAACACCAAATGAATATTAATAATTAAAGACGAGAACAAGGGATTTGAGTGTTAACCAAGATTAAAAAAGACAATTTCTAATTGATCAGGCATCTTGAACTGCAAAAAATATATGCTAAATCTTTCGCATAAGATCATGTCATCCAGAGTGAGCAATGATATAAATGCCAATTCTTTCTCCGATCTTATAGCAATATACTTTTGACAATCGTGCATCGTCTCTACACATCAAATGACAAGGGCCATATTCTTCAGAAGTTTCAGCATAGAATCAAACAACATTCTAGTAGTAACTAACTTCACCAGGTATACTTCTTCCAACAGGTTTCATGCATATAACATGGAAGCCGGTTACATGCAGGCTCACTATATTATTTTCAATTTTTAAGTCTCAAAACAATCTTACCAACTATTAACATCTTGGAAGTCGAGTTTAATGCCAGATACCTCTCTTCAGTGCATAAAGGGGAATAGTGGTTGTCTATTGCTACACCAAAAGAGCAACGCTGACCCCATGGAAAAGGCTATCCAAATCTGCAGATTTTAAAGCCATCGAATTCGAATTGGCATCTTCAACATTAAATAAAGCATGGCAACCGGCATCTTGGATTGAATATATTATTGTCCAAATAGTATTCAAGTGACGTTGGCATTGATCATTAACACTCTTAAAGTTCAGGATATAAAACTCGTACTTCGAAGAACTATGAAATAAATCTTCCTCAAGTTGGATGTCAGGGTGTTAGAAGAAAATGCAGTTAACTACAATTGATTGTTTGCTTTGGCAAATCCATTGAGGGAGATAGATACAATCTAAACTTTATATTTCAAGTAGTTGCTCAAAGAAAATCATCTATACACCAGCGGTGGAGATTTTAAGCTCCAGATTACATGGTTGCAACATGTGCTATTAAGATATATTTAAGAAAATTTATAAATTCTTACAATGGTTAAAAATATACATGATAGCATTCTAACCTTCAAGAGTCAACAACAGACCTCACGTCTGGTCTATAGATTGCTAATTCCAATCTCACAAAGAGCATATTTTCATTTGAGCAGAAAAATTAAAGGTTAGCATCATTAACATACAATTCTACATGCATATGTTCTTAAACTCATGTCATTTCACTGGGATATCAGTCATCCTATCAACAGAATCTTGCACATGATGAGAATAATTGATTTTAGAAGTTAAAAGACAACTAAAATTTCAGATTAACGACACATTCTACTCTAATTCTGACCTGCTAAGTCTACTAGGAAAGCGTACAGGCAAAATCCCGCATACACAAGTGATATTATTTTGCTCATGACATCTTTTTAGCAAGCTTCACTCAAATTTCAGATGTGTTTTATGTCATCAGCACAATGATATAATTAACATCTGATGTTGGAAAACAGAACTCAACAAATGAATGGATTGAGTGACCAAGGATCACAAAAGTTTATACAAATGTTCATTGCTGGCAATTCTATAACAAACTAAGTAAATGTTTCATCAAAGTGAATATTTCACCTCTAGTACTAACATATCCAATAAATGATAAAAGGATCACACACTGGATACAGTTAAAATACCATTAGAAAATTTATTCTAAAGAAGAAGATGCAAGGTCAAAAACCAACCTGATTCATGACATCTTTTATCATTTCTCTGGCAATCTCAATTTGCCTCTTATCACCAGTCACTCTAACTATCCTTTCTTTTGATTCATCCCCTTCTGGAAGATGTTGGGGTATCAACTAAGCAGATAATAAATTGTGTAAGTATAGGCAGTAGCAAATTTGCAAGAATCTTAATTGAGACAAAGCAAACAAATATTAACAACCTGAATGCGAGCCCCTGACCTAGTCTGCAGTCCTCTGATAGTTTCCCCACCTCTACCAATGATAAAGCCAACCTGAAACAGGAAAAATAAACCACACCATGGTCATGAAGACTAAAGCAAGCTAGAACAGACACAAGTACATCTGTACCAGAAATTGCAGGTATGTATCAGAAAAAGGAATTTGGAATAACCTTCTCATTTGGTACTTGCATTTCAATCTGATCAGCAGCTCCAGCTGCCTGTGTGGTGGCGAGGCCCCTAGCTACAAGGGAGGGGGAACCCCCAGCGTCGGCCTGAAACAAATGCAAAAGTTAAACTAATGAAAAAGCAATGTAAATAAAATTTTTAACTAAGGGATGAATCAAGAACAGGAGTAAATAATAAGAACGTGGAGGGACGCGAAGAAAAAGTCTAGAAACAGCATACAACCTCTGCTATGACAGCATTTATAAGCGTCTCAGCTTTTATGATACTAGTCAAACTCCCTATTATTTCTACAGGCCTTGTTGGGGCATCACGATCAGCATCTGCATCCTTTGTAATTTGAATTTTTGCACCTGAGTTATATTGCAGGTACCTTATAGTATCCCCTGCTTTTCCAATGAGAACACCAACCTGCAGAAAGCATTCGCAAAATCAACTCTATAACAACTTGGAAGTTGAGTTTATATTAAAACATTTAAAACAAGCATGCCGAAATAGTGTTGCTATAAAGAAAGAAAAAGCATTGCTTGGATGAGAAGATGATTAGGATAATTGTAAAAGGAAAAAGGTGGTTCCAAGCATTGTACAAAAATAATGAGGAAGCACATTTGAGGTAGTCTAGACAAGTAACCATGAGACCCCTGTTAGTAAATGTGAGTTAATGAAGGACATCCAGGTTAAGAGAGAAAGAGAAGAAAAAGTGTAATGAACACTAACACAACGAATTTAAAAAGGACCACAGTTTTCTGAGTTACCATGAACGCATTAAACATATTACAGTTAAAAATGATTACTTTTACTTAGGCCTGTAAACGAACCGAACACACACGAACGGAGGTATGTTCATGTTCGTTCATTTAATAAATAAACGAACATAAACGAATACGAACATAATCGAACAAATTTTTTTTTGTTCATGTTCGTTCATTAAGAAATATAGCTTATTCATGTTCGTTCATTTAATAAATAAACGAACATAAATGAACACGAACATAAACGAACACGAACATAAATGAACACGAACATAAAAGTTGGAAACCCTACTTTCTATTGTTCTTTCATGAAAAATAGTTGACAATGTAAATCAACCAAATCTACAGTGATAAATAGCGTAAGAGCTGATTAGCAGTGATGAAATGTTTGAAGATATCAGATATTTCGATCGATCTTTTAAAGATATGAAATGATTCACACGACTTTAATTTAACGCTATAACATTTATCTTAGTGGTCCATGATTACATATGAACAATCATTTTCCACTACGTTATTCTAATAAATTCGTCGGCTAAAAGTTTTGTGACATCAATGTCAGGTTTTAGTGAGATTTGTTAATAATGATCATTTCCGTTGGTAGAGTAGAAAATTTAGCATAAAGATTTCGAACGGTACAAATTGGACTACAACAAACATAGATCCGAATCCCTCCAATGCTACATATCGTAACTAATATTATTGCTAAACCATCATTCAAAATTTTAACGTACCTAAAGTCTACTCCTCAACTAAAAGTCATATGAAAACAAAGTTCATTGCCAAATTGTATTTTCTACTTATTAATGGGTTCTTCCTGAAAAATCCATTACTTCTGCTATTACACTCTTTTTCAAAAATTGCATAGAAACATTTGTTTTGTTTTCTGGCAAATTCTATATATTTTTCTCTTTACTGATGCTCATATACTTCCGATTGTTACCTTTATCTTCCTATCTATTTTTAGAAAGAAGTATGATGTTTTATTGAGTTTTAGATGTGAAGATATCGGCAATAACTTTACATATCAACTATTAAGCCATATAAAACAGAGAAAGAGATGAAAACAAACCTGTAGAACTTCAAATTGTACTATAATATAACTTGTTTTGAAGCTTTCATCGATCGTTTCCACTCTCTAGTGAAGACTAGGGTTCGGGGGAAAAAGGGGGAAAATTAATATAGGTGCGAGGTGCCTCACAGGTTAACATATTGGATTTAATCTCCAAATAAAATTGGGTTAATTATAGAATTGGTTATCAGAATATCAAATTAATTAATATTTTTAAGATACTTACAAATTGGTCACCAAAATTGATTTAAGAAGATTGGATTAAACATAAATGAACGAACATAAACGAACATAACCAAACGAACATAAACGAACATAACCGAACGTTCACGAACGTAATTGAACGAACGAGACATATGTTCATGTTCGTTCATTTAATTAAACGAACACAAAATATTGTTCATGTTCATTCATTTAATAAATAAACGCACATAAACGAACTTCCCGCCGCACGGTTCATGAACGGTTCGTTGAACGTTCAGTTCATTTACAGGCCTACTTTTACTGCTTGTTCATGTAACGAAAACAAAGTAAACTTAGTTTGCAGCCAGTTGGGCTAGTCCTTTGGTACTAATTGCCACTACAGGAAGAAATGCACTACCAATGAATAGATCAGTATACTAATTTCAACAATATCTTTCTCCATATATGATACCATCTGGTTTGATGTCTGGAGGCACAAATATGACAAAGAAATACTCAATGTTCATGCAGCACGAAAGAGCAGTTGCACTAAGGAAGAGAGCTAGGGATTTGATTATGGTGATAGGATAAAAATTCCAAACCCGCCTTAGTCCCAGATAAGGGGCTATTTAGGATGTCATCATATAAAATTCTTAAAATGTTTCCCTTGTCCTAATTGAGACAGCTAAAAAAATTAGCATACCTTAGCATTAGGAACCTCCATTTTGCAGGTAATAGTTGAACCATCATCACCATCCTGCTGAGGCACCTCATTAGAAGGCTGTTCCTGACCACTGTCTGCTTCAAAACTCTCAACTTTACCTAAGTCACCATCAGTAGTCTCATGATTATCTGTAAATTGTTGCTTCCTCTCGTCTTTAGGTGGTTCATGACCATTATACGCCTCAAAACTCTCAACTTTACCTAACTCGGCATCACTAGCCTCATGATTATATATAGATTGTTGCTTAGTTTCCTCAGTTGTTCCTTCAACTGGTATATGTTTTATGGTCGGTTGAGCCCCCTCTGTTGGAGCATCGCCATCCTCTGATTGCTTTTTAACCTCATTTTGCAGGAAGGACTCCTCTTCCTGCTTTGCAGGTTCTTCCAACTTCTCAGCTTCAAATCCCTTCTCATTAGCTGTTATGTTAGAAACAAGGATCATAGAATTAGAATAGATGGAATAAGTAAAGCAATAAACTATTAGAAGGTAATTATATAGTCATAATCCATTATTTGCTATTTCTTATTTCTTTCCAGACAAAATTTTAAAAGAACATTTAAATCCAAAAATAAATACCAAATTTTATAATTTAAAAATTGAATTTTTGAAGTTTCCAGCATTTATATTAATCAATTTCTAGATAAAAGAAATACGTTTGAAGGGGTTTTGCATTTTAACCATATCTACTTCAAACATATTTGCTCAGCTTTTCGCAGTTTTTGAACAAGTTAATACTGAAAATGACAACATGGAGCCTTAATCTTCTCACTACACATTCACCTAGCACATAATTTGATATGAACCTTTGGAAAACCAGATCCTAAAAGCTAGCAATTAGAGTGGGAAATCAAATTCCAGCAAAATCCCGAACATTCAATGTGACATCCAAGCCCACGACTGTGCAATTTAGCAAATAAAGTAACTTTAGTCACCAGAACTCATCACACTTGAGTTTTCCTAGCAAGCTGTTTTATCACAGAGAAATTTTCCGCTTGAACCAAAGCGAATATCCGACACAATAACAAGATAATCCTAGAATTAATGTCAAGTCATAAAACCCATTCCACAAAATTAACATTAGAAAACCCTAAAAGAAAACCAAAAGTAAAGGGAGAATAAAATTTTCATTACCGAAGCCGTCGGTTTCACCATCGACCAGCCTAGTCCGCTTCGCCTCGGACAAACCAGATGCCGCTACATCATTGTCCTCCGCATCAGAACCAAGAGGCATGTCGACAGGTTGGTCTTGGGGCTCGATATCTTCAAGCTTCCGCTTATGATCGGAGGGGACGGTGCCGGGTGCAGCAGCGGCGACGACCTCTTGATCCGCCATTCAAGATGCACCGGAAATGAAAATCAGTCTCGGGTTTCGGGAGGGGAGTATTAGGAAGTTAGGTATCAAAAGGGTTGGATGTAGATGTCAATGACGTATACGCAAAAGATTATGTTTTGTTGTTGAGGAATCTTGTAATTTGTAGGTGGTCGGTTTATATCTCTTCGAATTCACAAAAAACAAATTAATGTACTTTCGACCCAAATTTTAGGGTTTGGGCTCTGGGTTTTCATTGTTTTTAGGGGATCCTGTTGGGCTGTAAATCACAAAGTATAGGAAATTTTCAGGTCAACATTACCCTTATTCAAACACAGTATTCATCACTTGTTATACATATCTTTATGCGTTTAATTATTTTAAATTATTTAATTACATTTTTATTTCTTGTAAAACTGATTAAAATATTGTATATTAATATATTATTCATCTATAAAATTCAATAATTTAATTTTAAATGGGAACATACTATAAAATTTAATTCAATTCTTATCAAGTTTTATCTATTTAAATTTGTTTCACGAACTAATTTACCTCAGTTGTTAAAAGAATCGTTATTGTTCCTAGAGGTCACGAGTTTGAGCACAAGTGATTGCAAGTGTGATTGACGTTCATTTTCAAATGGTTGAGAGTACTTAGAACATATACTATTTTGTAATCACCTTTAGTTTAATAAAGAAAATTGTAGTTTAAATATAATGATAAAAATAAATAAGAAATGATTTAAAATAATAAAATATTGTTTACCTATAAGTTTAAGTAATTTAAATTATAATGAAATTATAATTTAAGATGAATATGAAGTACAATGTAATATGAATTAGATTTTATCTATTTAAATGTTTTATTTTGGTACAATAATTGGTATATGATATATTGATCGACTAATCCAGATCGGATATTGCAGAGCCAAGGGCGACACTCCCAACCCAATTTGCTCTATTCTCAAATGTCAAAATTCGAACCTCTGACCTTGCTTAAGGAATCTAGTGTCTCGTCCCACTAGATCAACTTATTGTCGGTTATCTATTTAAATGTTATATTTAGTATTAATATAATAAAATACTATTTTAAATTCAAATTAAATACAATTCATTTCACACGCCAAATTAGGCCATAAAATTTTCTTAAAATTTATTTTGGGGGCTAAATTAAAATTTTAACTAAATTTATGGACCAAAGTGAAATTTTGATTAAATTCGAATCCAAATTCAGAAAGTAACTAAAACTGAAGAACCTTTTATATAATTATACCATTTTCCTTTTTAAGGGATTATATAACCCTAAATATAGTTTCCTTATTTGGAAACCCTTTTTTACCTCTCTTTAAGCTTTCCTCTTTTAGTAAGGAAACTTCAATTGACGTTTTGTCGTCGACCTTTACTCCATTTTTGATACCTCTTACAGTATTGTGTTTATTGTGTTATCCTGAGTTCACCAGTGTCCGCCTTGTCTCCGTTGCCGCTGACAAGTGAAGGGGTGAGGAAGAACAAGTTTGTAACGTTGTGAAATCGAGTTTTTCGTCATTCCCCATTGTGAATCAAGCTTGGTAAGTGTCTCAAAACCCCTTGAAATGCGTATAGGAATTTTTCTGGATTTTTTTCATCCCCCGAATGATTTGCACGCTCCCCCATACACCGCTGTTGCGAGTGGGGAAGGTCTACCGCTTAGTGGGCTTCTAGAAACGGGTCGACTCGACCCGCTTGTCCGATCCGACCGGCCCAATCGAACTAAACTAGTATAGCCCAAACCGAACTGATTAACCATTGATCGTTGATCGTTGACTGTTGACCGTTGACCACCATTGGCTTTTTTGAAAACCTCCATCTTGACATTTTCAACATCATGAGCCCGTTTTACATTCTGTTTTGCCAAATTATGACCCAGAAGTCCCGAATTGAGCACATTAATCCAAAAATGCTTATTATTTTTAACATTTTTGCTTGTTTATTTGAGATTTGATAATGGAATTGATTCGAGTATATCATTTTTATAAAGGTACTTGTGTTTCCCTCGACCGATGGTCGATTAGATTCAGTGCTTCCTGTTCGTCAGATCCGCACGATCCCCATTCTTCGAGAGTTACTTGTAGGTTTCCGTAAATTGTTTAAATAAAAGTTATTATTATTCATATTAAGATTTTGATATAGATTTTTCGAATCATAGGATCTAGCGCTGACGCTGATCGTGATCGGCAGACCCAGTAGTAGGCTTCTTTATCAGACTACTCTGACTGATACATGTGTGTTTCCTGATGGTGTTACATTATTGTTTTAAACCACCTATATCAATTGTTTTAGATTTATGATGATACTTTATATTTTTACGACATAATACCTGATTTTCTAAATACTGCTTATTTGATACCTGATTTATTGTATATTTTTTATATTATCTCTCATTGTATTTATGTATCTTATTTCTGCATATGGAATATTTTCATGCTTTAATGGATTAAACTATTGTTTTCACTTGAATACATAAATGTTTATTACTGTCATTGAGGTATTATTGGAGCAAGTATTTCAGGCCTATTCTACGACTTGTAAGACCTTACTGCAGACTCCTTTGCTTTGTGCACAGGGTAAGTCCTTCCGCAAGTCCTTATGCTATATGTATAAGACCCTTACCTGGTGTACATGTGGGTGTATGTTTTGGGGAACCTATAAATTATGGTGATTAAATGGGGGTAGTGTTCATATTTTTAAAACATGTTTGATGTACTGATTTTTACTGAAGTATTTTATCTGTATTTTTTTATACACCGCAAGGAGCACACTGAGCTTTTTAGCTCATTATGTAAATTTTAACATTTTCATATAGTAGCAAACAGTAGATTAGCAGACTTGGCATTAGTAGGACCAACTACTCTTTATTTTTGTACTACCATATATGCCTATATGCTCTTTTTGTTATACTTTGGTGTCATGTGTTTTACTATTGTTTTGATATATATGTATTACTGATATTTTGTTTTGTATATCTTTTATACGATTTATCCTATATATGTATATATATGATTATCGTATGAATTTCACTGACGCTAGTTGCATATTATATTGATATATGAATTTCAACGCTATTTTTAATATAAAAAGAACTTCTAAATACGATATGTGGCTGCATAGATTTGGTGATAACATCCAGACCGAGTCCAGGGGTTACAATTCAAATTATATTATATTAAAACCATTCCACTGTTGAGTTATAACGTTTCTAATGATTACGGATTTATCACTATTTAAAACTAGTTTAGGTCCTTAGGAGCCATGAAAATTGAGTTATGACATTTCTAAGGGGTTTCAAACTACATGTAAAGTGGGTTGGTTGAGTGGAAAATTTTAAAAAGAAAATAAATTTTTATGTGCTTTGTACAAAAGGAAATCAAGAAAAAAATGAACATTTTTCTATTAAAAATATAAGGATGAGTTTTTATGAAGAGCAGAGAAATGGTATGAATATATAATGAGAGAAACAATTTATTTTTGACAATAAATTTAAATTATTTTTTAATATTAAAATATTAATTGATTTAAGATGAATTTTTTAGACGAGATTCAGGTATATCTAAATTGAAATGTACATGTTTACATATAAATTACTTTTTAATTATTTTTTATGAATGTTGCATACATAAATTAAGCAATGATTGTTTCATAGAATGGAATCGAACTTTCACCAAACTGTTATATAAACTAATTTCTTTAATATATGTTTATATACGCGTTTACGTCATATTATTTAAAAATAAATATTAATATTTTATTTAAAAATAAAAATGTTAAAACTATTTAAATTAAAATTACTTTTTTTCTTTTATATTTATAAATTGTAATATTAAAAAATAATATTATATATAATAAGTTAAACAAATAAAATATTATAATATTATATATTTTACATCCAATTACAATAATCATTCTATCTTCTTATCGTCAATAAATATGAATTAAGCACTTCCTTTTGTAGAACAATGAATATAATATTTTGTTCCTTTTAAAAAGTTTTTTGATGTTTGACTATGTGTATCTTCATTCTTTTTTCTCAAATATTATTTTTACATTTTATTTAATTGAAAGATATTATATTTAATACTAATTTTAATTAAAGATATAATCGCAACCCCTGAAAATTTATTTCCTCACCAAGATCAATGTTGCTTGTAAGTTTAAATGCGTATGAAAACGATTAAATAAGCTTGATGATTTCATCCCAAGTAGAAATCACAGAGAGGTTGAAGACGACAAACCTATAAAAGAACACTTAAAAGAAAAAAGTTAGATGAAAATCACAGATATAAAAGAAGCCACCGAAATTCAAATTCATGAGGTTTGTTTCAGACATGTTCCGATTAAGTTGAGAGAAAAAGCGCTAAATCTGAACTATTAATCGGCAGATATTTTATAAATCTGACCTATTAATCTGCAGTGTCCTCTCCCTACCGAGTTTTTTGTCCTGATCAGACATTAAGGATCCCCAACCCAACCGTTTTGAATGATTCCTCACCATATTTCACGGTTTCATCTCATAAATACCAAAATCCTCCGCAGTATCTAAGCCTTGTCTCAGCTTACCAGTACCACACTTCGCTGCAACCACAGACTCAATAAACTACACGACCGGTACATGGTTTTTTAAGGTTTCATCATTCAGACATTTATGGGGAAGTTTGTTGATGATGTTAAGCACGATCACGACAAGGTAATCACTAATGTACTGCAAAATCTTTTGGAAGAGAAAATTCATGATATTGAAATCATTTCTGGTTATGTTTAGCAGGATAAGCTTGAATCATCGAACACATTGGTTAGTAATGGATGCGTGGATTTTAGAGGGCAAATTGCAGAAAAGCAAACCACTGGAGGATGGAAGGCAGCTCCATATCTCATAGGTATACACTAAAACTAGCTCCAAGGGCAGGCAGGTTTCAGTGCACTAACATGATTTTGCTCACTGATTCATGGGTTTGTTATTGTTTAAATTCTAGTTAATGAGGTTGCCGAGAGATTGGCCTTCTTTGCAATAGCGGTGAACATGGTGGCTTATTTGGTTCTGGAAATGCACGAATCGCTTCCGACTGCTGCAACTCACGTGACTAACTGGATTGGAGCTTCTTATGTTCTAACCATACTCGGGGCGTTTCTTGCCGATGCTTACTTGGGTAGATTCTTGACCATCGTCATCTTTTCTTGCATATATGCAGTCGTAAGTTAGCGTCTCCATGGTTAATTTGATATGCAGAGAAATGTTTAGACAGGACGACGTAACATAAAGTCCCCTGTCCCTTGTTTTACTCAGGGAATGCTTTTGCTGACGCTATCGGCCACCATAGACAGCCTGCGACCGCCAAGCTGCTTGGCCCTGCCATGCATAAAAGCAACCGAGAAGCAAACGGGTTTCCTCTTTGCTGCACTAGCTCTTATCGCCCTCGGAACCGGCGGTATCAAACCTTGCGTTTCGTCCTTTGGGGCAGACCAGTTCGACGAAGCCGATAAAAAGGAAGCACGACAAAAATATGCTTTCTTCAACTGGTTCTTTTTCGCCATAAACATGGGCGCCATCTTGGGGATTACACTTATGGTGTATATACAAGAGAAGAAAGGTTACGGTTGGGGTTTTGGACTCCCTACTGTGTCTACCATTTTCTCTATCTTGATCCTAGCTGCTGGACTACGATTTTATCGTTACCAAAAACCAATGGGAAGTCCTTTCACTAGGTTTCTTCAGGTACTTGTTGCAGCTATTAGGAACCATTCTAATGGGGTTGAATTAAAACCTAGAGCTGTTTTATATGAGGTTAGTTCAAAGGAGTCTGATATTACTGGTGCTCGAAAACTTGCTCATACCGAACAGTACAGGTAATCATAGACTAAAACACACTCCTTTGTTTACTTTAATTTATGTGTAATTTGTTTTTTTTACAGGTTCTTCGACAAGGCAGCAATCATGACGGATCCTGAAGCTAGCACTAGGAACCGATGGAGACTTTGCACAGTAACTCAAGTAGAAGAATTCAAGTCCTTCATTAGGATCCTCCCTATATGGGCATCTACGATAGCGCTTTCCATCTCATACTCTCAACTCTCAACCTTCTTCGTCAGCCAAGCCGCCATCATGGGCCGACATCTTGGTCCACACTTTGTCATTCCGGCAGGTTCGACCACTCTTTTCAGCGCCCTCAACGCTGTCCTACTTGTTCCCGTCTACGAAGTATGGGTCGTCCCATTCTTACGTAAACGCACCGGCCATCCCCGTGGCATTACCTCGTTACAAAGAATGGGAGTTGGCCTATTCATATCCATCTTTGCAATGCTCTCAGCTGCTTTGGTTGAGAAGAAACGTCGTGACCACCCTAACTCCTCGTCTTTGACTGTGTTTTGGCTGCTCCCGCAGTTCTTCTTCATCGGCAGCGCCGAGGTTTTCACTTACGTGGGACAATTGGAGTTCTTTTACGACGAGGTTACCGATGGGACGAGAAGTATAAGCAGTGCATTGTTTCTTAGTGAGGTTGGAATAGGGAGTTGGTTAAGCACCGCCCTCGTTAAAAGCATCGAGGGTGCAACCGGTGGGGAAAAGAAAGGGTGGCTAAGGAATGATCTAAACAAAAGCAGGCTTGAAAATCTCTACTGGATATTGACGATAATCAATGCTGCGAATTTCTTGGTGTATTTGTGGGTGGCTCAACGGTATAAGGGAAAGAACGACGAGGGAAAGAGGACGGAGGTGCTGGTTGAGATGGATGTTGATGAAGTGAAGAAGGCAAATAAGGGTGAAGGGAAGCTTAAAAGCATGGAGTCGTGAAATCTAATATTAGTTTCTTTTAATTCGTTCATAGATTTTTGCTTTTAAGTTATGATGGTATCGCAATTTGTTTCATTTTATTTGCAAATCAACCAATTATTTCCCTAGTTTTACAATGATTTATAGTTTTGCATGACTGGAAGCTCACAACATAAAACTTCTTAGTTTTTTTGCGCTGATAATTTCAATTATAAAAGCTAACCGCTTAAGAAACAGCAAATTCAGGTCTATTGTTAAAAATAGATACTTAATATTTTTCAGTTACATTTTTAGGTATCTACCGTTATATATATATATATATTTTTTTTAAAAATTAAAAATAAACCCCACGTCGTCCTCCTCTTCCCCCACCTCCAACGCGAAGGGTCACCGCCGACTAGATTTTATTTGTAGCAAGATGAGGAACTCAATAATGGTGATAGTATAACATATGATCTGCTATAATTGTCAAAATCGCCAAAAAATATCAAATGAAAACTTAGAAATCCGATGACACTTCGCGGCACTTTTCACAACGAACGACGCAATTTTACAGTGAATGAGAGACTGAATTTTGGTTCCGACAACAAAACTATTCTAATGGTGTCAACGATGACAGCCACCAACCAACAGTAAAAAAAATAAAATTTTAAGTTCTTTTTGGAGTTTTTTTTAAATAATTTCTTTTTAAAATTTTATATGCGTAACATATGATAGATAATGGTCAAATTTAACAACCATTATCGTCCAGACACTAACGTTAGAAATATTAGATACCTAACTTTAACGAAAAATTCTTTTGAGACCAAAAATCAATTTGAGGTATAATTTAGGCAGTTAAAAAGTGTATTAACTTATAAATAAAGTAAGCTTATTGGTCTTAGTTTAGAAAAAAATCATTAAAGAAATAATTGTCAGTAGCCAGGTTCAATCAGGCCATTTGAATCAAGGAGATGGTTATAGAAATAGATAATTTCATTGTGGTTGAAACATGTTATATGTTTCCTTTTCCCGGATAGGTGATGGAACTTCATATGCAAGAAACAAAAATACAAATTTAGGTAATACAAATGCCGCATTCTCCTTCGGAATTTTGTTCTGATATACAGATTATAACATGCGGGGCGGCTAACTTTCCTTCTTCCTATAGCTGTTATCTGTTCATCTATCGTCTTCGTGACATGTTCCGTCAACTGAAGCAAAAGCTGAGAGAAAAGAGAAATGTAAGTTACAATACCGCTATGTCTGACCTATTCATCTGCAGTGTCCTCTGCAGATTTTTTATACTCCGGCTTAAGCTCGTAAGTTCCTTGATTGGCACCTCTCTTATTGTACACGCAGAGCTCGTTCAATATCTCTTTCAGGAATTGCTGCAAAGAAAGTAAAGTAAAATCTTTCAAACACATAAAATACATGATGACCGCCAAAAAAACACAAAAACAACAAACTAAGAAAACATTCAAATCATCGTTATAAACCATAAGACATATCCTGTGGTACAATGAAAAAGAAATGTAAGAGGCTTACAGCAGGCTGATCAGTCTCTTGGACAAGTTGCTTTAAAGTCCAATTTGGTTGTCTTTCGAACAGCTTGAACATAATATCTTCCAGTTCCCCACGATCCCTTCGGGTTCTCTTCACCTCTGATTGTTTAACTGGCATTGTTTTCTTCTTATCCTGCTCAGAGACAATGGACAATATGAAGTACGAATCTACAATTACAACTCCAAACTTGTTTATGTTTAAGAGCAAAAAAATAGTAAATATCACTCTCTAGAGACCATGAATATAAGTACCTTGGGGTTGGATGAAATCAGGCCAATCATTCCAGGCATTGGCCTCATGTGCACTCCACGATCGTTATCAATAACCTTCAAAGTGCATCAAAAACACATAAGATGATAGGCATCATAGTAACATTAAAGGGAAAAAAGTGTATTCCTGAAGCCAATGCATATTCATTGACCTACCTGTATTTGCCTGTTCTTGATCATGGACTTATTTGTCCTTTCTCGACACAGTCTCCCATATTCCTCAATGTTTTCTTCATGTGGTTTCATGTCAAATTTGTGTTCAACCTTTCCTTCCATTGCAACCGCTCCTACAACAAAAACAGATCCCAAGTCACAAACTAAGGCAAAGAACTTAAGCAAGAGAAACATCAAAAGGGTTCTTACAAGAAAATCATCATGGTGTAAATTGCCCCTTCAAGTCACTGTAAGCATCAGATAATTTTGAACACAATACAACTACACGACTAATAAACACGGAAATAATGTAATAAACATGACATGTTTAATGGTATTCGTGTTTTATGTAAAAGAAAAACAGGCTGAAACATGACACATACAAGCCAGGTCTAACCAAGCCAGAGCAGGAAAAAAGGAACAAACATTATGTTACTAAATTTAAAAATAAAACAATTGAATTAAGAATAAACTTTAATAGTTGAGAAGCACTAGGAGCAAAGAACCATAACTCTGACCTTGACTTGTTTCAGAGAAGACACACATAGGAACAAAGTCTTTGAACATGTTCAAAGTGTAGCTTTTTGGTATTCTTTCGGTCTCGGATCCAACCATGTTCATAGTAAACTGTAAATGTCAAGTCATAAACTCCTCAGAAGCATTTCATCAAATGTTTGCCTTGTTAGATTATACGGCGAATACAAAAGAAACCTTTCACTATAATTTTCACTCTAAAAACTATAATACAGTGCCAATTCATGTCAATTAAAGAAACTGGGATACATAAACATTCACAATCATCTGCTAAATTGAAGTAATTGTTCTAAACTATTTAGTGTTACCTGAGGCTCATCGGGTTTGAGAGGGTCGAGAGAGAAGACGACCTTGGCGATAGGCTGAGAATCAGAAGAAGAAGGGGAAGAAGAAGCTTGGTTCTTCCATGACTTGGCCACCACGACGGGGCACTTCATTAACCAGACCGATTTATCAGCTTTCCCCATGTCTAGAAAGCCGTCGTTACCTTGATCTTCATCCATCTTCAAACTTGTTTATTCCTTCAGCCTCTGTAAAAACTGTATGGAAATTTCTTATCCAACTTTTGTTTGTCGGAAAGGAAGATTTGGGGAAAGCTTATAATTTCTTCAGTCGGTTTACTTGGTAGTTTCTCAGTGAATTGGACCCTGACGAGTCGGAGGGAACGAATTTAGGAAAGGCAAGGAGAGAGGTAACGCGTCTGTTTTTCCCTAAAGGCTAAAACCCAGCAACGTTGAAACGTGCACGGACTTCCTGGGCCTGGTTTGGTCTTCTATCCAATCCGAGCTCTCTTTTCTGGGTTTTTTGGCCCGTCACATCACTGTTTTAAGCAAAGTTCATTGTTTCAGTTTCACTAATCTAACAACCTTGGTGATAAAAGAATTATTGTTATTCATTTATGTCTCAGGTTCAAGAACCATGAATATCATGGGTGTAAACGTTTAATGTCAAAAAGTTAAGAGTTATCTTTGAACATATATTATCTTGTACTTATCCAGATTAATAATAATAAGAAAAACCAATTTCATATTTTGTGACTAGAAAAAAAAATAAACTATATAGTATGAGTCTAATGAGCTTAACCCACAATTCTATTTTTTCCCTAAAATGAGAAAATGTAAGAATTAAAATGATTATTCTAATAAATATCCGAGATTAATTTTAACATTATGGCTTAATAATTTTATAACATTACTTCATTCATAGCAAAATTAATGTAGCAATGAAATGATGTATGGAGGTGAGCGTAGTTGGTTTGTAATGATAAACCCAAACTACAACAAACCACTTAGATTGAGTTGACAAATCATTTCCTTATTACCTTTTTCTCTTATCAATAAATGATGGCTAACATGAGTACCCATTTGCTCTAACCATCACCCTAACTCCATAATATTATCCATCTTTGATGCTGGAATTTTGGTATCACCGTTGTAGAAATGACGGGTTGTGGTCCTCGAAAGTATATCTAGAGAACCCAAGAACAATAATGCAATGTTTCCATCCAATATTGCCTGGTTGTGACCAGCTTCTACTTTTTTTAAAAAAAAAAAAACGAACAAAACCATTATTTCCGTGTAAAAACACTGGTAATTTTGGATGGGGAAAAGGTGGATTTGGGTAGTGATTTAAGCGTCATATAGAACAAGTTAAAACCATTATGTAGTTCTAGTACTCGAGAGCTAAATTGCCAGTTGAAATACCTTTCTTTTTAGCAGAAAATTCTAATGGTTAAATTTGAATTCAGTTTCATGGATTTCATATAAGTTTATCTTTTCTAAAAGGAACAAGCAAAAAGAAAAGCAAGACCCCAAAACCTTTTTGTTATTTTCCATTGCTTTTATACTCAATTTCAAATGTAATTATTTAATTATATTTAGTTTTGAATCTAATATTTGTATTTAAGATTTAATTTCAATTTGATAATGAATAGTATGTGAGGTGATTGTTTACCATGATTAATACAGTGAGCAATGAGGTGGTCGGGCCAATAATTTGTTGTTCACGTGTTTTAATTAGACATAAATCCAATGGTTAACCAAGATTTAAGTTGAGGGTTTAAGTGAATTCCGAGAGTTAAAGAGAGAGTCTTTTTGTTATCCTAATGGAGCTATATTATATACTGCAGATGTTCGATGGTTCTTCATTCGTAGAATGAGGTACAATATCTAGAAAGCTGAGGTCGATATGTTAAGTTCATTAAACTATATATATATATATATATGATGTTTGTTATTGAGTTGTAGAGAAGTGATCTGATATATGCTACAAGTAGCCTTGGAGTGGAACCTCTCTAAATTGCTAAAGGACTTGTCTTTCATTTATTTTAGAGAATATTATATAATGACACGATTTAAAATTCCACGTTATTTATCTAGCGATTTTTATCTAACTGAGAATAGTTTCGTTTTGACAATTTATCTACGAAATTGATTAATAAAGATAGTTTTATTTTGTCTTAATAAGTGATTTGTATATTTATAATTATTCAAAAATTTCAATATGATTATAAGTGTCTTATTAATATATATTGGACTTTTAGTTGTTTGCTTCAAATTGAAGGTTAAATTATTATCCTAATGGTGTATTGTTTGTTGACGTGTTACCTATCTAACTAATTTCTTATGATCGTAAAATTTTAATCCTGTAATCAGAGATCTAATATATATTATGAGTGATCTTAAAATCAAATTTCTTCAAATTGACGGAGTATATACATAATTTAAATTGAATTTTTAATACTAATTAAAATTATTTAAATAAAATATTATAATATTCGAATTTACAACCTTTAATAACTTAAAATATTAAACTAAGTTGTTTCTCGCATTAATTTGGTTTACATACTAATTAATGGTAATAGAACAATAAAGGCAACAAGCCAATCAGATGGCTGACCTTATCTTCCCCCTCGTGAAAGACGATAATTCTGCTTCCTTCCCAATCAACCTTTTCATATATTTTTTTCTATCATTTCTTGGAGCAACATATACGGCGTCGTTTCCTTATGTAAGTCCCTGCGTAAACACGCTCCCTCTGTACCTCCGCCATCCCTCCAACATTCCCAAAACCATTTCACTTTTTTTCCCCATCTCTTCTCTATGGAAATAACGGCTACTATTTTTCTTCTGTTCCTTACCTTCTTCGTCTTCAACGACGTCGTTCCATCTTCTTATGCCCAACAACACAATGCCGTTACTCTGGCAGAGATCCGGGCGCTTACGTCCTTCAAACGCAGCGTCTTCCGCGATCCACTTGGCGCTCTTGACGGCTGGGATGCGTCCACGCCGTCAGCTCCCTGCGACTGGCGTGGCATTGTCTGCTACAACAATCTAGTCCGCGAGCTCCGCTTGCCTCACCTCCAACTCGGTGATCAGCTATCTAACTTACGCGAGCTCCGCAAATTAAGCCTCCATTCTAACAACTTTAACGTCTCCATCCCTGACGCGCTCTCCCAATGCGCTCTCTTACGCGCCGTATACTTGCACAATAACTCATTCTCCGACAACCTCCCGCCTTCCATTTTTAACCTCACCAATTTACAAGTCCTCAATATAGCTCATAATTATCTCTCCGGCAAAATCGCCGCCGGTATTCAGTACTCCCTCCGGTACCTCGATTTATCCTCAAACGATTTCTCCATGCAACTTCCATCGAATTTCCCGGCACAGTCTCAGCTACAGCTTATCAACTTCTCATATAACCGGTTTTCCGGCGAGATTCCGGCGAGTATAGGGAAGCTCCAACAACTACAATACCTATGGCTCCACTCGAACTAGTTGTATGGAACATTACCATCGGCAATAGCGAACTGTTTTTCGCTGGTACATTTAAGCGCAGAAGATAATTTGCTTAAAGGACTGCTTCCGGGAAGTATCGGCGCGGCTTCGAATCTTCAAGTGCTGGCTTTATCGCGTAATAGACTTTCCGGTGCTGTAACCGAAATCCTTTTTTGTAAATCATCGGGGAATGTTACGACGTCGTTGAGGATCCTCCAGTTAGGATTTAATGAGTTCACGGAAGTAGTTAAGCCGCAAAGTAATCGAAGTTGCGTGGCGGCTTTGGAGGTTTTGGACCTTCACGTGAACCAAATCCATGGCGTTTTCCCTTCTTGGTTGACCAGTTTGACCACGTTGAGAATATTGGATATTTCTGGAAACTTCTTTACAGGTTTATTACCGGTTGATATAGGCAACCTGTTTAACTTGGAAGATCTTAGAGTTCGTTAACCGGTTCAGTTCCGAGTCAGCTCCTACAATGTGGTTCGTTAAAGATCGTCGATTTTGAAGGAAACAGATTATCCGGGCAAATTCCTGTTTTTTCAGTCAGATGAAACTCTTGAATAGTACATCGCTTGGGAGAAATCTGTTTTCTGGGTCAATTCCGTACGGATTCGGGAACATATCTGGGCTTCAAACGTTGAACTTGAGTGGAAACAATTTGACCGGAAAGTTACCGGCAGATAAAATGCGGTTGAGTAATTTAACCACTTTAAACCTCAGCAATAATAAATTTTCTGGAGAAATTCCTGATGGTTTAGGGGATTTATGGAGTTTGGAGGTTTTAAATTTAAGTTCATGCGGATTTACTGGGGGAATTCCAGGGAGTATTGGAAATTTGTTGATATTAACTTCTCTTGATTTGAGTAAGCAGCGGATTTCTGGAGAGTTGCCAATTGAGCTTTTTGGATTACCAAATTTGCAGGTTGTTGCTCTACAAGAAAACAGGTTGTCTGGTAAGCTTCCTGAAGGTTTCAGCAACTTGGTTGATTTGCAGTACTTGAATCTCAGTTCCAATGGATTCACTGGTCGGATTCCGAGTAACTATGGTTTATTGCAGTCATTAGTTGCGCTTTCAGTAAGTTTTAATCGAGTTTCAGGCATGATTCCATCAGAGCTTGGTAGCTGTTCTAATCTTGAAGTGCTTCAGCTTCGTTCGAATCATTTGACGGGTAAAATCCCAGGTGAAATCTCTCGGTTATCTTATTTGAAAGATCTTTGTTAAAAGAAGTGTAATTACAGAAAACGTGCTCCGTTCTTTCATTATCTACCAAATAAGTTTACAAGACCAAATCCTTTATATACAGCCCACCAACCGTTACAAGCCTAACTAACAATCTAACTAATTAACAACATCCTAACTAATCAAATAACATAAAACTAACACTCCCCCTCAAGTTGGTGGTTAAAGATGTTGATTAACCCCAACTTGGAACTCAAATATTCATGCTGTTGAACTCCCAAAGCTTTTGTTAGAATGTCTGTTGTCTTCACATACTTTGTTTTAATTATTCCTTCTTGAATTTTTTCTCGAACAAAATGGCAGTCAATTTCAATGTGCTTTGTTCTTTCGTGGAAAACTGGATTTGTTGCTATTTGAAGAGCTGCCTTGTTATCACACATCAACTTTGTTGGTCCTGTGTTGTTAAACCCAAGCTCATTCAGTAAGCCTGTTAACCACACTATTTCTGTAGCAGTCATTGCCATACTACGATACTCTGCCTCTGCAGATGACCTTGCAATTGTGTTTTGTTTCTTGGACTTCCAAGATAGCAAAGAGTCCCCCAGTTTTACACAAAAACCAGTTACTGACCTCCTAGTCATTGGGCAAGTTGCCCAATCTGAATCACAAAAGGCTTGAAGTTGGCATTGACTTTCTGCACTCAGCAACACTCCTTGACCTGGACTGCTTTTGATATACCTGACCACCCTCAAAGCTGCATCCAAGTGTAATTTCCTTGGTTGCTGCATGAATTGACTCAACAATTGTATTGAATGAGCAATATCAGGCCTTGTGTTGGTGAGATAAATAAATTTCCCAATCAATCTTTGATAACTTGTCTTGTCCTTTAACAGCTCGTCTTCAGAAGTCAGCCTCTTATTTTGTTCCAAAGGAGTTGCAGCAGGCCTTGCACCCCCCAATCCAGTTTCTTCAATTAACTCCAATGCATACTTCCTTTGACTTATAATTATTCCCTTTGCTGATCTTAACATTTCTAAGCCAAGGAAATACCTTAATTCACCAAGATCTTTCATTTTGAAATTTTTATTCAGAATTCCTTTGAGTTCTTCAATCAATCCATTGTTATTTCCAGTTATCAAAAGATCATCCACATATATAAGCATTATGACTACTTTGCTTCCTTGTGACTTAGTAAACAATGAGTAGTCAAACTTGCTTTGAGAATAACCTGCCAACAGAAGAACCTCTGTGAGTTTCGTGTTCCACTGCCTTGAAGCCTGCTTTAATCCATACAAGGATTTTTGCAGTCTGCACACCCTGGACTCCCCCTGACTGCAAAATCCTTCAGGTAAGGACATGTATACCTCCTCAACTAAATCACCCTAGAGGAAAGCATTGTAGACGTCCATCTGAAAAAGCGGCCATTGATGAATAGAAGCAAGGGCCAAGACTGTTCTAACAGTGACCATTTTTGCCACAGGTGAGAAGGTCTCAACATAATCAACCCATTCTCTTTGAGTGTATCCTTTAGCAACAAGACGAGCTTTAAACCTCTCCACTTCTCCATTCGATTTATATTTGATGCGATACACCCATTTACTTCCAATGGGAGTCTTATTAGAAGGCAGAGGAACCAATGACTAGGTATTATTAGATTCCAAAGCTAAAAACTCCTCATTCATGGCTTTAATCCATTCAGGATTTTGAATGGCTTCAGTATAGGTCTTATGCTCAACTAAATGAGATATAGAAGAAAGGTAAAGTTGAGCTTTAGCAGGAATACGAGAATAAGAAAGAAAGTTAGAGATAGGATAAGTACCTGGAAGAGAGGAAGATTAGTAGGACTGCACGTAATCATGTAACCAAGAAGTCTATTTTTTGACCCTAGTAGACTGCCTAGGGGGAATAAGAATGCTACTTGATGAAGAGCCATCAGAAATAATGGGTTGAGGTGAAGGTTGAGGTGAAATGGAATCATCTGTTGAAGCTTGAGGTGAAGAACCAGAAGGTATAAAAGATTGGGTGTGAGAAGGCATAATCAGAAAATCATAATCAGAAATGTCTTGAATAGGAAAAAATAGAGAAGAAGAATAAATGGGAAATTGGAAAGGAAAAATGTCCTCATGGAACTTAACATCTCTATTAACAAAAAAGGTTTTTTTTTTCAAGATTGAACAGTAAGTAGCCTTTTTGAGTCGCAGAATAACCCATGAAGACAGAAGGTATTGCCTTTGGGGAAAACTTATCTTTGTAATTTGGTTGGGTGGCATAACATAAACAACCAAAAACTCTCATATGAGATAAATTGGGAGGTTTACCATGAAGAAGTTCAAAGGGGCTTTTTCCAGCTAAAGAAGAAGAAGGCAACCTATTAATGATATAACAGGCTGTGGTGACACATTCCCCCCAAAACTTAACAGGAACTTGGGAATGAAACTTGAGGGCTCTAGCTACCTCTAACAAATGCTTGTGTTTTCTTTCAGCAATGCCATTTTGCTGAGGAGTATGAACACATGAACTTTGATGAACAATACCCAATGAAGAAAAAAAGGAAGAACACTCATTAGCAAAAAAACTCAGAACCATTGTCACTTCTAATGTACTTGATTGTGACTGAAAAATGATTTTTTACATAGGCAAAGAATTGTTTTAAAGAAATGATTGCATCACTCTTAAGCCTCAACAAAAAAATCCAAGACATCCTTGTGTGATCATCAACAATGATGAGAAAAGATCTATAACCACTATGAGTGGAAATCCTATAGGGTCCCCATAGATCAATATGTACCAAATCAAAAGGTGCAGAAGCTCTAGAAGTACTGTGTGGAAAAGGTAACCTAGATTGTTTATCAAGAGGACAAATTGAGCATTTAAGGACACTGTCAGCATGAAATTTATGAGATTGTAAATATGGAATTTTATGTAAACTAGAGAAAAATGAGTGTCCTAAACGAGCATGCCAAAGTTTTGTATTATTGACAGTTGAAAGATTCATACAATTGGAAGAGCCCAAGGCAGGACCGCAAGAAAAGGAATTACAGTGATTAACAGAAAAAAATACCAGAATCAAAAGTTGAAGAATCAAAAAAATACAGCCCACGAGACTCCCTACCAATCCCCTTCATCTTTGCAGTAGAGAGATCCTGTAAAATGCAGAAGTCAGGGTAAAATGAAACAGTACAATTAAGCTCTTTGGTCAGCTTAGAAACAGACAAAAGATTGTGTGCAAAATCTGGAATAAACAGGACATGTTTAAGGGAATTGTTCTGGTCAAGAGGAAAAGAACATGTATATGTTATGGGGGCTGTTTGACCATTAGGTAAGTATACAAATCTAGAGGCTGATGTGCAAGGAACTGGAGAGACTAGTTTTTGAAAATCTGATAACATATGGTCAGTGGCCCCTGAGTCTAATATCCAATTGAAAGAAAGACTAGTGGTAGCAGAGGTAATACCTGCAGTATTTGCTGCTGCAGCTGGCATTTTATCCACAGAAGGAGCCTTGTTCAAGAGATGAAGTATTTGATCATATTAAGCCTTTGTAAACATAGAAACACTGGAGACAGTATCTGGATGTGACTCAGAACTTGTCTGATTGTGAGAACCAAGAGGAGACCGAGTAGAGGCCAAAGCAACCTGGTCAGCTTTCTTCTTTGAGAACTTAAAATCGACAGGAAATCCAATCAACCGGTAGCAATTCTCACGTTTATGCCCACAAAACTTGCAATAGTCATACACACCAGAAAATCTTTTTTATCAGCATTCCCAACAGAGGTGGAGTACAAAGCCGAGACCTCAGAAATTGGAGAAAGGGCAGAAGAGTGAATCCTCTGTGATTCCTCCTGAACCAGCATCGAATACGCCATGTTCACAGTCGGCAATGGCTGCATGAGTAGAATTTGGCTTCGCACAGCAGTGTATGTCTCGTTGAGGCCCATGAGAAACTGAAATAATTTCTGCTGTGTATAGTGAGCAATCGTGTGTTGTGAAAGAGCACAATCACAAGGGGAAATGGGAGCCAAGGCTTCATACTCATCCCAAAGTGATTTCAATCGAGTGAAATAGGTTGAGATGGAGGAATCACCTTGATTCAGGAGCGCAATTTCTCGGTGAAGAAAGAAGGATCTGGAACCATCAACTTTGGCAAACCTCTCCCTCAAATCCTGCCAAACCGAGGCAGCACTCGATGCGAAAACAATCCCAGCAGAGAGCTCTTTGCTGACTGTATTAAGAATCCAAGACAGGACGAGAGCGTTACACCTCTCCCATTGAGGATGTAAAGACTCATCGAAATCTTCTCGTCGGCAATCACCGGTGACAAAGCCCAATTTATTCTTCGCAAGTAGGGCAATCTTCATCGACCGGCTCCACACACCATAGTTCTCGATGCCGAGAAGCTGATGCGAAACAAGTAGGAATCCCGGTGCATCGGAGGCATGCAGAAACAACGGGTGGTTGAAATCAAATGCTGAATTTTCCATGGCTGCTGCGGAGAAGAGAAAAGGAGAAGAGAAATCCCTAAAATGATTTTGATCAAACAAAGCAGAGTCAAGGAAAGAAAAAAATCAGTTGACTCGTGATACCATGTTAAAAGAAGTGTAATTACAGAAAACGTGCTCCATCTCTTTCATTATCTACCAAATAAGTTTACAAGACCAAATCCTTTATATACAACCCACCAACCGTTACAAGCCTAACTAACAATCTAACTAATTAATAAATGCAATCTAACTAATTAACAACAGCCTAACTAATCAAATAACAGTAAACTAACAATCTTGATTTGGGCTTGAATAATTTAGATGGTGAAATCCCAGAGGAAATCTCTAGATTTTCATCTATGACTACTCTTTTATTAGATGGAAATCACCTATCGGGTAACATACCAGATTTATTGTCAAAACTATCCAATCTAGCAGCTTTGAATTTTTCATCAAATAATTTGACTGGATCCATTCCATCAAGTCTTTCAAACATGTTTAGGTTGAGGTACTTGAATTTATCAAGAAACAATCTCGAAGGTGAGATTCCGAATGCACTCGGTTCTCGGTTCAATGATCCTTCTGTGTTTTCAATGAATAGAGAACTCTGTGGAAAGCCATTGAACAGAGAATGTGCTAATATAAGAAATAGGAAACGTAGGAAGCTGATCCTATTAATTATTGTAGCTGCTAGTGGAGCTTGCCTTGTTGCATTGTTTTGTTGTGGATATATTTACGGCATTCTACGATGGCGTAAGAAGCTCGGAGAATGGGCAGCATGGGAGAAGAAAAGAAGTCCGGCCGGTGCGAGTTCGGGAACAGACAAGGGTAATGGAAGTGGTGAAAATGGAGGTCCAAAATTAGTCATGTTTAATAACAAAATAACGCTGGCGGAGACACTAGAAGCGACGAGGCAATTTGATGAGGAAAATGTCATGAGCAGGGGAAGATACGGACTTGTGTTCAAAGCAATCTATCAAGACGGGACGGTCCTATCCATCCGTCCCCTTGTTGATGGATCCATCGATGAAGGTATCTTCCGAGAAGAAGCTGAAACGCTAGGCAAGGTAAAGCATAGGAACATAACAGTTTTACGAGGCTATTATGCCGGACCACTGGACTTAAGACTCCTTGTGTATGACTGCATGCCTAATGGAAACCTAGCCACTCCTCCAGGAGGCAAATCACCAAGATGGTCATATGCTCAATTGGCCAATGCGTCATCTCATTTCACTTGGTATTGCTCGTGGCCTAGCATTTTTGCACTCGTTATCAATGGTTCACAGTGATATCAAACCACAGAACGTACTCTTCGATCCCGATTTCGAAGCTCATTTATCCAAGTTTGGACTCGAGCGGTTGACCATCAGCACCCCAGCAGAACCTTCCTCATCTTCAACCCCAGTTGGTTCACTAGGCTACATAGCGCCAGAATCTTCATTAAAAGGTCAACCATTGAAAGAAGCCGATGTGTACAGTTTTGGAATCGTAGTATTAGAAATTCTGACCAGAAGAAAGCCGGTGATGTTCACACAAGATGAAGACATCGTGAAATGGGTGAAAAAGCAATTACAGAAAGGTCAAATTTCAGAGTTGTTGGAGCCGGGTCTTGTGGAGTTAGACCCTGAATCATCAGAGTGGGAGAAATTCTTGTTGGGGGTTAAAGTGGGACTCATTTGCACAGCAACGGATCCAATTGACAGACCGTCAATGGCAGATATTGTTTTCATGTTGGAAGGTTGTAGAGTTGGACCCGAAATCCCATCTTCAGCTGATCCAACCTCTCTACCTTCCCCCATTTGAGATTTTTCCCTTTCTTTTCTTTCACTTTTCAGAAATTTATTTTGCACCCAAAGACCAAAGATGTCATTCTTGATCATTATATTGTATTTTTAATTGCATAATGTGTCTTACATTTCTCTTGATCACATTCTGGTGAAATTGTACTATCTTTCCTTTATTCGAACCTGAATTTTGAATATATTAAATATATATTTGATACACGAATAATTTTAAAAAACGAGAAAATTGAGTGAGGAAGATAACCAAGGTATGGGGAGAAGTAGCCGTTAAGTACGTCGTTGATGTAGAATAAAATAAAAAGAAATTGAAGAAAATGAAGTTGGCGTAAGGATCCTCGAAGGGTGAATTCACGAGATAATGTTCTCGAATTTTTTTTTCACGATATGGTGCACATTCCAGATTAATTTTTGGAATGGGGTGAATTCTACAGTGATCATAGGATGCCATGCAATCCAGGCGATCTTGTAGGATGCCATGCAATCCAGACGACATACGGGGTGACATACGAGACATACGAGCCAATGGGGAGAGGTCACCATGCGAGGTCGCCATGCAGTCCTATACGAGGAATAGAGAGGTCGCCATGCAGTCCAGGCGACCTTGTAGGTCGCCATGTAGTCCCGGCGCCATTCCCATCATCCATGCACAGCCACATAGATTCCTTCACGTGCTCCCCGCTGCATGTTGCATGCCTACAGCTCCCAATGAAACCATGTGAACCATTTGAGCCAATGCATGTGAAATAATTGGTACAATAATTGAACCATTGCTGCGTGAAATATCATAGCTGCAATTGTACAATTATTGGTGAAATAATTGAGGCAGCCGGTTGGTGAAATAATTGAGGCAGCCGGTTATAAAAGAAAGAAAGAAAGGGAGAAGAGATTGCAGAAGAAAGTTAGAAGAGATTGCAGCCGAGAAAGAAAGAAAGTGAGAAAGGAAAGAAAGAAAGGGAGAAAGGAAAGTAAGAAGAAGAAAGGGAGATAAGGTAAATTTTTTATATTTAAATTAGTTTATTATTATAAATGTTTAATTTGTTAGTTTAGGGTTTAGGGTAAAACAAAAAGCAGCTAATTAGTTTGTTAGTTTAGGGTTATATGATTGTTAGTTTAAGTTATAGTATACATAAATTAAAAATTATTTAATTAATTAGTATATGTTTGATAGTTATATAGTTAAAAAATAATTAATTAGTTTGTTTTGTTAATAGTTAGTTATATAAAAAAATTATTTAATTAGTTTGTGTTAGTTAAATAGTTAAGTTATATTTGTTTGTTGAATTTATATTATATAAAAAATTAGTTAGTAAGTTTATTAGTAGTATATTATAATGAAAAAATAGTTTATTAGTTAGTTTTAGTTATATAGAAGAATATTTTATTAGTTGTTTAAGGGTTTAGCGTTTACGTTTAACTTATATTTTAAAAAGTTTAGTTTGTTAGTTTATTAGTTTATATATTATAAGTTATTATATTAAAGTTTAGTGTTGTAAATTAGTTAGTTAGTTTATATTAGATTATATTAAATGATTTTTTAAATATTGTTGTTTAATTTTTTTTACAGATTCATTCCAATGGCTGACCAAATTCCACTGTTGAGGCTTGACAATGAACATATTTCAAGTCATTTGGGAATAATGGTGAATAAAATATTTGTTTAATGAATTATAATTAATAAATATTTGAATATTATTTTATGATTGTGATAATTTTTTTGAAATATTTAATTGTAGGAGGACGAGCAGCGAGTCCTTCGTCTTCGACTACATAAAGTGCCCAAGCCACACCCACTAATAGAAGAAAATTTGCAAGAGGCTGGATTTTGGTATATCACATTTGTGCGAGATTACAAGTTGGTCCCAGGTTTGATCAGTGCGTTGATTGAACGTTGGAGACCAGAAACGCACACGTTTCATTTGCCGTGTGGCGAATGCACGATAACTTTGGAGGATGTGGCAATGCAACTCGGGGTCCAAACTAATGGGATGCCGGTGGTAATGTCACATGAGTTTAATAAGGTGAAACAACTTTGCAACTTGTTTCTTGGGAAAGCGCCCGTACCACCAGAGTGTAAAGGGTGGCGGGTGAGGTTGTCATGGTTGAATAATGAATTTCAACTTCAATCAAATAGTACGGAGCACGAAATTATATATGCAACACGAGCATATATATTACAATTGATTGGGGGAATTTTGATGCCTGATAAATCCGGTAGTTATGTTCACACTCAGTATCTTCTTTTTTTAACAAATTTTGAGAATTGTAGGCAATATAGCTGGGGTTCGACGATATTGGCGTTCTTGTATCGTGAGATGTGCAAGGCGTCATTAATCGTGAATGATAATAATACAGTAGAAATCGGTGGATGTCTGTTGCTGCTACAATCATGGGCTTGGCATAGACTTCCGTTTTTGACACCGATTAGTCGGACTGCGGTTGACTTTCCACTTGCCGGAAGGTAATATGAATCCTCTATTTTAATATAAAATATTAATTAAAAAATATTTATTTTGATTAAAATTATTGAACAAAATGTTTCTATTTTTGTTTTGATTGATATACAGATGGAGGCATAAAATTGAAGGCACAGGGTTGGTGCACAACAACATTAAAGAGTTCAGGTTGAAGATCGACATTAAGGCCAAAAAGGAGGTATGCATAATTTGTATTTTTTAATTATTATTTAAATTAACTATATTATCTGATTTAAATAAATTTTATTGTTTTTGTAATTTTACAGTTTAATTGGAGACCATACATGAATGAAGAATTATTTGCGTTGATACCGCACGATATTTTAGATGGGTTTCAATATTGGTGTGCTGTTACACCATTGATCAATTTTGCTTTTGTTGAGATCCAATTTGGGGATAGAGTGCTGAGGCAATTCCACTTCCACCAACCTATTCCGCGGAGTCCATGGGATCATGACCTCCTCCAAAACTTAGATGGTCGTCGTCCAGTGAATTGGGTTGAGACGCATGACGACCTGCACAGATTTGATGGTCGTCGTAAAGAAAGCGTTAATTGGGTTGAGAAGCATGCAACCTACATTAATGCTTGGAACAATAGGGCTTCATTCATGCCAACTCTTGACGCCATTCAAGACGACGACTTTAATTTTGAGACTTCGGCTTACCTTGCTTATTTTTTGGATAATGGAAAGCCGTTCCTCACAACAATAGTAGAGAGGCGACAATTTTTGAGGTTTAAGAAAAGATTTGGTAAAGTTGAATACTCTCTACCGAGTGGGAGTGGGAGTTCATCTCTACAAACTGAAGCGGAAATGACCGATGTGGATAATAGCGCACCACAATCGTTGCATCACGCAGTTGATGATTCTACTGGCCCGGCATACATACCAGAGTTTGTGCAGCCTGAGGCACCCATCTATTCTCCTACGTTTTCGTCGACGTATGACTTTGAACACATGACAGTTCAAATACCCCCAATGAATGAGGGGGATGGGTACAATACTCCTGAGCCACAACGGCCACAACGTATCAGACGTCCGCCCCGACATTATCATTCAACAACACCCCGACATCGACAACAATTGTAAACTCGTTTGCTATTTATTACAAATTATTTATTGAAATTAGACTACTTTTTTTAACCTTAACAATGATTTTTAGTATCAAATCATTACTAGTATCAAATAATTAAATATTTAGTAAATCAACTATTTTAAATCATTAGTATCAAATAATTAAATATTAACAATAAATCCTTATTAATAATAATTAGTAAATCATTAGTATCAAATCATTAAATATTTAAAAATCATTAATAAATTCGACTATGTATAAATTTAAACTCAGTAATCCACACTTGTACACTCATTTGTTAGTATTCTATAATTATTAGTAATAATTATTAAATCATTAGTATTAAATCATTATTATAAATAATTACTAAATAATTATTATAAAATCATTATTATAATGATTATTATCAAATCATTACTAAATCATCAAATCATTAAATATTTAAATCATTATTAAATCATTTTTATAATGATTATTACTAAATCATTATTATAATAATTATTATCAAATCATTACTATAATGATTATTATCAAATCATTACTAAATCATCAAATCATTAAATATTTAAATCATTATTAAATCATTTTTATAATGATTATTACTAAATCATTATTATAATGATTATTATCAAATCATTACTATAATGATTATTATCAAATCATTACTAAATCATCAAATCATTAAATATTTAAATCATTATTAAATCATTTTTATAATGATTATTACTAAATCATTATTATAATGATTATTATCAAATCATTACTATAATGATTATTATCAAATCATTACTAAATCATCAAATCATTAAATATTTAAATCATTATTAAATCATTTTTATAAGAGAAAATCGCCTCAGTGACCAAAAATACCTTATAATATACGATTTTAACCAACTTTTTTTGGATTTGCCAAAATGACCAATAAAATCGCAACGCGATTTAGAAAATCGCAACGTTAAAAAGAAAATCGCAACGGTCAAAAGAAAATCGCAACGCGAGCTTCCAAGTTCGCAACGCGATTTAGAAGAAAATCGCAATGCGATTGATAGAATCGCAATGCGATTTATATAATCGCAATGCGATTGAGAGAGTCGCAACGCGATTTAGAAGAAAATCGCAATGCGACTGAGAGAATCGCAATGCGACTGAGAGAATCGCAATGCGATTTATAGAATCGCAACGTTGAAAATCGCAACGGTCAAAAGAATAGTTAAAAAAATTTTGTTTCTTAAGAATTTTCTCTAAAAAGATAGTATCCGCGCGGACGTGTCGAAGACACGTATTACCATGACCATGACCACGACCACGACCACGACCACGACCACGACCACGACCACGACCACGACCCGACCCGACCCGAGACGAGACGACGGCGGCGGCGGCGCGCGAGAGTCCCCCTTGTCCTCTTTCACTCAACAAGGAAGTGCAAAATACAAGCCTTAAATATAATTCCCAATAGTGTTTCCAATACTATGTGGGATTGAGCATTTCCAACACTTGTTTCCAATATCATTATTCTTCATAAGTTATCATCCATTACAATATGAATTATCGATAATAAATTAATTCATTTTAATAAGTATTTAAAATTATAACTTGATAAATACATGAAATAATTCTATTATTAAATAAAAAATATATTTTTTATATTAAAATTATTGAGATAGATATTTACTATAAAAGTAAAAGATTTTTTTTTCACGTACAACCTCTATGTGAATTAGTTTCACAATAAGGTATCGGTTATGCATTGGATTCTTTCGTATTAGATGGTCTTTAATAAGATCATCATCATCATTCTTTTGTTCAACAATACCATATATTAATGAGGTATATTGGTTCATTAACACGACTAATTCATATTGTAATGGATGATAACTTATGAAGAATAATGATATTTGGAACAAGTGTTGGTAATGCTCAATCCCACATAGTATTGGAAATACTATTGGGAATGGTATTTAAGGCTTGTATTTTGCACTTCCTTGTTGAGTGAAAGAGGACAAGGGGGACTCTCGCGCGCCGCCGCCGCCGCCGTCTCGTCTCGGGTCGGGTCGTGGTCGTGGTCGTGGTCGTGGTCGTGGTCGTGGTAATACGTGTCTTCGACACGTCCGCGCGGATACTATCTTTTTAGAGAAAATTCTTAAGAAACAAAATTTTTTTAACTATTCTTTTGACCGTTGCGATTTTCTTTTTAACGTTGCGATTTTCTAAATCGCGTTGCGATTCTCTCAATCGCATTGCGATTCTATAAATCGCATTGCGATTCTCTTAGTCGCATTGCGATTCTCTCAGTCGCATTGCGATTTTCTTCTAAATCGCGTTGCGACTCTCTCAATCGCATTGCGATTCTATAAATCGCATTGCAATTCTATCAATCGCATTGTGATTTTCTTCTAAATCGCGTTGCGAACTTGGAAGCTCGCGTTGCGATTTTCTTTTGACCGTTGCGATTTTCTTTTTAACGTTGCGATTTTCTAAATCGCGTTGCGATTTTATTGGTCATTTTGGCAAATCCAAAAAAAATTGGTTAAAATCGTATATTATAAGGTATTTTTGGTCACTGAGGCGATTTTCTCTTTTTATAATGATTATTACTAAATCATTATTATAATGATTATTATCAAATCATTACTATAATGATTATTATTAAATCATTACTATAATGATTATTATCAAATCATTACTAAATCATCAAATCATTAAATATTTAAATCCTTCAATACATGCCTTGAATGCCCAAAATAGTCTATGAAATATTTTCTTCCCTGGCAGAAGTTGACATTCTTCGTCATATGCGGGCATGGTTTGAGACTTCACTATAGTTCCTGGGATAAATCGCTTCATTGCTTGTAGCAAATGTGGTAGCTCATTGTACGATGTATCCCAATCTCCATACGTCAACTTCATTGCCTTCATTTTCGCATTCCACACCTTGCCATATTTTACTTGATATCCAAATTGGCTTCGAATAGATGCAGCTAACACTGAACAAGATATCCTTGGATCCTTTTCAACCATCGCCTTCACGTATTCACATATTACATCGGAGTCCAATAGTCGGTGGTCTTGTTCGATGGAGTTTCGCAAACATGTGTGCGAACCATTGTACCTCGTGATGACCCAAACATCGTGCCTTTGATTTTTCGACACTCTGATCTTCCACTTGCACTCTGGGCCATATTTTACACACTTTGCGTATAGGGTTTTCTGGTTGGACTCTGTAACATGGACATCAACATGGCATTTGATGCAGTACTCTTTAATCGCCAGCTTAGCTTCATTTTTTCCTCTGAATTGCACCCCAACTGAAAATTCACCAGAATTATCGAATGATTCAGTCATTTGGTACGGAGGTAAATGTGGCATGTCTGGGAATTCAGGTGCCCTCATTGCATCATAGTTTATCTCGTACATGTGAGGAGTAGCTTCATACGGTGCCGGAACTTCATCAATTGCACCTCCACCAAAAATATTTTCGTCGTCGCCCAAAACGGGTTCTTCGGTTTCTTCATCTTCGCTTGAATCATCGTGAATTTCTCCCCATCGATTTTCAGCGTCAATATTAACAACCAATTTCGATATGTTTCTCGTCTCATACTCTGCTGTTGCAGATGTCCCCCCGACTTCATTTACACTTTCCAATAGTGCCATAAAACTATTCGGGAACCTGTACGTCGGCTCCTCAAACTGACTATATAAAGCCATTTCAGATGGATTTTGAGCCACACCTCTTGATGACCCAGGAACATCACATATGTTACGCACATCAACAAATAACTCAATAACTGCTATATTGGTTGACTCATGTAATCCAACCATGGTTCCAATATCATCATCTTCTTCAAGTGGAACTGCAGCATATCTGACTGGGTTGGGGCATATCATAAACCTATACCTCAAACCATCAACTGCAGCTCGAATTTTTCTTTCTATCTTATGCTTCATTTCTATAAATGTGATGTCTTTTTTGAACATCATATTTATTGGTTTTTCAGACTGAAAAGCTACTCCGACCTCATTTTCCATAATATGTCCATTATAATGGACAATCGTGAAAAAGTTGTTGCTCATTTTCTCTACAAATAAAAAAATAAATTAATTTAGATTAAAATATTAGATAAGATAATTTCATAAAACATTAAATCATTAAATATAATATAATATACTATTATATATTAATGATCAAATAAAATTTGTTATTTAACTTGATTAATTGATTAATTACTAATATTATTAATAATGATTTAATAATTATTATTAATCTAATGATTTGATATTTAATGATTTAATAATAATATGATTTAGTCATGATTACTAATAATTATTTATTATAAATATTTAATGATTTAGATTTGATACTAATTATTTAGTTATTATTACTAATAATCATGATTAGTTTGATAATTTTTTTTATTTTTTAAAAATATCAAACAAATTTGTTAGGCAAAATATCGTAATAATGCGTTGGCCGGATTATTTCATTCAATTAATTTTTACTCCTTACTAATTTACACATACAATATAAATAAAACAAAATATTTTTTTTTAAAACAACACTAAATATTTTAAACATAATATTTTTTAAACAAAAATTATCTCGCACAAATTAGTTTATATAATCTAATATAAACTTACTATCTAACTAATTTACACATACACAACAACAAAAAATAGACAACAAAAAATAATAAATTACTCATGTATTTATGCCTTCCTCCTTTCCTTTCTTTTCCTTCTTTGTTTCTTTATTCGAATCAATTTCAACATGGGCAAATGTTGTGGAATAATGCTCTGTATGTGTAAACCGTTTAATTTATTTAAACAGCAATAGCTCCCACAAATTAATTTTATATAATCTAATATATTATAATATAACTTAAACTAATAAACTATTTCTTTATTATAATATAACTTAGTTAAAATAACACACTAATTAAGCACTAATTAATTTTTTTATAATATAACTTCAACTTCAATGAACAATCTAATATATGTTTAAAGACACTAACAAATTAATTAATATTTTTTTATATTTAATAACTTAAACTAATTAACTAATTAACTAATTTTTTTATATAATATAATATATAACTTAAACTAACCAACTAATAATTTATACTAACAAACTAATTAACTAGATTTTAGTTTTACCCTAAACCCTAAACTAACAAACTAATAATTTCATATAATAAACTAAATTAAACAATAAAAAATTACCTCACAAACTATGTTTGATCCTTTATCTTATTTTCTTCTTCTTCCTTTTCCTTCTCTCGGCAAAGTTTATATGTGCTTATACTTATACTCCTGGTTGTTCTTCTGCTTCTATCCTAAACCCCATATCATTTATATAAAGCAAAAAATCGTTGTACAGAGTCATTAAAATTTGACTATTGAATAAAATATTATTAGGATTGAATCATATAACTATTGAGCATTGAAAGTCTTCAATTGAACAGCAATATTTGTTGTATTTAACAACTAAATTAACGCTGCAATCATACAGCTATGGATGCAACGCATGCAGCTACGGATGCAGGAATCTCCCAGCTAGCTATGGATGCAACGCATGCATGAGTGATACAGTTAAAGCTTGGTCGTTGCATGCATGAGTGATACAGTTAAAGCTTGGTCGCGATGCAGGAATCTCCCAGCTATGGAGACTCCATGGCGACCTACCACCTACCCTACCACCTACCATGTCGTCGGGACTCCATGGCGACCTACCATGTCGCCGGCAACCTAGAACCGATCCTTGGTCGCCCCGAGTGCCCCATGCATGAACCGATCCTTGGTCATCCTTGGTGCATGGCCCATGCAGAGGTTTGCCGAGATAAGACCACGTGAACAAAGCGCAACGCGACCTATCCCATGCCTCGTGCATGGCCCATGCATAGCACCAAAGCAGCATCAGCGAGCAACAGCGGGCACCAAAGCAGCATCAGCGAGCAACAGCGGGCAAAGAACCAGGGCAAATAATGATGGACGCCGGGCGTGCATGGCGACCTATAAGGATGCCGGGCGTGCATGGCGACCTATGTTGCCACTGTAAAATTTACCCCATTCGAGCAATTAATCTGGCCAGTGCATCATCTCGTAAAATATTTTTTTTGAATGCATTATGTCGTGAGTTTTACCGATCCTCGAAGCTGTTGGATTTTAGTGTTTTTATTGGACAAATAGACTTGTTGATTGCTAGAAGCTTTGTCGGCCACGTCGGATTTTCGTACAGGAATGTTGAGAGGCACGTGGACCCCCTCTTAATGTCACTGTCTCTTTGTGAATGAAATAAATAAATAAATAAGAACTGCCACAAGTGCATATAATAGATGTGGCACGGAGGTTGCATGGTTTCGAGTTTCAGGGTCCCACGGTATCAGACAGGGAACAGGATATATATTAATAAAGAGATCCATAAAAAATAAAACAATGGAGTTCTGAGTACAGTAACTATATAGGACGATGTGTCTCGTGGTTTCCCCACATTCAATCCGATCATGACATTGAACCTGCCGCTAAGTGTCACTGTCTGTTTTCCTTGAAACAATAATCTAAATTTACATACAACCAAAGTATTCTAGTCGATTGCGAGAGCCTCGAGCGCACTCTTGATGATACCATCTAGTCAAGCCCCCACTTTTATAATGCTATATAAATTACAGATAACTTCATTACAATAACAATTTACACATTATTCGTTGTAATCAGTTTTCAAACAAAATTTATACATGTTTTCAAGTTTGATCTAATGTCTTCTTTTACATCCTTTTAATCCCATCAATCAGTAAGTAAATTAAAGATAAAAGATACAACCCAAAACAATATATATGTGTGTGGGGACAAAACTAGAATCAAATTTAAATACAAGAATTAGGGACAAGACTTAGTTTGATAAATATTCAAACTGTCCTAGACCTGAAATGTCTTTACAAGCCAAACCCTTCTTTGTTCGTCACTGTGTGTGTATGTTGGCCAAAAGAATGTTACAAAACAATGGAACCCTATGATCATGTATTATACGAAAAGTGAGTAAGGAAACTGGAACATACTTGCTTCTAAGCTAATTCCAAGCCTTCGGGTAAGGGTTGAGTATCAGGATGAGGTGAGAGAAACCTCCTACAAGCATACGACATGGCTGAATGGAATCCATCTCTATTTTCAAGGAACACGAAATGGCCAGCCTGAATATGATAGAGATGCAAACAAGATAAGGGGTCTGAGAGGACAATATAGCATTCGGGTCCTAAAATAATAGCTTTCATGGAAGAATAAAATGCCTTTGGCAGGAAATGATGCCCAACTTAATTTTCGTGTATATGGCAGAAGTGAACAAACCTTAGGAACCCTGATAATTTCACATGGGACAACCATTCTTTTGCGAGCTTCTTGGGCTCCTTCATAGTTCATCCAATCTTCAGTCCCATATATAAATGTCGTCGGCACTTTCCATTCAGATGCACTATTCACAGAAAATAAATAAACTCAATATCATCTTCCGAGAATCTGAAATCATCTCTTCTTAGTATATTGCATGACTGCTCTAAACTCTAGCTAGTGGTTCATATGGTATGGCTCTAAGATCAGTCAGCTTAAAAAATCTTGAATGTGTACTATAGTTTTGATTAGATGTTATGCACTTTTGCATCATCCACTTATATCAATCAAGTCAAAATCTTTTGAGTTCCTCTAATGCTCTTCTTGTTGGCCCCTTGAGACCAGAGCGCTTTATGATCATTACAAGGACATTACTCTTTTTTTTCCTCGTACGGAAATAATGTTTTGAAATCAGATACATACTTGCATTCTAGAGAACGTTTTCAAGTGAAATGTGAGATATTGTACAAATAAGATTCCCAAAGGTCTAAACAGAATCTTGATGAATATAAACATGCAGGTATTAGCCACAGCAATGAACCCAATCAAAAAGTAAATAAACACTTCTACAGCACCAATAGCAATTAAGCAGGGAAATCGAACCTGTTTAAAAGGGGCTTCCGAGTCATTGCTCCAAAAGAAAATATATATTTTAAGCACAGCTCTCCACTTGCTTTGGCGGCTGAAGTATGGTATGCATAATCTTCAACCATGAAGAATAAGAAAAAAAATAGCTGTTAGATTAGATATCTATTTCTTATACATAAGCTACACGCTGAACCTAAAAATCGCATCATACCTGTTAGAAGACTACTCTGCTCCTCTGTCAGTACAATCTCAGGTGAATATCTAGGGCGAAACCTACCAGTTGTATACTTGCGTACAAGATTCGGACCCCAAGGACCTAAACCTCTGCACACCAGAATTATCCAGAAAATGCAAAGCCATTAATTAAACTATTTGATTCCAGATGCAATCATGATAAGCAAACAAATGAAATAAATCAAATCAAAGTAAAAGGACTTTGACATCAATATAAAAAAGGGAGACCTAAAAAATTATTCCAACAACAGTTCAAGGTATAAGTAATGAACATAAAAGGTGCATTGGAGAAATAACCTAAATAAGAGCCCATGAAGAGCAAACATATTAGTTCACTACAACAATGGATTACCAAGGATCAAGTTGGAACCCTTTTGTCCCTAATAATGAATAAGCTTACTAGATGCATTTAGAGCATAGCTCTATAATGATATAGTTTTTGCAGATCAACCCAGAGTAATGGTTAATGTTAGAATCAGTCGTGTAGAAGTCTTGTTTGTTTAGGAGTCCTTTATGACAATAAAGGATAAGTATTAAGAGTCTTTGTAATCTCTATCTTTAGACAATCATATTTCTCTATCATTACCTCTTTTACTCTTTCCCTCTCCTTTGATATATTTACTTAGATTATAACAGTTAATACATGAGCTTGATCTCTGGTTGCGTAGAAAACAGGATAACATAATTACAAACCTTACAAGTTTCTGAGGAGTAAAATTAGACTCCCATAAATGATACGTGATTGACCCTTTCCATGTTTCTCTGAAGCGGGCAAACCACTTAAATCTGATATCTGATTCTGATGAAAATCCAGCAGGTCCCACTAAAATTAAGTGTTGAACATGTTCAGGATGCTACAGAACAAATGTAAGGGGGCATCAGAACAAAAAATCGTACTATCAAACTACTTATTGAATTGAAACATCTAATATATAAAAGCAATCACCTTGAGAGCATACTTAGAAGCAATATATCCTCCTAAAGAATGTCCAAGTAATATAAGGTTACTGAGATTTTTTGCTTTACGCCATTCCTCAAAAGAATCAACAAACCAATCCTCTGCCTCTGCATCATCAAAACGAGAAAAGGTGAGAAACACATGCAATTGCTCTAGGAACTTCTAGAAAATGAAGAGGTCCAAATGGATTCTTTTGTATTCCACTTACAAACCTTCAGTGCTTTTGCATTTAAAGTCAGGCCTGCTTGATCCACCCCAACTGGAGAGAAAGGTGAAGAAAAAGTAAAACTATAATGGAATAGTGATATCAAGCTCAAAATGCAGAATGCATGCCTTTGGCAATTGAAATAAGAAACAGCTGCTTCTTAAATAACACAAGCCTTTGGCAATTGAAATGAACAACAGCTGCTTCTTAAATAACAATAAGAATTCCCTTTGGTAAACCATAGATGAAGCCAAAAACTGATCGAGTTGAAGTTCATAAGGGAGCTTACTGCTTACCCAAGCAGATCAATGGCAATGACCTGGAAATGATTGGCGAGATAATCGAAATTCTTAAAAAAGAAACCCTGAGAAGCAGCATATCCATGTATTATAACAAGTGTAGGGGAACCTTCTTTGCTATCAAAGGTAACTGTATTTATGAACCTCGGCTCGTTGCTCGAAGAACGAAACCACCTAACTTTAGAACCAGGCGCACCAGAACCTACATTCACTTTTTCTTGCACATATGGAGTCCTGAAATTTTCAATAATTCATCCATAATTATCGATCTCCTATCCAATTTCCCATCGTAATAAATAAAATAAAATTGATATACAAAAACCTATTACAATAACGGTGATTGAAATATGGGAATTCAAGTAACGCGCAATCAAAATTTCCAGCTTTTATCAAGCATAGACTTGGAGAATCCGAAATAAATTGACAAGCAAAAGGAATTGAGGGTGTACATACTTGACGAGAGAGAGAAGGCGTTTCTCAGCGGCGATGATGTGATCGGTAGAAGTAGGAATCCAACGGGGAACGGACGGCCATGAGGATTTTCTTTTTGCCACGGTGATTGACGAGGAGGATCGAAACGCGGGTTTGTTAATTTCTTCGGCCATTTTTTTCTTGAAATGAAGCTGGATCAACGGTGGAGAAAGTTGTATAGCTATGGAATTGGAAATCCACGCATTTTGCTTGGTTTTTGTATTGGAGAGTTTTGATGTTGAGTCAATGAGAATTGAGATGTAGATGGGGAATATAATTATTTAATTATTCAGAAGAAAGTGGAGCTGAATTTCCATAGTCGGTAGTTTTAAATTGAAAATGAAAACGACTTGTTAAACAAATACTATATATAACGCCTTTAACCACCAACGAAGCCTTTGTCGCATTAATTGAACCATAATAAATTTAGGGTAAAGTATAGTAATGGTCACTAAACTTTTCTAAAACTTTCATTCAGGTCCCCCAACTTTTAAAACTTACAATACAATCCTCCAACATTTAGTCTGTTTACAATATGGTCCCCGACATAACCGACCGTTTGACGCCGTTACACTGCCGCTAGTACATTTGCAATATGGTCACTGAACTTTTCAGACGCTTGTATTTAGGTCTCTCAACTTTTAAAACGCATAGATAAAGAAAAGTTCAGTGACCATATATTCTCCCACGGAGTTAAAGGAGGAAAGATAAGGAAAACGCGTAGATTTTGCCTTATTTTCTCTCACGGATAACAAAATCCAGGTTTTACCTTCTAATGTCTAAACAGATAGCTTTTTCCTTGAGTTTTAAGATTAAGAAAAACTGCGGCAATTCGCTTTCGCTTCACAAGTCTTTTGTTCATACTTTTTGAACAGTGGAATCAGTAATGCAATGTAATCGCAACCACATTTGGTTAAAAACAGTGCGTAATCATTTTGATTCACTTTGCATATTTGGGTTTCGATTCATTGTATTTGTATTGTTTCTTTCCTATTTCCATATTTAGATTATGGGGGTTTTTTTGGTCTTTGTGTGTGTAGCAGTTGAAAGAATTATGAAATGAGATGGAAGGAATCAGTAGAAGTAATATGCAGAAGCTTCAATCACCACCTTCAAATTCATAGTTTAAGCCTCGAAACAACTCAGATATACCCATCTTCAGTTTATCTCAAATGGTTTCTCCTTCTCTTTCTTCTTCGTATATACGTTGGAGTTCTGAGAACAAGAGTAACAAAAGATATTGGATGCCTCCTTCACACCCCAACAACCCTACTGCTTCATTGTCTTGTCCAACACAGATCAATGGTTATAGTCCAAGTTCTCAACAAGGCTCACCGTCTCATTCTAGGTCTTTATCTCAATCCACCTTCTTTTCCCTTAATACCAAGCCCCCATGGAGCTCTCTCCCTAATATTGGCATTTCAATTTCTTCTCTGTCTGATCCTGTTTATAATGGTGTTTCTATGGAGAACAAGGTCGTTAATTCTAATATTAGGCCTTCACTTCCTTCACCAGAGGCCATAGGCGGTGCAGCAGTGATTTTCCCTTAGGATTATCTGCTATGATTCAGTCTTCGCCTCAATCTATTTCCATAGGGAACCCTGGTGTAGAGGAACCAATTCAGTTGGTGAAACGAGAATTGGCAGATGACTTGTTTAATGCTTACATGAATTTAGAAAATCTTGAGACATTGAACTCTTCTGGCACTGAGGACAAGGATTTGAATAGCATAGGTAGTGGCACAAAGACATGGAGGTGAAAGTAGTGACAATGAAGTGGAGAGTAGTGTCAAGAGGAGCGCTGCTGGAGATATTGCTCCGACGGTTCGGCAATTTCAAAGTGTTTCAATGGATAGTTTCAAGGGAAGTCTGCAATTTGAAGACGAGTCAACAAAGCAAAATCGAGGGGTCCATCAATCTACTGGGAGCAGTGAATTCAATGAAGTTGAGCTAAAAAAGATAATGGAAAATGAAAAGCTTACTGAGATTGCATATGTGGATCCAAAACTTGTCAAAAGGTTGTTTCTCTGTTCTTTTTCTTCTAGTTGCATTATAATTGGACGTGGTTACTGGTTCTGATTTACTCATGACAAAATTTTGGCTAATCGGCAATCGGTAGCTCGTTCCAAGGAGCGAAGATGCGATACATTGCAGAATTAGAGCACAAGGTGCAAACTCTACAAATTGGGGCAACAGTATTATAACTGAACGCAATTTCGCCTTGAATTGGGCTCATTACACACTTGCTGCTCAGCATTTTTTTTAAACAATTAAGTTTTAAAAAATAGTTATAACTATATTTGAAAATTGATGATTTTAAATTAATTTAAATTAAATTGAATAAGAGTCGCTACCGACCTTTGGGCTAGGTAGGTCGAATACCTAAAAATTTCTTTTAAAACAATGTTAAGGAAAATCATTTTTAAGACAAAATTTGGTTTACGTTCACCAAAAATCCGATTTAACGGGTCCGAGAGTCGATTACGCGTGGGGAAGGATTAACACTCCACAACGCCCAAAATTGATACTTAATGGCTTACATATTATCGTAAATGGCGGAAATCATGAATTCACATAAAAAATTAGAGTATGATTCATTTATTAAAGTTAATTAATTTGCTTCGAATTATTATTAGGGAAAATCCTTTAATTCGAAAAGAAATTTTGAGATTTGCTCATCCTCCGACGGGAAGACTATCTCTACTATTTCTTGACCAAAAAGAATATTCCCTCATCGATAAAAAACACTAATTGAATATAAATTAAAAATTGACATTTACATAAATTGCTATTTAAAACAACACTCATTGCATCATTTGAGAGAGAAAAAAAATGAATTGATTATCATTAAAACATAAATTCGATTTATTTAGAGTTCACATTTCGTTAGAACGTCGTATCGGATCGCACTACTTTGATCAAGCAATGCTTTCCACACCTATTCTACAAATTGTTGTTCTTGAAAATATTCGAATAATGTATCAATAGATAAAGAAATACGAGGGGAATAAATGTTATTTAAAAAATATATATATATGTAAAATATATACAACAAACAACAACAACAATATTTATTTAATATAATATATAGAACATAATGTATACAATATATGTGCATAAAGGACTAGAATAAAAAAAAAAAGTAAAGATCATAATGCGAACATTTGAAACTATATTCACTTGATGATCCAGAGGACCATAATAACAACACCCAAGATTCGAGGGACCAAACAACAATACCAAACAAATAAAGGCTATGATCAAACATTTATAAACAAAAGCTGCTGGAAACGTAAATAACCCATAAATATTAAAGGACCAGTTAAAATTATACCAAAATGCATGCATATGAAATAGTGACTAAATAAAAAGAATCGCAAAACATAGGGTCAAATTCAAAAATAAACAAATATATCACAACATATGAACTGATGACTTAAATGTAAATATTGAAAAAACAAATGCCTGAAATAGAATATCATATTTTCATTCGATGACCAAATCATGAGATTACAAAGAAGCATGGACCTAAATGGCTATTTACCCCTAAAAATCAAAAAACACGGTGAGGGGTGCAAAATTACGCCGTTTTGCCTTGGGTATTTAAGCCCGAACCCAATGCTTTGTCTCTTATTTCTCTCATTTCTTATTTGGTTTTAGAAAGTGAAAGAGAGAGAGAGTTTTCAAACTCTCTCAACTTGCCTTCACGGGAAAGAGGAGGTCGCTGCTCACCAGTGTCGTTTAACGACCACTCGCAGTGGCCGGAGGGAGTAAAAATCTCCCAAAATACTCCTCACATATCCCTTAACCTGAATCCTAGTCCCATTTAACCTAAAACTCACCATAAAATCCAATATCTAGGTTTTACCTTTCGAAAACTTAGAGATCCAGCGACCCTTAAGTTGTCTGATGCTTCGATATGAGGTAAGGTATCTCTCTCTTTTTGATTCTTTTCTTTTTCCTTTTGGTTGCTCTCGGATTCTCCTCTGTGTGTAGGTTGTTTTTTTTTCGGATTGCTCTTGTTCTCTCTCTTTTCTCTCTGTCTTCGAAACTGGGTTCCCTTTTGTTGTTCTACCTCTCTCCTTTTAATCTCTTTGCATGTGATGGTTGATGAAGACCGATGCTGCTTTCGAGAAAATAGGGTATAAATACCCTGCTTTTGGCTTGTGACAGAGTCGAATTGCCTCGGGATAATGTTGCTAGCAAGTTGATATTTTTATTATTTTTTTTTATTTTATGCAATTTTCACTGTTGATGTTGATATATTGTCATTGTAGGTTGACACGGCGGCATCAGAGGCAGTCGACAATAGCAGCAGCAATAATAGTGGCGGTGACAAATATATTAGGGTTAAAACCCTAGGATTCTTGGACGATCTGGACCGTTGGATGAGTCTAGATCCAATAGTGGAGATTAGGACGGTTGGGGCTAAGATGAAAAAACCCTAACTGTCTGGTTTAGTGTTGGGCGTGGATCGGGTCGGATCTTGGGCCTCAGGTCTGGGTTCCAGTTGAGTTCTGGTGGGTTGGGTTGTTGTTGTATTTCCTTCTGGGCTTGAACCGGGTGGGCTTCTGTAAATTGGGTCTGCAAAATGTAAATTAATAATAATAATGATAATCGTAATTTAAAACCCGGACAAAAAACGGGTGTCTACACTCATCATTGTTTGCTCTTCCTTGTTTAGAGAGATTCTTTTGGGCTTACAAGTCAGAACAATGAGTTGAAATTTCGTCTTCAGGCTATTGAGCAACAGGCTCGACTTAAAGACGATATACGTAAATTTGTTCTTATGTCATCCAATTCTGGAGAAAGTTTCTGAATTAGTGCCTTACTTGATAATTATGCATAACCTATCAGTGATTATGACTGGTAATCCTGTAAGACTTTAGTATATATCTGAAGCATATAGACACTGTAAGTTTTTCCCATTGGATTGTCATGTTTTGCATTTGGAGTACATGTTGATGGATCAAACTGCACCAAGTTTTAAAGATCATGCATGTTGTTATGCTTAGAATTTAACCTGAAAGTTCCTTTCCATTTGAACTAAAATATGAATCTCTCTTATGAATTTGATTTGGCAGCACTTAATCAAGCATTAGCTGTAGAAGTCTAGCGACTGAAGCTTGCAGCAGCAGTGTTAAGCGGAGAAGCTCACCTTTCAAACATCGTGGCTCGGCAGGTTTCCATTAACCATTCGAGGTTTCAGTCACACCCTCAGCAGCTAAATGTTCACCTGGCACAGCAACACCAGCACAGGTTGCAGAACCAGCAACAAATTGGTGAGCCTTCTGGAAACGAGTCCAATTGATAAGCAACCAAAATCCACCATCAGATCAGAATTGGGTTTTCAAATCACAGTAATCTTTTAGAGTCGTCTACATCAATTGCTGAATATATAATATAGTACAATTGACACAATTGTTTTGTTCATCGGATGTAATGTGATTTGCAAAGGTTCACCTAAATTGTTCCTTTTTTGATTCATTAAGTTTCAAGTCGACAATGACCATCAATAGAATTGTCTTGTCTAATATGTGCTGTTTATATATTATTTTTTTGCTTTTTTCAAGCATGTAATGACTACAAATTGCTTATACAAGTAATACATGATCATATTCACAACATAAAAGAATTTTTTTTAGGAAATCTAAAGGGAAAAAACTTACTCTATTTGAGCATTTTTTTTAATTATTAAATAACAGCGAATGGTATTCAGTTAATTTAAAATTTATAACAATTAAAAAATTATAATAAAAATAAAAATAATTATTTCTTCAAAGTTTTATATACTTATTTACTTGAACGTGTTTTAATTTTTTTTTCATAAACATTGAGTTATATATGTAACAAGTTCGATAAAAAGAAAAAAGAAATGTTCATACTTACATTAATTTAAACAGACGAATGTATATATAATCTTAATTATATATTTATTGATTAAATAATTATTTTTATTTTAATTAATACTATATCTTTGATTAGTGATAAATTCATCCATCTTAAAATTCTCAACAAATACAAAATCAAATTTGAGAAATTTAACAAATAAAAGCTGCAAATGAAAAGAAATGTTGGATGGGTTCATTTATAACCGTTTTCGAACATCTAAAAAGGAAATTATTTGGAACTTGAAAATACCAAATAGATTTCTCTTGCTCTCTCTTCACAGTTAATAATAAAAAAGAGTAATATATCCTCTTCTTTCACTTCTTTTGAAATATTTACCCCACTGTTTGAATTAGGGTTTCGGTTCTTCTTCCCTGCTTAAAACCCCACTCTCGCCGATCCCCTTCTTACTAGCTGTTGTTCTGTCTTTCCCGCCATATTTATCCTTCATCTGGGGCCCTTAACTCCACCTTTTCAAATACGAGCCGCTAGATCGGCGTTCATTCTCTCTCTCTTTTTTTTTTGGTGTGTGTGTCGAAGTCTTGAACTTTGTTTAGCCTAAAAATGTCATCGAATGAAGCAGAGAAGAAGGTGGAGGATGAAGGGGGAGAAAAGAAAGGAGGAGAGCTCTTGTTTTGTGGCTCCACGAGTTGGGATATCGTTGGTCGCCGTAAAGGTCCAATTGAAGGCAACTTGGTCTCTCCCACTCGCCTCCGCCCTTTCATTGGCGTCAATATCCGGTTCGTTGCCTCAGGTTGCGGTGAGTTTTTGTTTTACACCTACCGAAACACATTTCAAATATATATACTTCTTACAAAAATATCTTATTTTCGTTGCAGCGTCATGTCATTGCGTTGCATTGGATGTTGAGGGGCGATGCTACACATGGGGTCGTAATGAGGCATGAAAAAGCTCAGCTTTTTATTTTTAATTTTGTTGTTAAATGCATATTGTTAATGTCGTTCTAATGTTGTTAATCGTGACTGATAGAGCTTTATGTTTTATGTATAGAAAGGGCAACTGGGTCATGGCGATATAATCCAGCGTGATAGGCCAACTGTTGTTTCTGAACTCTTAAAGTATGTTCTTTTGGTCTGTTATTAAACTTAATACCGTCTGTATTTATTAATTTTCTACAATTGATGGTTAATTTGATCTATGTTGCATCTATGCTGAAGGTATAAAATAATCAAAGCAGGAGGGGGAAGGAGCCACACGGTGGTAGTTACTGAAGATGGTAATTCCCTGGCATTTGGCTGGAATAAGCATGGGCAGCTTGGTTCAGGTTCCACAAAAAATGGTGGGTCTGTTGATTTTGATTAGTACTAGTACCATGTCATTCTAGGTGTTTTGTTTTCTTAGTTGCTAAATTCTTCCATGGATGATGACACTTATTTTAACTTTCTGTTTCATGTGTTTATCAATTTATCATTTTTGTAGAAGTTGAGTCATCTCCCATACGCTGTCTTGTGTCTCAAGTTACAAGTGTTACCTGTGGAGGTGAATTCAGTGTGTGGTTATCATCTGCTGAAGGATCTTCTATACTGTATGGTTTGCGGTTCTTTTGGTTCTGTGTCTTGACTTACTTTCATACTCTATAATTCCTTTTTTATTGTTCACTTTTTCTCAGATTCTAAACTTGATTTTTGGTTTGTAGAACTGCAGGTCTTCCCCAATATGGCCAGCTTGGTCATGGGACAGACAACGAGGTATGCGGAGAAGACGAGTTTGCTTTGACGACACTTGTTCCTATTTTTTGCTGCAGACTATCACTTACAAATTTATGCATGATGTGTGTATATATATATAAGACTAGTTGCTTGCTGTGGTAAATATATCATTAGATTGACTTGCTTTTCCTTGGATGTTTGCATGATACATATATGCTTGCAGTATAATGCTAAGGATAACTCAGTGAGGCTTGTTTATGAAGCCCAACCACGCCCTAGAGCTATAACCACTCTTTCTGGGGAAACTATTGTCAAAGCTGCATGTGGGACAAACCATACAGGTTAATGTTATGCCTGTTCTCTTTCATGTTTTGGTCATCATCCCTCTCCTCCCCAAAAAAAAAAACTACTAAAACATTCGCCTCATTGTTTATATTTCTACTTTCTTCTTCTTCTTCTTCTAATACTACTACATTCATCTCGTTGTTTATATTTATACTTTTTGTGCATCCAGTTGCTGTGGATACAAATGGCTTCGTTTACACGTAAGTTCACTGCTTATTATACTGGAAATGTTTTAGATTTCAATTTTATTTTCCTTGTTCATAAACAATTGTTCTGTTACATGAATGTTTAGGTGGGGCTTTGGTGGTTATGGAAGGTTAGTGACATACACACCGCTGTTTACTTCTGCATCATCCCAGTATTTAATGTGTTTTTACAGTGGTTAAATCCTTTATTCTACTTATTTGTTTCCTTTTTTACTGCTTGTAATTCCTTCATCGCATGTGCAGGCTTGGGCACAGAGAGCAGAAGGATGAGTGGGTTCCTCGTCGTGTTGAAGTATTCCAGAAGCACAATGTTCTTCCTCCCAATGCAATTGTTTCAGCTGCTTCTGTAAATTCAGCATGTACTGCAGGTATTGTTTGTTCTGTACTTTGTTAGGGAGGGTGATAGTCTGGTTGCTAAACTCTCTCTTAATAAAATTGAGGGTTAAAGGGAGAAGTGATGCCATGATAGTCCTTCTGTTTATAGATTTCAAGGTGATTATGTACAGTTTGATAATGTCTTTTGCTTGTTTTCTAGGTGGTGGGCAATTGTATATGTGGGGCAAAATAAAGAATACTGGTGATGACTGGATGTATCCCAAACCTCTCATGGATTTAAGGTTTTGCTTTGCACCATGGCTATGTTATTCTTAATGTTAATTTCTCTACTTGCATCACCATCATTGACTGGTTTTTTTGGTCTTGATGTATCACCATTGTTATGTTTTCACAGTTCTTGGTTACTGTTTTCTTCCCTCCCTTCCAATGAATCATTCCACCGTATTTTGTGTATCTATGATCATCAAGTTTTGCATGGAACTTTCTTGTTATCTACTATTTATCATAGCTCAACTTAGATTATGTTATTTTATTGCATTCTATTTTATGCTAATCAAGTGTGCTAAAGTGACTTATCTGTTTCCTCCTAAAGAATGAAAGAAATCATTGATTTCATAGTATTAACATCTTTTCCACTGTTCTATTTTTTTCTGTTCATTTTGATTCTTTGCTTTGTGTGAAGTCCTTAGGGGTTGAAGCAACTAAACTTCACCTTGCTAGTTTTAGTCTGTAAACATATCTAAGACACATTTGTTTATCCCTTCCCAGTGGCTGGAATTTACGTTGCATGGATTCAGGCAATATGCACCATTTTGTTGGTGCAGACTCCTCCTGCATAAGTTGGGGCCATGCACAGTATGGAGAGTTGGGATATGGCTCCGTCGGACCGAAGTATGCATTGTTACTTGTGCTTGGAACATTTTGTCTGTAGTCTTTATCCTTTTATATTTACTTGATAATGTGTCTTCTTTTTAGGTCTTCAGCTGTTCCGAAAAAGGTAGACATTCTGGAGGGCATGCATGTTATCAGGTGGATAAATTAACGATAACTTCATGCTCTGGTTTTCTCTCGACAAGATGGTACTGATGAATTCTTTTGTATATCTGCGTAGTGTTGCCTGTGGTATGGGTCATTCACTGGTCGTTGTTGATAGAACAAATGTTGGTGACAGGCTTGACCAGGTAAATTTGTAATTCTCTCCCCCCCTCCCCCCACCCGCCTAATATTAGAGATTTTAGTACCTAGATAACATTATGGGTGTACCTTCCAAAATGTTTTGTTTTTATTCCTAGTCCCATGACACGCAGTATATTTATGCTGAAAATTCTTTTTGACTTTACATTGCTACAAGCGACGACTGTCATTAATCCCACCAAAATGTAAGTGCATCTTCTTATTCTTATGTATTTGCTGGACATAATTGGCGAATAGCTCATTTTGCCGATGTCTTTTTGGTGTCTTGTACTAGCCAATGACTTTTTGTTAATGTTGAAATACAAAGCTTTATGTGTAAATGTTCTCTGTTTTCTACAGCTGGACATTCACGATGGAAAAGATTCTGGCGAAGGTATGTGTCTGTCTCGGTGTCTCCTCGGTTTTCAGTTAATTGGGACTTTGTAAAGGATTTTCGTAATAACATTACAAACTAGATTGTTGCCTTAGATTGTCAAGTTGACAACTATTAAATATTGAAGTTACGAGAGTTTGACATGGACACTGGTTTATAAATCCATCCTGACTGCAGCGCCTGAGGTGCCGGATACTGAAACTTCAGCTCCTAAGCAAAACAAAAAGGGTGCTAATAAAACTCCGACTTCCTCAAAGAAGAGGAAGAAAGCGAAGGATGCATCTGACACAGAGGAAGAAGAGAATAGTGATATCGAGAGTGACAGCAGTGAAGAACACATCAATGGTGAGGTTTCTGGCAAAGGCCGAGCTAAGGGTACGAAGAAGTCCACGTCAGGTGGAAAAGGTAAAGGGCGTGGACGAGGTCGCCCTGCTTCAAACAAAAGTTCGCAGTCCTCTCAAGGAAAAAACGGCAAGATGGGACGGTCACGGAAGGCCTAAAAGTGTTAGTATATTCCCTGTCCCACGGGAAATTTTGTTCTCTCTTTGTGGAGAAGTGTACTTTTTTAACTAGAATTATTTTTCATTTTATTCTGATCACCAGGTGAACGATTGCGCCTGAATTAACATTTATGAGTTGTTTTGCTTGGGATGAATGGTGAATGAGCAGTGAGAATTTCTTTTTTTTATTTGACAAGAACTCAATTTACTATCCTTGCATCAAAGTTGTCAATGGCAAAATCCATACGGGTGTATGGTGTTTGATTACACTATGTGGATAATTTTTTATTATCGATAATATTGGACTGGTAACCCAGTTTAGGAAAAGTTGCAACCTGCTTGGGACACGTGTCAGTGGTCTCTCTACAAGTCAGATAAGTGTTAATCTAAATATCTAGGTGGTGTTGATAGTGAAACAAAAATTTCAAAAAATATAAATATAACACGTGCCAATGGATTTTTAATGATCATCACTGTGTATGCACCTAAAAGTATAACATTAGAAACTTAAGATTCTATTTCTAACAAAAAATTCTTTAGGCACCTAAAGTTAACTTATGATGTATTTTGGGCACTTATTTTTATAATAAGCTAAAATATAAACATGATACATATTATTTGACAGATTTTTAACGATCATTATTACATAAACACATAAAAGCATAATAGAAAAAACATTAAACACCTAAAAATGTAACATCATAAACGTTCGAAATGTTGCAACATAAGACATAGACGGTCAGCATTATATTGTACAATGTAATCCACAAAAGCATAAGCTCAATAACACATTAATCCAAAGCAGTGATGTGAAATTGTTGAATGTTTGAAGGAATTCTGGAAGTGGTACTTCAACTACAGGACATCCTCACGTTTGCCTTGTTAATTAATTTCTCAATAATAAAAACAAAGATTCTTTAAAACAACATCAATGAATTTCCACAAATGAATAGCGGTGCTCTCAGCTTCAACGTGGTTACGTGGCACCCAGTTTGCGCATACGCCAAAGTAGTAGCGGCTCAAAGCTGAAAAATAATAAACATATCTTCAAATTATAAACACATTGTCCTAAAATACTTGCCAGCTATTAACTTACAATTATCTCCTAAAACCAACATTTGTCCGCCTTAATTTTGTGTTATTGTTCCATCACCACATAAAATATTTGCAATCTAGGGCATAAAATGTGTGAAGCAGAAAGAAAAAGGCGTCAATATGTACAGGTTGGCAAATATGAGACAACAAATTTGCATGTGCTGTGCAATTAAAATGTTGACTCCTAATTACATTTCAATTTCAGATAACATCGGCTATCAAACAAAATAAGATCAGGTGGTTGGGTTTACCTACAATAAACTTCAAACTTGGCATAATAATGTGATAGAGCACAAGGTTCTAAACATTGAGGTCGTGGGATCAAGTCCCACGGAGGGCATTTCATAATTTGGAGGTCTCCTACGGAAGCTGCTCTCAACCTGGTGTTGGGGGCAGCCTACTATCTTATCTCCCCCTTACCCCATACATATGGGAAAAAAGGGACAGCCATTTTTTTTATTTGACAATACACCATATTAATATAAATAATGAATTATGTTTAATTTTACAAAAATATATATGTTCAAATCTTAATCATTATGAAAAAAAATTATAAATATTCAATTCTCCATATTCATAGCACAATTGATATTTTCTTGGTCACGTTTTAAAACTTTAACTTTATCTGTTATAAACATTTAAATTTTATTATTAATATATTTAAAATTATTCTATTCACAAATTTTAAAATATATATTTATTTGTGTTATTAATAATATATTTAACATAATAATTAAAGCACAGACTAAACAACTTCGATAGTAAAAGAATTGTTGTTATTTTACGAGGTCTCAAGTTCGAAAATCATGAATACAAGATATCTGAGCGTTTAGTGTCTAATAGTTAAGAGTTACCTTTAAATAAATAATATTTTATACTTACTCCGAATTAATAAAAAAATAATAATTAAATAATAATGATCACCGGAAATTAAAATACGAAAAGAAATATGTATATATTCTTATCATAAGCGGATCCGTGGGGTACGTGACACGTATCAGTACAACTAATCGGCTACGAACCGGACACCAACCGTTTACCGAAAAAGTACCTTGTAAGTGTAACAATTTAGCTACGTAAAATATAGGGTAAATTATATTTGTAGTCAATAAACTTTTAAGTTACTTTCAGTTTAACTATCAATCTTTTAAAAAATATATTGTAATCATTAAACTTTTAATTCACTTCCAATATGGTTACTGTCATTAAAAAAAATGTAAACGTAACATTTTAAAACATTTAAAAAAAAATTCTTTTCAAAATTGATCGCCACTACAAAGATCGATTTTTTTTGATGAACTAAGCTATCATTGATAATTTTAAGGTGGGAAAATTACATTTGAACAAAAGATTAACATAGTTCATTTTTAAACAAATCCAACAATTGAAAGTGACAAATAAGAAAGGTTTAACTTTTAAATTTGGTTAAGTTTTGATTGAAATTTGAGAAGATTTGAAAGTTAGCATTGAGAATTACAAATTTAAATATTCAATGATTTCATATAATGACGGATCCACCCTTAATTCATGGTGGTCACATGATCACCTTGAAATTTGAATTTTCTTCTAATAATTATATATTTTATTAATTGTGCTCATCCTAAAATTTTATTTGTACTCATCTCATAAAGAAATTTTATATTATTAATACATGTGTATTTATCCTCAAAATATTTCTACATCCACCATGCTTTCTCAATGAGTCTACGAATTTAGAAGAGCTATTGTACCCCTGAAATCTCCAATGACTTGTAGTTGGCATACTATTTATCTTTTTCAAGGGTAACTACATGTGTTCATAAGTATACATTAAGGTGATGGTTTCGCAGAACTTGAGGGCTGGTGGATGGCTATTTTTTAGAGTGTTCTCATGTTAAAGAGACGCACTTTATACTTTTATGGGTAAACTACAAGTTTAGTATCCCAACTATTAATTTTGTTCCATTTTGGTTACCCAATTTTTTTTGTTTCAAAAGCATACTTAACATTACGTTTTGATTTCATTTTTGTCACTCTCTGTTAAAAAAATAATGGTGACGCTGATGTGTCAACATAAGTTAATGACATGTCATCATTGAATTCTTTTTAAAATAGTAAGATGACCAAAATAAAACCAAAACGTAACAATATTATGTATGCTTTTGAAAAATATAACAGTTGAATGACCAAAAAGAAACAAAAGTGATTGTTGGGTATTAAACGTGTTATTTGTGCATCCTTCGTTCCTTTTCTTGTGCGGGCATTAATTTTGCAATGATATCCAATGCTTGATTACCATATTTTACATGAATCCTTTCCCTGCTTTAGTTAGAAAGAAACAAGTAAAAGGAAATAGTTCATGTATTGTGTCATCCATGGATATAATAAAGAATATATTGTTTTTTTTTCGCTGTCAGTCACTATTTTTTCTTCTAAATAATGTCCCTGCAATTTTTTTAATTAAACATTCTAAAGCATTTGTAAAAAGATAAAATAAATTATAAGGAAGTTCCCTTTTAATTTTGCATGCAATTCCATCACGTTTGGGATGTATCATAATATGGATTCATAATATATATATATATATATATATACTAGTATTATAAGTGAACAATGTGATAATGTATTATTAAAAATAAATTTAATTTATTTATTTTAATAATGTATCATAATTTTATTATAAATCCATACGCTATCAACACGTTAATATAATTCAAAATTAATGTTTTATAATTAGTTTAAAAGCATTTTTGTTGATAATTAGAGGAGTTGGTTTTGTATTAGGTTGAGGGGAGAGAGCGTTTTGGCAGTTTGTTTGTGAAACTAAAGAAAAGGGAGAGATGGAGCATACCCGCACATGGGGCGTGGCAGTTGATCAGATATAAAATTCATATAATGATGAATAAGAAAATTGTTGCTTTTAAAGGGAACTGCATTTTTAAAATGATTTAAGAAACAAAAAACTTCAGTCCCCTCTACCACTGGATTTAGAAAGAAAAAAAAATTAAGATTTAAAATATTTTTGAAAGCAGAAATAATGTTAAATTTTAAATTTTAAATTTTTTAAATAATTTAAGGTAATTACGATATAATATTTATTTAGAATTTTTCTTAATTATTAGCAACATGTATATACTATTAATATTTCTCGATGAATTTTAGATCACAAATTCAAGAGGTGATAATACTGTCTTCAACCCCACCAAAATCATTATAATTTGAATAGTAAAAACTTCATATGTACTTCTTTTCATCCACCCTACATATCCCTCCGATCTTAAAAAATAGGTTTTATATGCATTTTGAGGCAATTAGCAAGTTTATTTAATAATGTTTGTTACATGAGTTTTAGTATTTAATTTATTTGACTCTTGTATATCAAAATTGGGAAAAACATTAAAATATATATTCTCCTTAGATACCAATCTTGTTCAAGTCTTTTGATTACAAATCTAAAATAATAATAATAATAAAAAGTTCCCCACGTACCCTTTGTCTTTGAATTACTAGTTATAATTATCACATGATATCATTTACAGTGTTCAATGTATCAAAATCAAACAAATCGCCACATCTATCTTCTCTATTTCAAATACTTATTTTGTATGATCATTAATTTGGTCTTTACTTGTTTTGATATTATGTTGCAGAATTATTGAGTTTATTTTTTAAAAAATTATTAAGTTTAGATAATTTATTGATCGTCCAATGTAAAATACATGTTGGAAATTTAATTACTTGGTCAACAGCAGACAGCGTACTTTTCCCTTTTATAAAACATAAAATAATTTCAGTGATTGAAAATTTCTTATAATATACGATTTTGATCAATTTTTTTTCGATTTGCCAAAATGACCAACAAAATCGCAATGCGATCTCTAAATCACAACGCGATCTCCAGTATCGCAAATCAGTTTCCAGATTCGCAACGCGATTTTGACTATCGCATTGCGATTTTCCAAATTCGCGTTACGATTTTAGAAAATCGCAATGCGAATATGTAAATCGCAACGCGATTCTGACTATCGCAACGTGATAATACATAATCACAACGCGATTCTGACTGTCGCAACGCTGAATTTTAAATTCGCAACAGGTTTTAGTTTCGCAACACAAATGTTTTGAGTATATAACTACGCAGCAGCAACAACTCATAACCTAAATCCCTAGATCGCAACTCATTCCATCTCCATCTATCACTCTCTCTGGCGACATTCGTTCCTATATCTAACATCCTTCCCCATCAAGCAACAGGTTTTAGTTTCGCAGCTCGTTTGTTTAGTAAATTAATTTACAATAATGAAATCATATAATGTTTATCATGTTTGGATAGATTTGTGTTTTGGAGGGTCATGGGAGAATGTTCATGGTGTTTTACAAAATATGTCTTTACCCATGAATCTTCAACTAAAACTATCATTAAAAAAGTTAACTTATGAAACTCTAATATTACGTGTTGCAAATAAATTGAATTTAGAGCCCTTAAGTAGATTTAGGCTATCTTATCAGAGAAAAGGTAAAGTTTATTTGTTAACCGACAATGAAGATGTTGAACGATTCATTGCTTACATTAGTGTTTCGCAAGATGATGTTACATTGTATGTTGTTGAACCTAGAAGTAGTGAAGTTGGGTCAGTAGCGGGTAGTAATAAACTAAGTTTTTCAACCCCAGTTTATGGTGCTCAAAATTTAATGGTTCCACCACAATTTCATCACCAAGCAAATTTTGTTTCACCACATTTCCAATACCAAACACAATCTCAAAACCCACAACCTTTCCCTAAACCAAATCCCAATCAACTTTCAACACCAAATTTCGGTTTTCGTATTGACCAGTTAGACGATGATGAGCCAACAGAAAAAATTGTGAGTACTAGTCAGTATTCGAAATTTGATCTTGGTCAATACCCGGACTTTGATCTTGGTCAATACCCGGACTTTGATCTTGGTCAATACTCAGATTTTAATGATATTTCAGAAGAAGAAACAGACCATGCGTGTAATGATTTTGATATTGGTCAATATCCGAATTTTGATGATGAAACAGCTGCTGCTGAGGAAGATGTTGTTGATGATAATGAGGAGGAAGTTACGACTATGAATGAACATGTTGAACATCCATTCTGTAATTCATATAACCCTGAAGAAGAAAAAGAAGAAGAAGAAATCCCCGAAGAAAAGTCCCCAAAGAAAATACCACGGGAGTATAACTGGAATATGCCAGAATTACTTCAGATACCGGAATAAGAGTTGGTAAAGATAGCAGTTGATTGTTACACAAAAATTATTCATATCAAGAAAAATGATTGTTTTGATACAAAGGAAGACTTGAAGATAGCTTTGTATACGAAATGTGTGGAAGATGGCTATCAACTAAAAGTTAACAAATCAAGCAAAGATCGTTTCGAAACAAGGTGTATGATTGATAAAAACTGTACGTGTCGTATGATTGCAAAGAGGATAAAAGATTGCGAAATGTTTCAAGTTAGGACTTTTATTGATAAACATACATGTTCAATAACCTAAGTTTTTTCTCACCATAGGCATACAAACAAAAAGATGTTGGGTGGTTTTCTGGCTGAGTTAATGTTTTTGAATGGCAGGGTATATCAGGGACATGAAATTATGACTGACATGAATGCTCGGTTCAAGATTAGTATCTCATATTCTCAAGCTTGGAGAGCCAAATGTTATGCCTTGGAATTGTTGAGGGGGTCGCCAGAAGCATCGTTTGCCCAACTGTCGGCTTATTGTCACAATTTAAAGCTGAAAAATCCTGGGTCGGTAACTCATATCAAAACAGATAGAGATGGACGCTTTGAGTTGTTGTTTATCGCCATTGGTGCTGCGGTTAGTAAATCAATATAATTTTGTTGACTCATTTTTGTTAGTTACATGTATTTCACATTTAAATGATTATATTTCTTCTGTATATGATTTTGTAAATTCGTTCGTTTATTACTTGCATGCGTCCAATTATTATAGTTGATGGAGCACATTTAAAAGGTCGATACCTTGGAGTAAACTTATTAGCAGTAGCCATGGATGCTAACAATGGGATACTGCCAATAGCTTACGGGGTTGGCAAATATGAAACCTCTGATTCATGGACATGGTTTATAGGGCATCTTAGGGATTACATAGGTCCTATTAACAATCTGACAATCATATCCGATAGGGCAAACTCAATTGACAACGCTGTTAGAAGGTGTTTCCCAAATATTTTTTATGGACTTTGTGGTGTTCATTTGTATAGAAATCTAAAATCAAGGTCTACTGGTATAAAAAATCACAAATGGACATACTGGAAGACTGTAAAAGCTTATCGGGAAGTGGATTTTAATAAGCATATAAATTGTTTAAGACGTGTTTTGCCTCAGTGTGCTCAAACACTAGAAGATGTCGGGTTTGAAAGATGGTCAAGAGTACATCAACTTGGAGAAAGATATGGTTTCATAACGTCTAATAGTGCAGAATCTATCAACGCTCTAAGTCGTCATTCCCGGAAATTACCCATTACTATGTTAATGGAGTTTTTTCGAGCCTCTATTCAACAGTGGTACTACAAGAAAAGAAACTACGCAGGTATTATTTCTTTAAATTCGTAACTTATCATATATTTTACTAAGTATTATTTATTTAAATTTACAGGAACATTGGAACATCGTGTTACACCATGGACTGAAAAAAAGACGGATTTTATTCCTTAAGGTCAATTGAGCCGAAAAAAAGTTCTACAAAAACAATAAACATACCAAGTTAGATATACCAAAAATTACACTGTGAAGATATACAAAAAACAATAATAAACATAAAGAGTAGTAATAGTTTATTCTTCAAACTTAAATTTGCAACACTGTGAATTTCGTATTTGTCTCTGTTTTTTTGTTGAAGTAATGCAATTCATTCAAGTTTTAATTTGCAGAAGAATAATAGTTTCTGAAACTCAAAATCACAACACTAAAATGAAAATTGCAACACGAAAATGACTATCGCAACGCGAAACTAAAATCGCGTTGCGATTTTGTCGTTGCGATTTTCATTTCGCGTTGCGATCATCGGTTTCAAATAGTTTAGCAGTATTGGAAGCAATCGAATGAATTTAATAAGCAATCTAAGTGAAATGATTAATCTATTATTGAAATTACCAGTAAACTTATCATCAATTTTAATATGAAAAACCTAATAATAATGCAAAATTTTCAAAATAAAAATAATTAAAAAATAACCCTCGGTGGTTGATTTGGTTGATTTTTCATTTCTGATCGTGAATGATTGTGAGGGTGGCTCTAAGAGATGGAGATAGACGGATTTCGCCGGAGATGGGGACGGATTTCGTCGGAGATGGGGACGGATGTCGCCGTAGAGAGTGAGAGATGGAGATGAGGCTGAGTTGTGATTTGGGGTTTTAGATTAAGAGTTGCGATTACGGGATATATTAATATTCGTGTTTGGAATTTGAAAATAAAATACGTGTTGCGATACTAATGGCGCTTTCAAAATCACATTGCGATTTTGTATTATCGCAACGCGATAGTCAGAATCGCGTTACGATTTACATATTCGCATTGCGATTTTCTAAAATCGCAACGCGATAGTCAAAATCGCGTTGCGAATCTGGAAACTGATTTACGATACTGGAGATCGCGTTGCGATTTAGAGATCGCATTACGATTTTGTTGATCATTTTGACAAATCAAAATAAAGTTTATCAAAATCGTATATTATAAGAAATTTTCGGTCACCGAAATTATTTTCTCTTTATAAAAACCTCGTCTCTCCCAAACTATCAACCCCCTCCTCCAAAGCTTCTATTTTTATCATCGCTAAGCTCTCAACTCTGGAGCCAAAGACTTCCTCTTCCGTTTTGAATTGATAGTTTCTCAGGAAAATGTCGGCGGGAATTGGCAAATGTAGCAAAATCAGCGGCATCGTGATGCTCCGGCAAATGCTGCGGCGGTGGAGGAACAAGGCTCGCATGTTGGCCAGCCGCATCCCATCCGACGTGCCAGAGGGACACGTGGCGGTATGCGTAGGGACAAGTCGCAGGAGATTCGTGGTGTGGGTGGCGTACCTGAACCATCCCGTGTTTAAGAAATTCCTTATCGAAGCCGAGGAAGAGTACGGGTTTAGTAACGAAGGCCCATTGACGATCCCCTGCGACGAGTCCGTTTTCGAGGAGGTCATCCGGTTCATTTCCCGTTCGGATTCGGGTCACTTCGGTAGATTCGTGGAAGACTTCAAAGAGAAGTGCCACTCGGGAATCAAGAGTAATTTGTGTATGGAATCTCGACCGTTACTTCATGGGTTTTACGAGAAAACATTCTGATAATATCAGAAAGAGAAGGAAAAGTCTTTGATTCTTAATCGACGAATTTCGACTCAGTTCCATGTTACCTCAAGCGAACAACTGATTATTGAACACTGTTGAAGCACGAAAACAATGAGTAACGAGTTTTCACTTACCTTAGTGACAAAGGTAAGTTGGCGGGGTTATACTTTTTTGTCCTTTCTTCTCCAAAATCATTTGTAATTGGTTAAATCCGGGGCTAAAATGAGCTGAGCCAATGTATGATGCCCAAGTAGAATGCTGAGTTCATGGAGATGGCTGAGAAGGTGAAAAAAATGCCGAGTCATCCCAAGTTCATTTACAAATCATTCACTGTTGTAAAATCTGAGATATATTGAATGATTAAGGATATATTTTAGAAAATATTATAGTCTAGAATATCATATAATTCAGTTAATTATTTTATGAAAACATAATATAACCAACATGTGTATATATATATATATATACATGTAGTGTTGTATATTGTCTGGATCACTAGTGTTGTAATAAAGAATTACATAGTGTGTTTTGAATAATTGTGCATGTGTGGCGTTGTAATAGCGCAAAATTTATGAAAATTGATGGGCGTTTGATTTGATAATATTAATGAACCTTGATTTATTTGCAACCCATGATTTTAAAAAATGCAGTCTGACCGGGAAAGAGTTACTATTTTTATTCCAAAACCGGCCGTTCTTGTGGCTCACTGTTACAAGCGGGTATTTGGTTGGAAACAAATGGGTCAACTGCTCTGAACCGGTAGAATTTTCCACGATTGGCTCCACTCCCAAGTCAAGTCACACACTGACCAGATACAAAGTGCCTTGCGTTACCTATTATGATGGTTCGGAATGACAAAGATCAAATCAGCTCTATTTAAAGTATACGTCAATTTATAATTAATAAATAAAGGTTAATATTATATAAACTCAAAGAAATGAAGATTATCTGGCTAAGCAAATGGATGCCCTATTCAATGTCCTAAAAGAACCTTATAAAAATAGGAAACGGAAGGGGAAATGTACAAGAACCAAACATAGTGGAGCATTATCATAATCACTACTTTCTTGGTCTTGGGGAGAAAAAGCAAGTTTTTTCAACCGAATCGAACTAATAATAATTTCATAAAGATGCTGTCTTTTTCACATTGGCATCAAATAGCAGGCTTACATAAACTTGGGTCACGATGGGTTTATCATCATTTTAACTGTCCGAACAGTAAAAGCAATGATAAATAACAAGTTTTTTCCAGTCAAATCACTAATTTGGCTCAAAAGGAATCAGAGATGGACTGAAGGGGAGCGGGTGGGAACGGTTGTTCCTCTAATTTTTTTTTTATAGATATTTTATTTGTATTTTTGATTGAAAATATGTTTTCACCCATTAGAATTATATAAATTCCTCCGTCCGTCATGAAAGGGATTCTTATTTGAACTCAACTCCGGACAAACAATCGCGAGACTTTAGCAGATTATTTTCCTCAAATCTTGGGGCATGCAATGTCTAAAATCTCAAAAATAAATAATTATATCTATTGGATGTAATGTTTTAATTATAACCACCCGAATCAGCGAGATTAAGCTGATTTCAATTAGCGGCTTTATCAATGTGATTATAGAATATATTATACATAGTATTGTCTTAATCACAGTACGCGTTGCACTAATCACGTACGTTTTGTCCTTGAAGTAAACGACAAGTGCACGCTTAGAGAATCAATTAAGATCCAACACTTGAATTTTACTACAAGATCTAGTGAAGGAATTGTCTTTTCATGGGACATATTACGTAAGAAAATTATCCTACAGAAATTACCAGATAAATACGACAGGCGACACACATTTTATTCTATTAAAAAGAAAAAAGCCTTAACTTTTACTAAAGAACTAAACAGCCAAAGGAGACAAGATTAGACATGTATGAATAAACAATGAAAAAGAAAATATATAGAAAATACAAGGAAGCATACAGAACTTGGTAAAAAAATCCAGCAACTGTAATTTATTACTTAAAAGATTTGAATCTAACCCTTTAATTTTTAGGGTAAAGCAGACCCGAAAGATCACAGCATAATTCGCGGCCAATCATATATTCTATTATTTGTCATTTTTGATGAATTTGATTGGTGGTGGTCCCTTGCTTTAAGGAAAATATATGGATTTTATATTTTATGATGTTTTTTACAATACTTAATCCATGTACTAAATAAGTAAAAGATGAAACAATAAGACAGTGAAACTGTTTTAACTGTTTTCTTGTCTGCATAAAATAATATGGTTTTTACAGTGTTTAATGGCAGAATCGTACTTAACAGTGTTTCAAAAGTAATAATAATTTCTCAATTAAATTGATGTATGCTTAAGTCAATAATTAAGCATTCATTAACTTAAAAAAATACGGGTTTTGAAACTGTTTTCTTAACAGTGCTGTTTCAGAATCTGCATTTGAGTTGATGATTTTGGTTAAAATCTCAACTGAAAACTGATTAGGTGAATAAGATAACGTAAGATGAGGAACTGCTTTTGTTTCTGTAATGTTGTCCACTGGTCTTGCCTAAGCCATCAGCCATGTTCTTCAATCAGAAAGCATATAGAAATTTAAAAATTTTGAGAGCACGAACACTCCCACCTAGATCCATCCCAGAACACAGTTTTATCATCTTATGGTCAAAGATTAAATCAAATTTAAATATGCCCAAGAATACTGTATCCAAACTCTCCATTAACCTTAGAACATTAACAACTTTATCAATCAATTTTGATTCTATAAGGGTTAAATTACTGTTTTGGTCCTTTTATATGCTAAACTTTGCGATTTCACCCTTGTGTTTCTATTTGGTGTAATTTGATCTCATACTTCAATAATGTTATTAGTATAATTAACAGAACTAACAATTTGGATTAACAAATAACATCGTAATCATGTTAAATTAAAATGTAAAGATGATATTATATTGCTGTGTTTTTATAGATTTGGGGGAAGTTGGTCTGCAATCTGAGCCTTCCAATTCGTTGGTCATCCCTATGACTTGACTGTAGCCACTGTTGGTCATCTTCTCCAACATATACGTGATTTCTTCGTTGTGGGTCCCCATCACATGGCATCCTAGATGCGATGTTGATAGATCAATGTGGTCTAAACATTTTTGAGTTTCAATGGAATTAAAATAAATTAGATAGTACGATAACTGGACGATGATTGGGTTAAAAGGTAGAAGAAAATACAAGTATGTTATTTGGATTCAGATATAAAAATGTTTCAAAACTAATTATTCTCTTAAAAGAATATTAAAGAACAATGCTTTCAGTTGACAGATGTATAAAACACAAGGAAAGTGTTTGTCTTTTAGAAGTTTTAGATAAACCAGAAACAAGATCAAACAAGGTTACTACTGAAAGCAACGATTCCATTGTGTCTTCAACCTTGTTCCTTTCTTAAATGGATTCTTTTTGTTTTGATGAGTTTTACCTTCTGTCTCTGGCAAAACATCCCATGATTCCAATGAGTTGGCTGTTAGAACTTAGACATCGCTTCCAACGGCTTTAACTGTTGAGTTAACCAGAAACAGGCGTGTGTACGTACCCAGAAAATAAAAATAAAAAAGACCTGAAAGCTAAGAGACAATACAGGCAGAAGAAGCGGGGAGCGTGCAAGAGACAGATAATGCAGAGCAAAAGGAAATAAAAACAAAGGAGAGCCAATAGGCAACCCCAAAATTCTTGACATTAGTTCTCTCACAGGCTACATCGGTGTTGACTTACAAACCTATATCCCAGACATAAAATAATTAATATTCCTGGGTTTTTGGGGTCAGAGAAAAATCTAAGAGAAGCAATGAAGCAGCTTCACCTTAATCGTCTTCTCCATTAACCAGCCTTATAGTTATATCCTTCAACAATGGTAGCTTTTCTCAGTTCGTGTTTTACATCTGAGCATCGATGTTAGAGAGCGGAAAACAACTTCTTCACAAGGAATGGTGAGGCCCTTGTCGTGATCGAAACCAAACTCTTCTTCAGCTTGATGGAGCAAGGTCTGGAACTCGGGTCGGGTCAAGAAAGAGATGGGAACGATGTATCTGCTCCTGTTTTCGCCGACATATACAACGAAATGGCCTTTGGGGACATCAACGGGGAGTCCTTGTTCATCGTAGCTTTGTTTCTTTCCTAAGCTGGAGCATCTTTTCAGGATTTGCTTGATCACTGCTGCTTGAGGCAATTTGTTTGGTTTCCTGATAGCCATTTTGCTTTTCCTTTGGAGGCTGTACTGAACTTGGTGGGGATTAAATGAGCAAAGACAGAATAGTTTAGAGGAGAATGAAGAGTGGAGGGGAGGTGTAGTGTATATATGGTGTGCGTGCTAGAAAGAGAGAAACCAAGGCATATGGGGTTGTGGGGACAGAATAACAGACCATGGGTGTTTTTGGGGTATGTGAGAGCTCATAGGACATGCCTGGAGGAAACCCCCCATTGTTGCCCTCCCATAGGACATCATGTCCCTCCCTTCTCCATCTCGCAAACGCGTTTTTAATCGTATCATGTCGGTAAAATCGTCGAACAACGGATATTATCGCAATGAATTATGATGCATATTTAGAATAAAGTAAATTGGGAACTTCAAAAATAACATCCCAGCTTCACCCATGATGCTACTGTACTTTAGTCCTTGACTTGACACTTCTATCGTCTATGTTTCTATTCTTACACCTTCACTTTTCAAGACTTTCCTGAATTGATATATATTACCCTTTTTTATGGAACTCTGTTTGTTAAGGGTAATAGGGATTTCTTATTGAGACGTTCTCTATTATTGGCGTTTTTATTTTGTTCTTGGTACATGTTCTTGTGTTGGTGTTCCTTTAGTTGTTCTGCGGCCAGACTTTGTATGCCCTTCGGATGTGGTTTTTCATAGACCTTCGTTTGTATAAAAAAAATAACATTATATGACTTAAAAAAATAATTGAGCGATGAAAATGAAAACACAAAAATAAGTGGGGTACCAATTAAAAAGTTTACCCTAAATTTTATTATATTTTCTCCCACGGTCCTTTATGAAGTAAACACATATATTGAACTCCCCCCCCCCCTCTTTTATCTTTCCAAATTTTCACTCCGCAGGACATTATCCAAATGAAGATAATGAAAGGCGCCATGAGCAAATAAAGGGAAGCAATGGCTTGCGAACCATCAAAACTTAATGAGAGGAAATGTTATCAAATGCAGGCGAAGGTGACACTCCCAAGGCCAATTCCTCCCCCTTTTTCTTCTTTGTATATACACACTGATTGGTTTACATCATCAGAGGACAATAATGTTAACTGTACCCAAGCTTTATCAATCCACTTGTCACTCTCTTTTTCTAAAATTTTGAGCTTCTGCTTATGTGAATCCATTGCAGCCAATTCACATGCAGTTATGTACGTGCTTTCTATTATTATTATTATCATCATTCAGGTTTTTGATGGATTGAAATAATTTCATCATTTAATTCAGAAGCCATCAATATAAGGCTTTTGTCTCATCTGCAACATCCCCCTTTATTTTGCATCATCGACATAACCCCACGATCTTAACACAATTCTGTCCCTCTTTTTCCTTATCGTCATTTACGTATATGAATGAAACATCATCTAATTTTTCTGTATATCTGCATGTATTCACATTTCATATGTATTTTTTTTTGCCTTGGTGGATATATATAGTCATAATTAAAAGTAATTTTGAAAATTGAATGATGCTTGGACCACTTGGCTCGCATCTGTATATATCCAAGACAGTCCCCATGTTCTAAGGTTCAGAGAGCGTCAGAGCGGGTCATTAATTTCTACCAAATTAAAGCGTGCTCTTCTCAATGCTTTGTTACGGCTATTACGTACGTTCTGCCCAATTGACGCCTACCTTTTTTTAAACTCTTTAATCACATTCATTTTATTAAAATATTCTTAAAATTCTTGATGATCCAATATTTTTTTTTACATTAACGATCGATGTCATACTTAACGTAGAAAAGCAGATGGTTCGAGGACACTATTTAGTTGAAAAATATGTTAGGAAAAAATAATGGATTAATCGAATAATACTATGCTATTTATAATAAGTCATAGGTCATATCACTTGGTTAATTGATTTTTTTTGTTACCTTCCCGGTTCTAAAGGTTTTGTCCTAACTAATCCGGACCGATCCGTGTCACACACATGACTTTGGTGATTGAGTCTCCCAACAAATATTTTATGCATACATAATGACTCGAACTCAAGATTTACTTAAACACTATCAAATTGTTTATCACTTGAATCAACCCTCGTTGATGGTTAATTAATTTATTAATAATAAACCATGCCAATTGGTGAATAATTTAATCTTAGATTTAAAGTTACATCAATTCAACCATAAACATATTAATTAGCTTTTCAACAATTCTCTTTAACAATGGTCTTAACTCTTCATCAAATGGTCTTACCCTTTGAATTCATTTCCTCTCCACTATGTAAAGGTTAATTCACATAAATCTTAGACACAACTTACAAACTTTGGAATAAAAAACACTAAAAAAATTACTTTTAAATTCATTCTTTCTATTAATAGGGAAATATAAGATTGCGTTCGACTGATCACTGCTATTGTATTTACTATTGTGGTCGTTTGTTGTTGTATCTTGAGATATCGACATCCAACGTTACTCAAAGCACCGATGAGAGAACAAATATGTCTTAAGGAAACTATTTATACAAGCCTCAACTAAAATTCTTCTTCTATTGATTCGACTCTCTACTCATTTGAGTACATGTCTATATACAAATAAACAATCTTATTTTTGTATTTTAATTTTATATATATTTTACTTCGTTCGATTCAATAATAATATCCACATATTTTAATTATTATTTTATTTCTCGAATTAGTGTTTTGTATAGCAAAATATCAATAGATGGAGAGTGGATCTATAAGGGATAAGCAAGTAGCATGAAAAGAGATGGATCCTATAATAGGAAAGCATATAATAAAAGCAATAAACATGTTCCTAACTGCCGATAAAAATGTAGACACCGATTTCATAAATTAAATGAGGGCCTAATGGCCAGGGAGCGGTGGCTTGACTTGTTATATATGCGCGTCTAAGTTGCCTAGGCTGTCTATAATAATAAATAAAAAAAAATCAAATATTTTTATTCCAAAAACCAATCTTAAAAAAGAAATAAAAGAAGGGGAAAGGACCTATTTTGCGGCTTAAGGCCGTGATAAATCTGGAATGCCAAGAACTTACGGACGTACCTAAAAAATACGGATCCATGGAAAACGCGGCATGTAGCGTGTAAGATTATGGAAACAATTAATGTGATGTTTTCAGATTGTGGTCTACGATACAAGTACTACATGATGATCTGTTTGGCGTTTTTGAGTCCCATTTTAGGAAACAACAGTCCATTGGAAGGGGTCCAAGCCAGCTTGGGGGACATTGAAGGTTCGGTGGTAGTGTTTGTGACATTGGGAAGGTCAGACATCTCCATAGCTGAAAATTATGACCATGACCACAATTTATGATTATCTCTATACCATCTTGGCCTTTGAAAATTCTTGGAAATTAAGTTAAGCATATCACCCGTCGGTTGGATGACAAAGTAACTTGTGGCCGAGAGCCTTTGAGGGAAGAGTTGAGGTTGAAGATAAATTTGGACAGGGTAATAGTAGGTTATTTTATCTACACGTGAGCATTACGTAATTTGTGACAGTTTATTGTCATGTTGTGTATTCTCGTGTGAATCTTAATATAATCGACAAAAATTAAGATATCTTGATATGCGAAAGTTCGCTGCTCTTAAGGGGGTTGATTAACATATTGTTACGTGAAACAGGTTTCCCATATTGAGTAGGATAGTAGTAGTTTTTCTTGTATCGGTGAGGGCAGACTTCATCCGATGGAGGAGCAAATTGAATACCCTTTGTTGTCTTATCCTCGTCTCGGTAGGAAGAAATTATTTAATCCAGGCTTGGTGATTTCGGACTTCTTTAGTTTTAGACCTAGTTGCCATAAATGTCATGGTTTAAGTAAGTGGTTAAACAGTGATGGATCAAGGGGTGATGATCGGAGAAAGTATTCTATTGAAAATATATTTTTGTTCACTTAAAATTTTATAAGTTCGCCTCATATAGTATCATCTGTACATCCCTTGGATTAGGAATCCATTGATGGAGTTGAGTAAACCACTTGAGTGGTTGATAAAAGAACCTTGAAATCATGAGAAAATAGGGGAATGCTTAAGTCGGTATATTTCATAGTGTCTTATGGGGCCTAAACTCTTGGACAGTGGTAAACAAAGTGTGTCCGATTGAATTACTGGAGTTTGATGATGATGAAGCTGCTACGCATATATCCGACTTGCCCATGGGTTCCTTCATTGGGCCTTACCCTCTTCGAGTCCAACAGACGGCATCCTTATAGGCGCCTACCTTCATTTTATTTTAATTTGTTTGCAGAAGAACAAAACATAATCATACAATTTGCAGAAGAACAAGGTTGAGGCAGCATCATTACAAACAGCGAGGAGAACAGTTCACAAGTTTAATTTTTGAAATAAAGACATAAATTTAATGGATAGTTACATGTCTGTAAAACAAATAATATGCAACTCCTGCCCAATGGTTTAAACAAAGACACATGCTGCTCTTTTCATTTATGTTGTTAATAGCGCTATAATTGTTGAAAATCAAACTTATTTCTAGAAGTTTGAAAAGTAAAAAAAAATGGTTAAAAGAATATGTTTAATTATTAAGCATAGTTCAAGGCGGCAGAATGTTGTAGCATAGTTGAAAAGTCAAAATATGAATGAGTTGGCAAGCTTGGCAATTAAGGAAAAGAGTTTTGGCAAGACAAGCAAAGTTTGCTTTGATATAAACATGTCCACGTGAATGATTGAAAAGGCAGCGGCTATAATACTTAATTATTAAGGAATTATAAGGCGGCAAGTCTTAGGTGGTTTATTACATATCTATATATATGGGTGTTTAGCTTAATATGGAGTATGTAATAAAAGAGATAAAAATGAAGGCTTAGAAAAATCAGAATGATTAATAGCTTAGCAAAGCTATTAAAGAGAGAATGAATATGAGAAAAGGCTTAGAAAAGCCGGAATGAGAAATAGCTTAGCAAAGCTATGAGAAAAAAGGTGAAGCTTAGCAAAGCTTAGAATAGCGAGGTTGTGTTTGTAAACTAGTCGCAGCTAGTGTTATATTGTAATATTTGGGTAACGTCGTTGTAACGTATTTTGCCTCGTATTAATAATAGTTCGAGAGTTTTAAATATCGAGAGCCCACCTACGCTTCCAACAATAATGAGTTAAGTCCAACTCAAGTATTGTTGAATTTGATTTGATTCAAAAAGTTTAAAATTCATCTTTACTTAACTTAAAAGTTCGCAAGTTTAAAATTGTCAAGTTCGACTCGAACTCAAAATTAAAACCTGAATTTCGACTTGAGCTCGACAAAATTTGAACGCAAAACATTCTCAAATTTAGCTCGATTGAAGCTCGAGCTTGGTTCAAGTTTGAACTTGAACTTAAACCTGAACTTTAAGTACATGAAAACCTTATGTTGCATTTTTTAATAGAAAAACAACATGTAAATGTTAATATTTTTAATAATTTAATTTAATTTTTTTTATAAAAAATAATATATTATTTCATGGAGTTACTCACGAGCTTTTAAAGTTGGATATCAAATAACTCAATTTGACTCGTTAAGAACTCGAGTTAAGTGTTGACTGAATTTTAATCAAGTCAAATTTAAATAATTTATGATATATTTCGTCTCATTTATAGTTCTAAGAATTAATGGTACAACTCTAAAAAAACATAGGGATGTATGAAGCAAACCAACAAAAAAAAAACAAGGCCTATTTTGAATCTTGAAGAAATTTGGAAACAACATTTTGCATGAAAGCAATAGATTTTCTGACTAGCCGAGTTGCAACGAGGATGTCATGATAGCTTATTGACATCATCTGCTCCACATAAAAGAAAGGCTTATTTAATAAATAAGTAATAAAAATATATTATCTTTTTATTTAAGTACTTAAAAATATTTTTTTATCAAAATAAATATTTAAAATTATCTTTTTTTGTTGTTAAATTAAGTACTTACAGGGTCACTTGTGAAAGAACTAGTCGAAGGGGACCATCACAGTCGGGGCGATGGATGACAAGCTAGCTCACCAGGAACATCAGGAAAGGTTGAGGAAGACTTGGCAGTGGTAAATCAAGGAGAGGTTAGGTCAAGGGATTTCAGACAGAAATCCCATCATTCAGACTCAAAGCATGTTCCAGGAAAGAAGGGAACAAGGATATAAAAAAGAATAGGCCTTGAAGGAAGGCATGAATGAGGGGAGACCGGTCTAAGGGCTGCAAGATATTCTACAAGGTTGAATCAGTCCACTAAGGGATGACCTCTTATACATGATTTCAGCGAAGTGGACTTAGGCGATCAAAGAAAAGAAGACTTGAAAGAAAAGCCTTTTATCTTATAGGTACCTAAAATTCAACTTTTTATCATTTAAGTGTATGAAGTATTCTTTAATTAATGTTATATGTCAAATTTTTTAGAACTTCAATGGAAAAGATTGAATAGTTTAAATATATAAATTTTGACAAAAAGTAGTTTAGGTATCTATTTTGATTAAAAATAGTTTAGGTACTTATTTCGACTACAAAATATTTTAAATATTTAAATGAAAAATATTATATATTTTAAATATTGATTTATTATATAAGCCTAAAAGAAAACATAGAATACAAGTATTCCATGCAAAATAAGTAAAAAACCGATCACTTTACATCTTGTGCTATTAATCAGAATACGTTTAAGTTTGTTTTGATACGGGTATGAATACATTATTGTTTTCTTTTTAGTATTTGTCCATTTGATGGCTTGAACTTGAGTGCAGTTTTGTTGGAGTTACATTCTTTATTTATGGAAAGCTATGTAATCAGAGTGCTGTTCTTTAATGTCTTAAAAAAAACTTTCATGGGTTGGTATTGGTAAGGATGGATTGAGAGACGGATGAGAGTAGTTGTTTTCTAAAAATTTTTAGATTCTCTTATATTTTATATTTTTCTATGTATTTTATAATATGTTATCTCTTTAAATTTTATAAGTTCGTTCCCTTTTAAAATTTTATATGTTCGTTCATAATATAAAATCTTGGATTCGTATTTAAAGATTAGATTTCTACTATCATAGGAAAGTCATGCAGATGTTGGAAGTTTGAGAGAAAGGCTTAGTGTTTTTTTTTTGGAAAGAACACTTTAACTTGTTAGCCAATATAAAAGTGCCAAGTCATCTAACGAAAATAATTGTAATGCAAGTAAATTAAAAATTTAATAATTGTATGGTAAGTTTTAAAAATTTAGTGATCAAAATGTAATTTAATTACACTTCAGGGTCCCTTTATAAAATTTAGCCTTATTTAAATCATTTTATAACAACTAAATAAAAAATATTTTTTCATAAAATAAATTACATAAAACAAATAAATATCCAGACCTGTTTTACCCATAATTCTTTGGGTAAACAGTCCTTTTACCATTTTAGACTAGCTGTCTTTCCCTCGTTCCAAAGGGTACTATTGTCCCTTCACCGTTTTGGTGCCCTAACCCCGACATTTCGCCGAACACAATAGTAGAAGATATAAACAATAACCCGAGACAATTCCAATTTTTTCCCCATATTAGGGGTTTGAGTTTCTTCTTTTGGTGTTTGATTTTATTAGAGATCGGCAAGGGGTTTCAGCAGCAAGCAATTGGCAATGGGAGTGCCAGCGTTCTACAGATGGTTAGCGGAGAAGTATCCGCTGATTGTGGTGGACGTTATAGAGGAAGAGCCGGTGGTTATCGAGGGCATCTCCATTCCGGTTGATTCGAGTAAACCCAATCCAAATAAACTTGAGTACGATAATCTTTATCTCGACATGAACGGGATTATTCATCCTTGTTTCCACCCCGAATACAGGGTAACCTTCTCAACACATTGAAATTCCATCGTTTCTAGTTTTGTATTTCGTAGAAAATTTCAGAAACGATGTAATTTGGCTTATTCGGTGTTCTTATGCAGCCTTCACCAACAACTTTTGATGAATTTTTTCAATGCATATTTGATTACATTGATAGATTGTTTGTTATGGTCCGTCGTAGAAGGCTTTTGTATATGGCTATTGGTAAGTGGTGCTTATTTTAGGTTGTAAGATGTATTTTTTGATACGCAGATGAAGTGTATTTATGTTTAGCTGATGATACTAACTTTTTTTATCTGGAAAAATACGGTAGATGGCGTTGCCCCTCGTGCTAAAATGAATCAACAGCGGTCTAGGCGTTTTAGAGCAGCGAAAGATGCTTATCTCATTTTTTTTGTATACATGTGTATATTTTTGTGTTGATTTTCTGCATGCTGCATAAAATGTTAAGTCATCAAGATATTTTTGGTATTGATACTTCACATTCTCCAACACTTTAATGATAGAAACGGTAGCAACAAAAGAAGTCTGTTTGGTAATAATTTTGTTCTTCTTAAACTTTCTTTCTGTAGGCAGCTGAAGAAGCACGATTGCGAGAGGGAGGGCAGAAGACTTCCTCCTATTTTTGATACGCAGATGAAGTGTATTTATGTTTAGCTGATGATACTAACTTTTTTTATCTGGAAAAATACGGTAGATGGCGTTGCCCCTCGTGCTAAAATGAATCAACAGCGGTCTAGGCGTTTTAGAGCAGCGAAAGATGCTGCAGAGGAGGTATGTTATCTCATTTTTTTTTTGTATACATGTGTATATTTTTGTGTTGATTTTCTGCATGCTGCATAAAATGTTAAGTCATCAAGATATTTTTGGTATTGATACTTCACATTCTCCAACACTTTAATGATAGAAACGGTAGCAACAAAAGAAGACTGTTTGGTAATAATTTTGTTCTTCTTAAACTTTCTTTCCGTAGGCAGCTGAAGAAGCACGATTGCGAGAGGAATTTGAGAGGGAGGGCAGAAGACTTCCTCCTAAAGAGGAATCAAAGCTTTTTGATTCTAATGTTATTACACCTGGCACTCCATTTATGGCTGTTCTGTCAATTGCTTTGCAGTATTATATCCACCGTAGATTAAATTATGATCCTGGGTGGAAAAATGTCAAGGTAGTATCAAATATTATGGTACCGCAACTTTTTATTTTTTTCTCTTTATTTTGACATGGTTGAGAGTTTTAGCACCTCTCTTACTTTCATCTCTTTGAAGGTTATTCTATCTGATGCAAATGTTCCTGGTGAAGGAGAACATAAAATTATGTCATATATACGGCTCCAAAGGAACCTTCCTGGTTTTGATCCAAACACATGCCATTGCCTATATGGTTTGGTATGTTGCCACTATTTCCACTGCTGGTTTCAGTTTTTATTTAAATTTTATGCACGTGTTCTGTTTATTTTCTTTGGCCTACTTAGTGGACTAAAATCGAGCACTCTGCTAAATGTTGACACTTGACAGGATGCTGATTTAATAATGTTGGCCTTGGCCACTCATGAAGTTCACTTTTCAATCCTTCGAGAGGTTTGTATTTTTTTAACTTGCAGATATCTGCTACGTATTTTATTTTTATATTTTATTTATCAGTCGCCTGAAAATTGAAATGTTTTGTTTGATCTGCTTTTCTTACAATTTTTAACTTTCATACAAAGTTGGCTATTTTGCTCATTTATAAGAACAAGTGGATGTTACAAGTGAAATGACTGTCTTGGAAGGATGTTTTTAGTATTCTATTATCATGTTCCCCTCTGCCCAAAAGTAAAAGGGTTTGTGGAATATTGTCAGATTGTCTTCACCCCTGGACAAGATAAATGCTTCCTATGTGGTCAGTTGGGCCATGTAGCGGCAAACTGTGAAGGAAAAGCAAAGCGGAAGGATGGGGAATTTGATGAGAAAGCTGATGAAAAATCTGTGGCCCCAGAAAGCCATACCAGGTTACTTTTCAATTGAATTTACAGTTGAATTGATCGTAATGAAATCTTTGGATAATTACATGTTGTCTGCTACATCTTTGTAGTTTCTGAACATATGGACACTTAGGGAGTACCTGGAATATGAGATGAGAATCCCCAATCCTCCTTTTGATATTGACTTGGAACGCATAGTGGATGATTTTATATTCATATGCTTCTTTGTTGGCAATGATTTCTTACCTCATATGCCTACACTAGAGATTCGTGAGGGTTGTATATGATTAAAGTAATTATTCTACTGTGGGTTGTACTTTTATATTGCAATTTTTAATGTACACTTTAGGATTCTTATATGAAGCAGAGGTTTTAATTGGAGGCCTTCCCTTTTTCAACTTGTTAATTTACAGGGTGCAATCAACTTGTTAATGGCAGTATACAAGAAGGAATGCAGATCTTTTGGTGGTTATTTGACTGATGGATGCAAGGTACTCTAATTTGTACTGGCTGCATATTATTCGAGTCATCATATCTTATCTTCTAAACCAATGCTCTTGACTGCATTATATTTATTTCAGCCAAATTTGAGCAGGGTAGAGCATTTTATCCAAGCTGTGGGATCCTACGAAGATAAAATATTCCAGAAAAGAGCACGTTTGCATCAGGTCTTTTTTGAGTTTAGGATCAATATGATCATCTTCAACTAAAACAAAAAAATTATTTATGTTTGCCTTGTTTTTCTTCAGTCTCTATTTCACATGCAGTATTTACTATCTGTTTAATCCTCTTTCAGTGCATGTGCAAGAGATTCCATTATCACCCTACTCTTAAAAATGTTAACTTGTCTATTATTCTTTGGTGGCAAGGTTGTTCCAGAGGATCCTTCGGTGGAGAACTCCTCCGGTTGGAGCACAGAGGATGGGCAGGCACAGCATGGAGGTCACGTGGGATGTCAGGAAATGTCAGAAATCCATAATAGGGTGCTAGAGTGGGTTGCAGACTCACAACGTTGTAATGTCACAGATTCCGAGAGAGTTGACTTCTCTCCACATGAAAAGTCGGAAGATCTTTTTGAAAGTAAGAAAAGCGGGAAAAGTATGGGGGGGGATCTTTTTAAGCTTGATAATGTTGACCGGGAAAGTGGGCCTAATTCAGGCCTTGGAGGGATTCAGTTGGCTGGTCTGGAGCAAGAAAACTGCCTAAACTCTATGGGCCGTAGTCCTTTTTCATCAGATACAATTAAGGACTCAGTAGGGGTTGAAGTTGGAGGAGGGGATCCGGTTGCTTTAAAGTTGATAAGTTTAAGAGATGGTTCACAAACCTGCTCTGCAAGTTCGTTATCCATGAAGACGGCTCCGGTTGGAAGGAAATTCATCAGAAGTCATAATAAAACTTATAGTAGGTCGAAGTCTAGAAAGATCTGGAATCAGGTTGTGAAAAATTGTAATAAGATGCAGGATTGTAAGGAAAAGTCACGAGGGGTGTTCAATGGTGAGACAGGAAGAGCTTTAATTTCTAGAGGTTGTCTTTCTGATGTTCCCGAGGCTGCTGGTTTTTCGATAAAGGAATGGGACAGTTCTTGGGTGAGCAGACCATACAGGAGAATTAAAAGGTCTCTATTTAGGGAAGCTGTTGATCATGCTAGTGTTGATACTGTTTCCTCATCAGCTTTTCCTTTGCTGGTTGAGGAAGCAATTGCTACATGGGAAATTAGTAAGATGCTGGGGATATCTTTCAAGGAGGGGAAGGAAGCTTTTATACAAAAGATTGTTGAATTGGAGAAAGGGTTGTGTGGGGCTATTTGACCTGGAGATTTGTATGTGGGAGTTCTGGGTTCTGTTTGTTTGAGTATCATGACTAAGCTAAGTATATTGTCTTGGAACGTTAGGGGTTTGGGTAAAAAAGAGAAACATAGAGTTGTGCAAAAACTTGTTTCTGAGAAAAAACCGTCGTTTCTTTTTCTTCAAGAAACAAAACTCGAAAAATTACCAATGTCGTTTTTAAGGAGGAGTGGTTTGAATGGGTTGCAGGGGTTCGTTGAGTCTCCAGCAATAGGTTCATCTGGAGGTTTGTTAAGCTGTTGGGATGATAATTTTTTTGAGATTGACGATCAGTTTATTCATAGGAGGTTTATTGCTGTTTTTGGAATCAAGTCTAATCACCTTAGGTGTGGCTTCATTAACGTTTATGGCCCGTCTGTGGAGGAAGAGAAGGCTGCTTTTTTTAATGAACTGGGACTGTTTGTAAACGGGTTCAGTATCCCTTTGTGTGTGGGAGGGGATTTCAATGCCTATTTGAATGAAGAGGAGAAGTTAGGCAGAGGTCATAACAGGAATTCACTGGAAACTTTTAATCATTTTATTCAGCAAACGGGACTTATTGATCTGCCTCTGGTTGGGGGGAATTTCACGTGGAGCAGTTATCGGGATTTGCCGACGGTTGTAAGACTAGATAGGTTTCTGGTGAACTGTAATTTCTCAGCAGAATTTTCCGGTATTAACCAGTTTCTTTTGCCTAAATCTATCTCCGATCATAATGCAATTTTCCTGGAGAGGGGGGCAGATAATTGGGGTAAGAGACCCTTTAGGCTGTTCAATTATCTATTGTCTGAGGATAGTTTTGAGGAGATGGTTGTTGAGTCTGTTAAGCGGTTCAAAGAAGAAAATTCAAGAGGTGGAATTTTGAGTATGCTTAGGAATACAAAGTCTGCCATTAAGTGCTGGTCTGGAGATAGAAATCAATTTCCTCGAATGGACATCTCTATGTTAGAGGACAAAATTCATCAGATTGAAAAGGGGATGCAACATCATCCTCCTTCCAATGATGTTGTCATTTCGACAGAATTGAGACTGTTGAGAAATGAACTTTGGAGACTTCTTAGAATCGAAGAGCAAATTTGGGTACAAAAGTCTAGAGAGAAGTGGGTCAAAGGTGGTGACCGTAATTCAAAGTTTTTTCACACTTGCGCTTCCATTAGGAGGAGGCTGAACTCTCTGTATGCTTTAAATGTTGATGGTGTCATCACCAAAGATCCAGGTCTTATCAAGTCTAGGGTCAGGGAGCATTTCTTTAAAGCTTTTAATTGTTGCTCAACAATGGAAGTGGAGAGTATTAACTTAGATTTCGCAAAAATCTCCTTGCAACAGAACCTATTGCTAGAGAAGGAGTTTACGGAAGATGAGATTTGGGGGACCATTAATTCTTGTGATAGTAATAAAGCCCCTGGGCCAGATGGGTTGAACATGGGTTTTTTCAAGACCTTCTGGCTTAGCTTGAAAGGCGATATATTGAAATTCTTCCACAACTTCTATTTGGGTAAGGAATGGGAGCATGGTATTAACCATTCCTTCTTAACTCTCATCCCGAAAGGTTCTAATGTTGGGAGTTTAGATGATTTCAGACCTATCTCCCTTGTAGGTGGGATGTATAAGATCCTATCTAAGTGCCTTGCGAGAAGATTGAGATGTTGCATCAATGATATAATCAGTGATTCTCAATTTGCTTTCATTCCTGGGAGACAAATTTTGGATTGCTCTTTTATTGCTAATGAAGGAATTGATTTATGGAGGAAGAGAGGGTTGAAGGGTTGTGTATTTAAGGTAGACTTTAAAAAGGCTTATGATTCGGTAGATTGGGACATTTTATTTAAAGTTATGGCGAAGATGGGGTTCGGTTCTAAATGGTGTAGTTGGATCCGGATGTGTGTGTCAACTGCTTCGGTGTCAGTTTTAGTTAATGGGGTTCCTACTGATGAATTTCCTATGGCTAGAGGCCTCCGGCAGGGTTGTTCCCTGTCCCCTCTGTTGTTTAACCTTGTCGGAGAACTGCTTAACCTGTTGCTTCGTAAAGCAGTATCTTCGGGCCTTTTCAGTGGTCTGGTGGTTGGTAAAGACGAGGCCTCAGTCAACTTATCTCATCTGCAATTTGCAGATGACCTAATCATTTTCTGTAGTGCTTCGAAGACCCAGATTGTTAATGTTAAGAGGATCCTTCGGGTGTTCGAAATTATGACTGGTCTGGAACTGAATCTGTCTAAGAGCAGATTATTTGGGATTAATATTAATGAGGAAGAGCTTCTTCAGTGGGCTAATGCTATTGGATGTCCTGTAGGACATTTTCCTGCAGAATATTTGGGGCTGCCTCTTGGTGCGAAGAGAAACTCTATGATGTTGTGGGATCCGGTAGTTCAAAAGTTTCATTCAAAGCTAGCCGGATGGAAGGCGAAGACTCTATCAATGGCAGGGAGGTTGGTTTTACTGAAGGCAGTTTTGGGTTCCCTTCCTATCTATTTCATGTCCCTTTTCAAGATGCCTTCTTCGGTGAGTGTTAAGCTGAATTCCATCATGGCCAGATTCTTATGGGGAGGAGGAGTGGAGGCTCGGAAAATCCATTGGGTCAATTGGACAAAAGTTTGCTCCGATAAAAGTGTTGGAGGTCTTGGTGCTATGAATATAAGTCTTATGAATAGAGCTCTCTTAGGGAGATGGTCTTGGAGGTTTGCTAACGATAAAGACTCAGTGTGGAAGAAGGTTATTTGTTGTAAATATAATTTGGATCCCAATTTACTGCTGTTTAACGAGAAACTTCCTACACATGCTTCTTGGATTTGGAAATCGGTGGTCCTCAACCATTTCAAAAAGGATCAGTTTGGAGCAAAGTTTCGTAGCAAATTTAAAGTCAGAGTGGGTGATGGAGGGAGCATTAGATTTTGGTGGGATAGTTGGGCACATGACTCCCCACTTAAAGTGATTTTTCCGAGGCTGTATGTGCTGTCTATAAATAAGAATGGGAAGCTTTATGAGTTTGGGGAATTTCGATCTTCAGTTTGGTCTTGGCATGTTAATTTGAGAAGGAATTTGAGTGAATGGGAATTGGTTCAGTACTCTGAATTAATGACCCTAATCCACAATATCCCTCTTTCTCAGGAGTTATCGGATGGGTTGGTCTGGTTTGGCAATGGGGAAGGTGTCTATACTGTTAGTTCGAGTGTTAAGTCATGCAGGCCTGTTGGTATAACAGACCCCTTTTGGAATAAGTATGTTTGGAGGGGAACAGTGCCTCCTAGAGTGGAGGTCTTCTTGCGGCAGGTCGTGCACCAAAGATTGCCAGTTAAAGTTGAGCTACAGAGGATAGGAGTTTCAACTATTGTGGATGTTGCTTGCCCTTTTTGCGGAGAGGCGGATGAAACCTCAGCACATTTATTCTTTTCTTGCTCGGTGGTGTGGTCCTTATGGAATAAATTTTTGATTTTCTGGGGAGTTTCTTCAGTTTTTCAAGACAATGCTCACAGCTTTATGGTCGCTTGGGATGAATTGGTACCTAATTCGAAAATTTGGTCCTTCATTCCGGGGGTGGTTTTATGGACAATGTGGAAGGGTAGGAATGCAATTGTGTTCGAGGGGGGGAAGGTAGATCAGATTGATTTATTCTTTTTGGCAAGATGTAGACTGGCTGCTTGGTTCTTAGCTTACTACAAGGCTGTATCTATCCCTAAGGACTCTCTTATTTGTGACCCTTCACTTGGGGATTGCTGCTCCTTATTAAGCTCTCCTATTGTCAAAACGGTGTCCTGGTCTAAACCTCCAGAAGGATTTATTAAGCTGAATGTGGATGCGGCTGTGACTGCAGATTGGAGGAAGAGTGGTGTTGGGGGCATTCTTAGAGATCATGATGGTTCGGTGGTGGGCTCTTTTCAAGAGGCTGCTGGTCCAGGTCCTCCAGTTTTGTTAGAACTCAAGGCAATTATGAAAGGGTTATCTTTCTTTGACTCGTTTCAGCAGCGGTTTAAGGAAAGGTTAATTGTTGAATCAGACAGTAAATTAGCAGTGGATTGGGTCAAGAACATCGACCGTTGTCCCTATGTTTACTTAGACATTGTGACAGCTATTGGTGGCAAGGTTAGTGGACTGAATAGTAGTATTAGATGGATTGCTAGGTCAGCCAATGTTGAGGCTGATAGTTTAGCTAAGGCTGGTATTGGGTAGATCTCTGGTTTTTAGTTGGGTTTCTGTTAGGTTTTGGGTTGCTTATTTGAATGATAGGTTGTATGGTTGTTTTAAGTATTTGTAACTTGTGGTTATCAATGAATTAATGAGGCACTCTTTTCCTCCTTCCGCTGATTAAGGAGCACCGTGTGATCCGTTAATCATGAAGGGGGTTTTTAAAGAGGCCTACCTTTCCTATCAAAAAAAAAAAAACACCTTCTTCTGTTTGCTCATTTAGTTGTTTTAAACTTTCTATGGGCATAGGTGCACCTAAAAATAACCATCTGACTTAAGGATTCTTGAAATGAATGTATTACATATCAACACGATTCATTCTTTTAGCCGGTGAAAGAATTCAATAGTAATATGTTCTATGCTAGTATCATATAGCGTCAAGCAGAAAGAATCAAACGAGAAAAAGCACAAGCTAGACGAGTAGATGATGTACAACCTCAAGTTCAACCTGATTCTTTGGTTCCAGTTTCTAGATTTCACGGTTCCCGTCTTGCCTCCGGTCCTTCACCTGCTCCATTTCAGCAAACAATGGAGTCTAGTGGTAATGGATCCTCTGGTCGGCCGCACAAAGTGCGGCGTTTATCGTCAGGGACCACTATTGGTGCTGCTATCGTCGAAGCAGAAGATAGTATTGAAACAAATGTATGTTTTGCTGCTCAGGAGAGGCACTTTAATATAAATCTGACTCCTTCAGCTTCTTTAAGACTCATATTCCATTGGCGAACCTTATGCTTTAGTATGAGCCTTGCTGGCGAGGAGTTAAGAGAGCATTAATGATTCAGGTATATTTTTTTGCTGGACAACACTTATATGCTTGTTTCTTTCTTTCCATTGGCATCAGGAACATGAGAACAAAGAAGAACTGAAAGCAAAACTTAAAGAGTTGATCCGTGACAAATCTGATGCTTTTAACTCCCAAAATCACGAGGAAGATAAGGTTTGAATACATTCTCATGCAATTTATTATTTTGTTTCTTTACTAATATTTTAGGTGTAGGCAATCATTAGATTTGGAACTCTGGTTTGATATATATATGTATATAATATTAAATTTTCAAAATGCATACTGTCCCACTCCTCTTATCTCAACGAAGTGGAAGAACTTTGCTGTTCCTCTCTTTTTTCATAATTTCATTGCCATTCTAGTCCACGACTTGCTATTTTAGCTGTCATGTGGTTGTTGCTCTTGTCAGATTAAACTGGGAGAGCCAGGGTGGAAAGAAAGGTATTATAAAGAGAAGTTTTCAGCAGAAACTCCAGAAAAAATGGAAGAAATTCGGAAAGATGTGAGTTAATGAATCTTTTTTTTTTGATAAGAAGGTATGCCTCGTTAAAAACCCCCTTCATGATTAATGGAGCACAAGGTGCTCCTTAATCAGTGGAAGGAGGAAAAGAGTGCCTTAGAATTCATTAATAACCGAAAGATACATAATGTTTAAAAACAAACATAAACACCCCTTTACAATAACCAACCCAAAGCATAAAAATAGCCTAACCAAAACAATGAAACTAACCAATACTAGCCTTAGCTAAGCTATCAGCCTCAATATTGGCTGACCTAGCAACCCATCTATAATACCCTTCAAATCTCTTAACATAGTAACAATGTCTTTCACTAAGTCTATATAGACATAGGGACAACGATCATAATCAGTGTTTCAAATAGCGGAGCGCAAATGTGATAGCAGCCGCTATTTCGCAGTAGCGCCGTCGTCCGATACCGCTATTGTCCAAAATAGCGGTGTTAAGCGAAATCACACTGATAGCGGCCAATTACGGCCGCAACTTAACGGGTAACGATCGATCACGGTGATAGCGGTCCGCTATTTCCGTTATTTACCGTTACACCAAATCAACTGAAACCCACAGATTTTTTGGGTTTTAGAGGGAAGAATAGAGTTTGGAAGAAAGAAAAAAGAAGGAAAATGACCATACCCATACCTGTTTTTTGGACAACAAAGAGGAGAAAACATACGAACAGGATGATCCAATTGATGATTTTTCAACAAAGAAAGAACAGGAGAAGCTTTCAACAACACTTCTACTAGAAAAAAAATGAAGCTGTTTGATGAAAATCACAAACAAAAAATAAACATGGGAGAAATTTTCTGATTTTGTTGTGTTTCTTTGTCTCTCTTATCTCACGCAGAGATAGAAGAAGAAGAGGCTTGGGATTTAAAAAATTATTTATGTTTTAGATTTAAATATTTTTTTACTTTTAATTTTTTGGGTTTGGACCAAAAGAAATCCAATAAATTAATAAGATTTGGGTTACATGTTATGGGTTTTTTTGTTGGTTTTATTTTAGTGTGAGTTTTAAATTTTAATATGTTATTTTTGGTAAGTGAATAATAATAGATAATTTTATGGGTTAATTTTTTAAATGAATATGATTTATTTTAAGAGATTGAATGTTGAAATTAAATTTTATACACTTAAATTATTTTTATTATTTATTAATTTATGCAATAAACTTACTTTTCTTCACTGTTAGTAAATGTTTATTATATTTTGTATTATATTATTGATAATAGAAGTAATGAATTGCTTTATATTTATAAATTCTAATTTTAATTTTATGTTTCTTGTATAATATTTTTAAGAAATTTATAAATAAATACATGAATAATTAATGATGGTAAAAATTATGCTCATGTATTAATAAAAGTTTTTAGAAGTTCATAAGTGTTAGAAAACACTCTAAATATCATTAAAATTGATTTTTTATAATTATAATTAAAATTTATTATATTTTGTAATAAGTTGTGCGAATTAAAAAAATTCACGTCCGCAATACCCGTAGTGACCGCGATAGCATCCGTTACGTCCGCGACCGTGATAAACGCAACGCGACCGAAAACGCGATTTGAATCCATGATCATAATCCTTGACCCAATCCACTGCTTATATACTGTCACTTTCAACAATTAAACGTTCCTTAAACCGCTCATGAATCGAAGCAAAGAAAGTTAAGCCCTTCTTGATTACCATAAGCTCTATCAAAAGAGGAGGACCTGGACCAGCAGCCTCTTGGAAAGAACCCATCACTGAGCCATCCTCAACTCTTAGAATGCCACCAACACCACTTTTCCTCCAATCTCCACTCACAGCTGCATCCACATTCAGTTTAATAAAGCCCTTTGGAGGAGGAGACCAAGACACAATTTTGATGATTGAAAACCTTGAAGGAGAGCAACAATCCCCAAGAGAGGGATCACTAATGAGAGAATCCTTTAGAATAGACACATCCTTGAACTTAGCTAAAATCCAAGTAGCGAGCCTACATCTTGCCATAAAAAATAGATCAATCTGATCTTGCCCCAAACCCTTTAGGCTCTTTAATTTTCTGATAGAGGAGAAAGGGTTTGATGATTTGGTTGAAGGCTGTGTGGTTGATGAGAAGAAGAATAGGAATAGAGGGGGGATTTTCAGGTTGTTACAAAATGCGAAGAAGAAGATCAGAAACTGGCCTGGCAGCAGTCATTTAGGGCTGGCAGACTCCATATCGCTGCTTGAAGTGAAAATAAACGAATTGGATTTAAAGTCACAAGGTGGAATGTTGTCTAAGGGGGAATGGGATCAGTTGATTGAATTAAAAAATGAGCTGTTGAGATTGTTAAGGATCGAGGAAAGCATTTGGTGGCAGAATTCAAGAAATAGATGGATCAAAAACAGAGACAAAAATACGAGGTTTTTTCACCTTACTGCTATGAAAAGAAATAGTCTCAATACTATTCATTCTCTGAAAATTGAAGGGGTGGTAATTTCGGATCCAGTTAAGATAAAAAACAGTGTTTATGAGTTTTTCAGGACTGCATACAACACAAAAGCAACTTTTGAGGTTGAGGGTTTAGATTTTGATTTTATGAAAATATCAGCAGTTCAAAGGGCTTATATGGAGGAGGAATTTACAGAGAAAGAAGTGTGGAATGCAATTTCTTCTTCAGATAGTGCTAAAGCTCCCGGTTCGGATGGTTTTACCATGGGTTTTTATAAGAAATACTGGAATCATTTGAAGGAGCAGATTATGGAGTTTTTTTCAGATTTCTTTGAAGGAAAAGAGTGGGTACACGGGGTTAACCACGCTTTTATTACCTTGATCCCAAAGAAAGGTAATCCGGAGAGTATAGAAGACTATAGACCCATTAGTCTTGTGGGCAGCCTATATAAAATTCTATCAAAAGTGCTTTTTTTTTTTGTTGATAAGAATGGAAGGCCTCGCTAAAAACCCCCTTCTTGATTAAAGGAACTTAGTGATAAGCTCCTTAATCAGCGGAAGGAGGAAAAGAGTGCCTTAAGAACTTTATTGATAATATAATCTTACATAAGATTTAAACACTACATCACAATACATCCCATAAGACTTAACAACAATTTTATAATAGCCCATATCGCTGGACCAGAAAATCCAGTAACAGGTCCTTACAGTCAACCTATCCCTTTCTTAGCTAAGCTATCAGCCTCCCCATTGCTCGCTCTTGGAATCCACCTCACTGAATGAACCTTGCCATTTGAAAGAGTCAAAATCTGATTAACCAAAGACAAGTAAAAAACAGGAGCCAAAGCCGGTGATTTAATCCATTCCACTACCGACTTGCAATCACTCTCAACAATCAATCTTCCAACCGAAACCCAAACTGAAGCCAGAAAAATTTCAATACCCCTTTTAATAGCCTTTAATTCAGCTAGCGGAGGAGTAACTTGGTCCACCTTCTCTGAAAAAGTCAAAAGCGTGCAACACTCCGAATCTCTCAATATACCTCCTATGCCTCCACCCGAGCCTCCAAGCCTAACAGCACCATCAACGTTCATCTTAAGAAAATCAACAGGGGGGGGAAACCAACGCAGGTTATGACCAACTCTGTCTAAAGTTAACGAAAACCCATCTGCTAGAGATGGATTACCAATCAGCAAATCCTCCTGAATATTAACCATAGGAAACTTTGCTAAAACCATTTTGATAACCTGAATCTAACTGTAAAGAACAAAGACATGCTGTCCAGGTTAGAACCTTCGAACACTATAGCATTCCTGGCTTTCCAGATTGACCAGAAGATAACACCTGGAATAAACTTCCATATCGTCGAGTTTCCCCTCAAATCACACCAGGAACTAAGCAAAGCAGGAGGGTCTTGAGGAAGAACAAACAAAATATCCCAGAAGCTAGCTATTTTATTCCACAACTTCCAAGCAACAAAACAGGAAATAAATAAGTGTTGAACTGTTTCCTCGTGAATCTTGCAGAAAGGACACTGTATATCCTCCCCTAAAGAAACTCCTCTCTTAACCAACTCAGCCTTAACTGCCAATTTCTGATGTGCCAGTTGCCACAGAAAAGCTTCCACTCTCGGTGGAGCCAAACCCTTCCAAACTCCTTGTAGCCACACATCATTACTCCCTACCTCCGAGCCAATGTTTTCCCTGCATGATTTAACCGAAAACAGTCCGTCTCCACTAGCAGACCAAGAAAGAGAGTCCTCCACCAGCTCTGACAGTTTGACATCCTTAATTTTTATCATCAAAGCTAACCACTGGTCCAATTCCCAATCACTCAGATTCCTTCTAGTTTGGACATTCCACTCCCAACCACTCGGTCCATAGCTGCCAAACTCAACAATCTCCCCCCCTTTATTAATGGAAAGCACGTAGATTCTAGGAAAAAGTATTTTTAGAGGGACCTCATCCGCCCAAACATCATTCCAAAAAGAAATTGATTTCCCATTACCCACTTGCAGCTTCGAATTCAATCTAAGAAAGTTCCCTACCGAATCATTCTTAGAAAAATTATTAGCAATGCCTCTCAAGATCCATGAAGATTTCGGAGAAGTAACCTTTCCAATAGACATAGTGTTCCAACTGATCTTTTGCTTACTACACAACACCGATTTCCAGAGAGAGTTTTTGTCATTGGCAAATTTCCACACCCACTTGCCTAGTAAAGCCCGGTTAGTAAGATTCAAATCAAGGACACCTAGTCCACCACAGTTCAAAGGCCTGCAAACCGTGTTCCAATTTACCCAGTGAATCCTCCGCTTATCCCCCTTCTCACCCCAAAGAAAGTTAGCCATTAAGGAATTAAGCTTCTTTCCGATATTGCACGGCATTTTGAAAAGAGATAGAAAGAAAATCGGCAAAGAGGTTAGCACCGACTTCAACAGGACTGTCCTCCCAGCCAAAGACAGACAAGACGCTTTCCACCCCGCAAGTTGGAGTAAACAAGGGCTTAAAGGGGTTGTCTTTAAAGTAGACTTCAGCAGAGCGTATGACACAGTGGAATGGCAGATTGTTATAAGATTATTGAAAGAGATGGGTTTTGGTGATAGGTGGTGTTCTTGGACCACACAATGTATTTCCATAGCTTCTATATCGGTCCTAGTCAATGGGTCCCCTACAGAAGAATTTCTTATTGATAAAGGATTAAGGCAAGGATGTAGCCTCTCTCCTATTCTGTTCAATGTTGTTGGGGAATTGCTTCACAAGATGCTTACAAAAGCAGTGGATTTGGGTCTGTTTCAAGGGTTTTCGTTCGGCAATGATCAAAATTCCTTTAATTTATCACACCTTCAGTTTGCGGACGATTTAATTTTATTTTGTCGAGCCTCTATTACCCATATCAAGAATGTTAGAAGAGTTTTGAGGATTTTTAGCCTAATGACGGGGCTCCATCTCAATTTAGCCAAAAGTAAACTTTATGGTATTAATATGGAGAATGACTTACTTGAAGAATGGGCGAGGGATATTGGCTGTTCTATTGGCTCTTTCCCGACAGTTTATTTAGGCCTCCCTTTGGGGGCAAAAAAGAATTCAGAGAAGTTGTGGGAGTCGGTCATATAGAATTTTAGTAGAAAATTGGCGGGGTGGAAAGCTTCATCTTTATCCATGGCTGGCAGATTGGTGCTTATAAAGTCGGTACTTTCATCTTTACCCATTTTTTACCTATCTATTTTCAAGATGCCATCTACTATTTCTCAACAGTTAAATTCTTTGATGTCGAATTTTCTTGGGGTGGAGGGGGCGAGAAGAAGAGAATGCATTGGGTTAGTTGGAAAAAGATTTGTAAGCCGTTGAGTGGTGGAGGGTTAGGAGTTGTTGATTTGAATCTTACCAATCGAGCGTTGTTGGGGAAGTGGGTATGGAAGTTTGCAAATGAGAAAGACTCGATATGGAAGAAATTCTTTTGTAGTAAACATAATGTGAGTTGTCATTCCTTGAATATCACTAAGGCCCTCTCTCATAAAGACTCGTGGATTTGGAGGGGAATTGTCAATAACTTCTCAAAGAATGACTTCATTGGAGGGTGCCTTAGATCTCATGCAAAAATACAAATAGGGAATGGAAAATCTGTCTCTTTTTGGAAGGATACTTGGCTTGGGGATTGTCCATTAAAAATTCTTTTTCCTAGGATTTTGCACTTTTTACTAACAAAGGTGGCAATGTGGCTGATTTTGGTTGTTTTGACTTGAATGGATGGGAGTGGAATATTAAAACGAGGAGGAATCTATGTGATTGGGAAGTGTTGCAGTTGGTTGAGTTATTGAACAACCTTAAAGACATCAAACTGATTGAATCTTTGGAGGATTGCCTGCTGTGGGATGGCTTGGGGGATGGGTTGTTTTTTGTCAAAGAGTGCATAAAATCTCTAGAGACTGTTTATGAGGATACATTTCAGTGGAGAAACTGTGTTTGGCTGGGATTAGTCCCTCCTAGAGTGGAGACTTTTCTTTGGCAGCTATCTCATCAAAAAGTTGTTGTTAGAATGAAATTGATGAAAAGGGGGGTTACTATAGGGGAGAATACTCTCTGCCCTTTGTGCAACCTATGTGATGAATCAGTCCAGCATCTTTTTTTGTTCTGTCAAGTTTCGTGGGAGCTGTGGAATAAATTAATTTGTTATTGGGGTATAAGTCTAGCTTTTCCATTTGACCGTCCTTCTTTACTTAGTTCTTGGTCTGATTTGAGGCCTTCTTCGGTTATTTGGAAGTTTATTCTGGGTGTAGTGCTATGGTCAATTTGGAGAATCAGAAATGAAATTATCTTTGATAATGGTAAACTAGACAAGCTTTCATTGTTTTTCACTGTTCGCTTAAGGCTAGCAAGATGGTTTCTAGCAAAATATCCTCTTTCCTATATTAAGGTGGATTCTTTAATTGGTGATCCTTCCTTGGCAGATAGTATCTCTGCTTCTAAGGAACTACTCAGATCTGGGTGCTGGTGGATTCCTCCTCCAGTAGATTTTTTTAAATTGAATGTGGATGGGGCTTTTAGTAGAGTTGGGAGAGTTGCTGGAATAGGGGGTCTTCTCAGGGATTGGAATCGGGTTACACTTTTCTCTTTTTCAGAAAATCTTGGTCCTTCTCATCCCTATTTAGCATAATTGAAAGCTGTAAAAAGAGGCATTGATATCTTTGTTTCTTCAGAATGGTTGTTCAAGGGAGACTCATTATTGAATGTGATTGCAAGCTTGTCGTGGATTGGATCAAAGATCAAGCTTTGGTTCCTTTTTCCCTTTCAAATTTTGTTAAGGAAATTGTATCTATTGTTTCTTTTATAAATTTTATTGTCAGGTGGATTCCAAGGTCTTGTAA